>NC_138557.1:8353533-8366033 GCF_964273705.1 Natrix helvetica
TCTCTCCCTCCCTCCTTCCTTTTTTCCTTCCCTCTAATTTTTCCTGCCTGCCTGCCTGCCTGCCTGCCACGACATTTTACTGAAGGCTGACTCTGTAAACCACTTAAATAGGATGGAAAGCACTGTAAAGCGATATATAAGTCTAAGTACTATTGCTACTGCTACAGGAACTGGGCATGGCTAGTCTAGTGAAGAGAAGGACCAGGGGAGACAGGAGAGCAGTCTTCCAATATTTGAGGGGCTGCCACAGAGAGGAAGGGGGTCAAGCTGTTTTCCAAGGCACCTGAAGGCCAGACAAGGAATAATGGATTAAAACTGATCAAGGAGAGATTCAACCTGGAAATAAGGAGGAACAGTGAGAAATTGCTGAAATAGCTCGAGGTGTTCCAGAGTTATGCTGGAACACACACACACACACACACACACACACACACACACACACACAGAGCCTATATACATACATACACACACACACACACACACACGAGTGTGTGTGTTGCATTTGTGCTGATAAATAAATAACGCAAATGTAACAAGGCAACATTAAAAAAAATGGCTTTCTGCCTGGATGGCTCCTAGGGTGAGCCGATAGACAGAAAAGGGAAGCAGTATGCTCCCTCTCATATTTGGGCATACCAGGGGTTGTGACACAATACATACATACATACATACACACACATACACACACACACAAAATTACTTTGGTTTTACACACACACTGAGCTTTTATATATATATATGTATGTATGTATGTATGTATTGTATGTATGTATGTATATGTTTGTATGTGTATGTATGTATGTATATATATATGTATATATATAATCTGTGTGTGTGTGTGTGTATGTGTGTGTGTGTGTGTGTGTGTATTTGTGTTACAACCCCTGGTATGCCCAAATATGGGAGATAACTCACCACTCCCCCTTTCTGTCTATCGGCTCACTACAGGAGACAATCCAGGCAGAAAACCATTTTTTTTTAATGTTGCCTTTTTATATTGTGTGGTATTTGTACTGATAAATCAATAAATACCAGGGGTTGTAACACAAATACATACTTATTTCCCTGGCTCAGCTGATAAGGAGGAGAGCCTGTGGCTTAGTGGGTAATACATCGGCCTAATATGTAATACAGCCCAGGTTCGAATCCCAGTAAGGGTATGGCTAGCTGATAAAAGCTAAATAGCTTGAAATAGATCTATACTAGTCTCCCTTTATTTATTTATCAGCACAAATACCACACACACACACACACACACACACACACACACACTTAATTAATTACTTTGGTTTTACTTCCCTGACTACTGTGCTTTAGATTTGCATTTAAAAAACTGCTGAACGGCCACCTGCATGCCCATTTAGGAAAAGAAAAGGAAAAAAAAGCACATCTGTAAATAGTTTTTTTCCCATTGCTATATCTTATTTTGTTGTGTTGCACAACATAGGAGCACAAGTTAATTAAGCTCCGCAGACAGGGTGCATATCTCGTAAACTGAAACTTCTCCAGTCCTTGTTTGACATCTGATAATTTTCCAGCCACTTAATCGTAGCTAACACTTGTTGCGAGCTTTAGTTTACAGCTCTATAAACTAGGAACTTTCTTTTCCTTTCCTTTCTTTTCTTTTCTTTTAAAAAAGTGAATTGTTGTCCCAAAAGGCTTAATTATGTACCCATTACCAACACTCTGTGGTTGGAATACAAAACATGCTAGCCTCCACCAGTACAAGTTGGTACATGGAGTAAAATAGAGAGAGGACTGTCTGCTTTTTAATAGAATTGTGAAATGAGTTTACGCAGGCCTGAATCTGGAGAACAATGCAGCAGGGAAAAAAAAATCCAATGAAACAATGAAGAAAGAGCAACAAAAGAGACGCAAAAATTAGATTCTTAAATCTGGACAAATTGCCGTTCTGTAAGTAGAAGGGACGTGGTGGCTCAGTGGCTAAGATGCTGAGCTTGTCGATCAGAAAGGTCGGCAGTTCAGTGGTTCGAATCCCTAGCGCCGCAAAACGGAGTGAGCTCCTGTTACTTGTCCCAGCTTCTGCCAACCTAGCAGTTCGAAAGCACGTAAAAAATGCAAGTAGAAAAATAAGGACCACCTTTGGTGGGAAGGGAAGAGTGTTCCGTGCACCTTTGGCATTTAGTCGTTCCTTTCTCCAGTTTGTGGCTGCAATGAAGACTTCAAAGAAGCTAGAACACCATGGTCTTCACTAGTTTTGCTGCCAAAAGGAAAATGAAAAGTAAAATTGGTGGTTATTTTTATATATTTTCTGTCTTCTGAATTCATAGCAAACACGTGCTCTGCACTGATTAGTTTCCATCCGCTGCTTCTTCTTCTTCTTCTTCTTCTTCTTCTTCTTCTTCTTCTTCTTCTTCTTCTTCTTCTTCTTCTTCTTCTTCTTCTTCTTCTTCTTCTTCTTCTTCTTCTTCTTCTTCTTCTTCTTCTTCTCCCCCTCCTCCTCCTCCTCCTCCTTCTGTTTTCACGTGCTTTAGAGAACCAAGCAAGTGAAGCCCTCTCTGTCCCTCAGGATCAAATATCAGTTGAAAAAATTGAGACAATCACCTAAAGCTAGGATGAAAATGTAGAAAACTGTCTCTGTTGCCCCATCATAAGCATCTCAAGTGTTGCAGCCCAGATTTGATACTCCTAGAAAATACAGCCTGTGTTTTTCAGCCTCAAAGATACAAAAATCCATCCCCATGGCCAACCTCTCATTATGTTTTTTGGAAAGGCAGGTCATGAATAAAATCATTGTACATAGAGTACAACTTGATCAGCAGTACAAGTTTTCTCCCTCTTTGTTAACTGGACTTTGCTTTCTGTTGAGCTAAGGGCAACAGACTTCATAGGTCATTCAGTTTGGCTCTCCAACAATTCCTAGCCCCTTCCCACATATCTGCTTGGGCTGTTGATTCAATGGACCCAATAACAGGGCTGGCCCTTCTCACATTTGTGTTGGGAAGGATGTGTTGTGGCCTGCCAATGGCCGGTGGCAGCAGAGTCAGCAGAGTCAGACAGTGAGGATGTTGGGGAGGATGTTGGGGAGGAACATGGGCAAGTCCTGGAGGCTGGAGAAGGTTCGGATGAGGGCTCTGTGTCAGAGGCAGAGAGGGGGCTGAGGCTGTCTGGCAATAATCAGCTGCCTTCGGAGCTAAACAGCAGTGAGGCAGAGGAACAGCTGGAGCCTGTTCCCAGTGTGCGCATGCACAGAGTTGCCAGAAGAAAAGAACAACTCAGAAATCAGGGTAGACTTGGAAGGAAGGTCACAGGTGGACGGTGAATGACTCCTCCCATAGGAAATAAAAGAGGAGAGAAAGGGGAGGGGGCTTTTTCAGGGAACAATTCGTTCATTCATTCATTAGATTCGTTTCAGGAGTGTGAAGATCTGTCCATGAATCTCAGAGACTCTGTGCCCAGTCTTTCCTTGCACAGCACCTCATTTGGGAAAACATTTACATGGCAGCTTTCCAAGATAGATAAGGTCTGTGGCCATAAATATTCCTTTGAAAGACTGTTTGCCAGGCCTTTGCTGAAGGTGAAAGAGAGGAACTCACATTCTTTTAATAAAAGAGGTTTTGTCGGGACCAGGACTCTGCCTCGTGCTTTTTGGGGAAGCCTAGGTCAGGGCAAGATGATCTCACTGAAAGGATAATTTCTAATCAGATCCAAGGGTCAAGTGGTTTTGGAATTCTTCTGGAAGGTATAACTCATTTTCTGGAAGAATTGAACTCGGGAACACGGCTTCAATTGGCGTCCCATCCTTGAAAATCACTAGCGATTTGAAGGGGAAAGAAATTAGGTCACGGA
Organism: Natrix helvetica; assembly: GCF_964273705.1. NCBI lineage: Eukaryota > Metazoa > Chordata > Lepidosauria > Squamata > Natricidae > Natrix > Natrix helvetica. The sequence goes on from NC_138557.1 coordinate 8,357,344, forward strand.
AGAACGGCAAACGAAGAGCAGCGATGGTTACGGAAGGGTATACCAAATCCTTCCATTTATCTTGGACTTCTGAATAGACTATGAGTGTTAGTTCCGCTCTGTACATTTTGTGCTCCTGGTGTAGTCCGAAGCGTTTATTCCACACTGCGTGGGTTCCCTGCTAGAGGGGAAAAAACTGCCCGGTGTTTATTTTGAAAACAGAATCTCTGCTCCTTGGAGTTTCTGGATAATGTGATTTGTCTAGGATGAAGGAATAAATAGTTTATTTTAATCCCTTGAATACAGACGTGCCATATAAACAGAGCCCGGGTTTTTCTCACAAAGGAATTGCGGTTTATGATCCGTTTAGGAGGACTGGAATTTGCCAGCTGTGGTCAGGGAAACACAGAGAAGATGGAAAATTTCACACCTTGTGGGGACAATGTCAGGCGAATCCTGGATGTGTCTCAACCAGGCCTCGTTCCTTTCTCCAGATTGTGGCTGCAATGAAGACCTCAAGCTTAGAAGCTAGAACACCACGGTCTTCACTAGTTTTGCTGCCAAAAGGAAAATGAAAAATAAAATTAGTGGTTATTTCTATATATTTTCTGTCTTCTGAATTCATAGCAAGCACGTGCTCTGCACTGATTAGTTTTCATCCATTGCTGCTGCTGCTTCTTCTTCTTCTTCTTCTTCTTCTTCTTCTTCTTCTTCTTCTTCTTCTTCTTCTTCTTCTTCTTCTTCTTCTTCTTCTTCTTCTTCTTCTCCTCCTCCTCCTCCTCCTCCTCCTCCTCCTCCTCCTCCTCCTCCTCCTCCTCCTTCTTCTTCTTCCTGTCTGTCTTCAGGTGCTTTAGAGAACTAAGCAAGTGAAGCTTAGTTGGGATCATGGAGCATGCCCTCTCTGCTGTACCTCGCGTTTATTTTATTTTGTTTATTTTATTTAGTTTGTCAAACATGTACAAGATGACAGGTATAAATATAAACAAGGACATGAATGAAAGAAATGAATACAAATAAATGGGGACAGTAGGACAGGGACAGAAGGTACACTGGTGCGCTTATGCACGCCTCCTTTATGGACCTCTTAGGAATGGGGTGAAGTCCACGGTAGACAGTTTGAGGTTGAAGCTGTGGGGGGTTGGAGGATGTAACAACGGAGTCAGGGAGAGCATTCCAGGCGTTGACCCCTCTGTTGCTGAAGTCATATTTTTTGCAATCGAGTTTGGAGCGGTTTACCTTGAGTTTGTATCGATTGTTTGCCCGTGTATTATTGTGGTTGAAGCTGAAGTAGTCGTTGACAGATAGGACATTGTATCAGACAATTTTGTCTACAGATGCAATCTTTAATTCACTGGGAAGATAACCTGGGTCAAATAGTTTAGTATTATTGTGTGGAAAGCTGTTAAATATTGGGATGAGGTGAGGAAGATTAGAAAGCCTGAAAGGTGACCCTCAAGTGATCAAATCAGTGGAACAACATGCTCCAACACTGGCGTTTTTAAATAAGAGATTGGATAACTATTTGTCTGAAAGGGTATAGGGTTTCCTACCTAAGCAGGGGGTTGGACTAGAAGACCTCCAAGGTCCCTTCCAACTCTATTACTCCTATTCTATTCTATTCTATTCTATTCTATTCTATTCTATTCTATTCTATTCTATTCTATTCTAAATGTTGGCAGCCTACAATGTCTAAGCCTTTTGGTTTTATTTTAGATAAGGTAATTCACAGGAGCATCTCGAATCTGTCTCAAACGTTTTGGGTAGAATGCATCTTGCATTTAAGTAAATAAGATTATTGTTAATACCACTTTATAATGCCTTGGTAAGGCCACACTTGGAATACTGCATTCAGTTTTGGTCGCCACAATGTAAAGAAGAGGTTGAGACTCTAGAAAGAGTGCAGAGAAGAGCAACCAAGAGGATTAGGGGACTGGAGGCTAAAACATAGGAAGAACGGTTGCAGGAACTGGGTATGTCTAGTTTAATAGAAAGAAGGACTAGGGGAGACATGATAGCAGTGTTCCAATATCTCAGGGGCTGCCCCAAAGGAGAGGGAGTCAAACTATTCTCCAAGGCACCTGAGGGTAGAACAAGAAGCAATGGGTGGAAACTAATCAAGGAGAGAATCAACCTAGAACTAAGGAGAAATTTCCTGACAGTTAGAACAATTAATCAGTGGAAGAACTTGCCTCCTGAAGTTGTAAATGCTCCAACACTGGAAGTTTTTAAGAAGATGCTAGATAACCATTTGTCCGAAGTGTTGCAGGGTTTCCTGCCTAATCAGGGTGTTGGACTACAAGACTTCTAAGGTCCCTTCCAACTCTGTTACTCTATTCTATTCATTATGTTTACAATATGTTGAGTTTTGTGGGTTTGCTTGTGTGTACGTGTGTGTGTGTTTACAATTTGAAATAAGTAATTAATTTGCATGTTTGCTAGGAGCTATAAAGGTTTTGGAGATTGCTAATCAAGAACTCTTTTGGAGACCCGAGTGAGGTAACATATGATTCTCTATGCAATATATCCAACAAAGTTATATAAATTCAAAAAATTCTTCCTTTGGAAAGTGATGCTAGAAGGAAAAATCACTGGCACCCAGCCAGGATTGTCATTCTTTTATTACAAATTTGTCATATTTAGTCATTCCATCTTCGCCCCAAACAGATGGCAGGAAACCTTAAGGACAGACAACCGTTTGGCAGTTCGTTCGTTCTGTCCTTGAGTGCAGCCGTGATGATTAACTCAACATATTTCCAACAACTCTAATACTGACTTTAAACATGTATTTAGGCTGACATGCCACTCGTGTCATGCCTGACTCTGACAGCTTACGGATCTTAACAACTGGTCATCAGAGTAAAGATAGAACTGAACCGTATGAATGGAACAACTGAATAAAATTGTAGCATCCCACACGCCAAAGAACGACTGTAGCATCATTTGCATTGGGAAAGGCTAATTAAGTCCTTCAAATAGTGCAGGGATAGGCTCTGGTTTGCTCATGGTCCCGCATGCGCAAAGCAAGATGGTGTCACCTATGGCACCACCTGGAGAACCAGTTCAGGGGCGTGGCAAGCCTGGGTTGCCGCTGGTTCCAGTGACCCAGGCCGCCAAACCACTCCTGGTTCCGAACTGGTAGGAACCCACCACTGAAACAGGGTTATCAAGAGGACAACACTGGACAAGAAAGGCTGGTGAGATGTTTGTGGAACTCTGAGACCAGTTATTGCGAGCCGTTTAAAGCCGGGTGAATGAAGAATGCTTGGACTCATCATGATTTAACTATTAGGGTCATCGAAAGGTGGGCCTGCAAGAAAAGAGATGCCTTCTATTTTAGTTCACTTGCTTATGGGCTATTGCTGTCTTTTAGGAGATGAGAGACTCCCAACCTAGAAGCAGGGGTGGGCCTCAAAATTTTTAGCAAGGGGTTTTATGCCCGCTTGCTGGGTGGACATGGCCAGGGTGGGCGTGGCCCAGTGGTGGGTTACGACTGGTACGCTCCGATAAGGATGTGCCGGTGCCTGCCTGGAGCACCAGGTGCCGTTCTAGTACTGTGCTCTGGAGGGCCCACCCGCCTGCCCGCCCGTGCTCCTTACTGGTATTTGAGGTTTTCGGGGCTTCCGTGTACGGAGCATATGGTACCTGCGTGATGCTCCGCTGAGCAGCTGGAGCATCGCGGAGGCGTTACGGAGCATCGTGGGCGGTAAGTACGTGGTGGACGCCCGGCCCCATTGCACCGTACCAGTTGCACCGGGATCCGGAATCCACCACTGGTGTGGCCTAGTTGGCCTCCTGCACCATGGCAGGGGTGTTGCCCTCCCCGGGCTCCAGAGGCTTTCCTCAAGATTCCGGGATGCCTTGCCGAATGTCTGGTAGGCCTGTTTGTTGCCCTCCTTGATCCCCTATATGTGCCCTGCACTTACCTGCATCCAAAACGGGCCATGTGGGGACTCCTGGGAGGGGAGGAGCAGGTGGGTGGGGCCAGCCAGGCATGGGATTTGGGGGTTCTCCGAACTGCATAGAATCTTAGCTAGAGGTTTTCCCGAACCCCTGCAAACCCCCAGCAGCCCACCTCTGCACTAGAACGAAGGAGAAACTTCCTGACAGTGAGAGCAATGAATCAGGGGAAACAGCTTGTGTATGTGTATGTGTGTGTGTGTGGTTACTCCATCACTGGAGGCTTTTAGGAAGAAACCGGACAGCCATTTGTTGGGAGTGGTATAGGGTTTCCTGCTTGAGGGAAGGGGGGTTGGATTGGAAGACTTCCAAGGTCCCTCCCAACTTTGTTATTCGGTTATGTTATTCTGTTATTCTTTCTATGATCATGTGTATCCATCCTATCAAGCCAATGAAAGTCCTGAATGATATAGGATCTTCTACCATGGACAGGGAATTTGACTAAAAGACCTCTAAAGTCCCTTCCGACCCTCTTATTCTATGTTCTCCATACCCTTAAAGTGCACTTGAAGCCCATTCTTTATATTTGGCACTCACTAAGTTTATGCCAAAGTCATTCTTTGAGGTGGAAAGGGTTGTGCAGAAATTTGAGAGTAGGATCTGCTTCCCCATGGTAATACACTGTGTTGAATCAGCCAGATTGCTGTTGTGTTTAATGATTCCTTTTGTGGATGAGAAGGTTGGGTGTTTGCGCATTCCAGAAGATGTGAAGCCATCTTCTAAGATCTCTCAGTCCTTATTCCATTTGGATTCTTATTGAAGCTTTTGTCATCACATTGTCTATCTGAAGCAAGGTGTATTTGCAGTTGTGATGGTCATTGTGATTTTTTTTGATGCCAGCACAAGAGACATCTGTATCCTACAAGCTGTATCCAAACAGCTATCACCAACCAAATTGTAGTCGATATATATAAAAGCAAAATACCACTCATGCATCATCACAAAATCTCCAGAACTGTAAAGCCTACAAACTTGAAATTTGGCACGTATGTTCCTCTTGGCTTCTAGGTGCTCTCTAAGAAAGGATTTTTTTCAAAATGACCACCAAATCATTACTATTTCTTATTATTATTAACATGCTCTGATGCTAAGGAGTTAGATGTTCTACTCCCCCTCCCCATCTGAAAAGAATTCTGTTCCAACTGCCACTTGGGCGTGGGTGTTGCCAGCGCATGATTCATCTGGCCTGTGGGCTGGGAGTTTAGACATTCTACTCCTCCTCCTCCCCACCTGAAAAATGCTCTGATGCTAAGGAGTGAGCATGAGGGATATAGGAGAGGATCAATGGGGCCAGGCTGAGGGAGAGTAGGGGGATAGGAGAGGAGAGGCCTCTGCGGAGCCAGCCTGAAGGAGAGAAGGGGAGAGGAGAGGCCAATCATAACTACTCATTAATTTTCAAGCTGTAAGTGTTGATTTATCAAGCCCGATCACATAGTTTCATAGCAGAGCACAGGTATCCAGGTAGTATTTAATATAACACAAGGGTAAGCCATTGGGGAAAAAAAATAACAAGGAAAGAATCACACTGTATTCACTGTATTTAATGAATGTCCACTACATGTCAATGAAATCATGTTTAGTTTTGGGTGGGCTCTGTTCATTTGGAAAGCTGAGGTCCACTCAACTCTGCCTCACCATTCCAGAGTCCATTATGGGTCTTGGCTCTGAAAAAAGTGGTACATCCTTGATTTAGCTCACTGTTTCTCAGCCTTGGTAACTTTAAGATCTGTGGACTCGGCTAGCTGGGGAATTCTGGGAGTTGAAGTCCACACATCTTCGAGGTTACCAAGTTTGAGAAGCACTGAGATCATGAAGGAAAGTTCAAGAGCCAGCAAGCTAAGGTAAAGGTAAAAGTTCCCCTCGCACATATGTGCTAGTTGTTCCCGACTCTAGGGGGCGGGTGCTGATCTCCGTTTCAAAGCCAAAGAGCCAACATGGTCTGAAGATGTCTCCGTGGTCAAAGGTGCACAGGTGCACAGAATGCTGTTACTTTCCCACCAAAGGTGGTTCCTATTTTTCTACTTGCATTTTTTACGTGCTTTCGAACTGCCAGGTTGGCAGAAGCTGGGACAAGTAACGGGAGCTCACTCCATTACGCGCCACTAGGGATTCGAACTGCTGAACTGCCGACCTTTCGATCGACAAGCTCAGCGCCTCAGCCACTAAGAACACTGCAATTCTGGGATTCCCGCTTTCGTTTTTCACGAACCAAAGAAGGGACTCAACTTTCCCTGCCCAGAAACTGTTGAAGTTCTGTTACAGAAAACATGGTAAGATCCATCTGTAGGTGGATTTGCCTTGTCCTCCATTCCCAGCAGAGGCAATCAACAGTCGTGCTTCAAATAGCATCACGAGCTGAGCTGCTGGTGCCACAGCAGATCTGTTTAAGGTGCCCCCAGGGCTCTTTCTTCTGTTGATGGGTAATGGGTATGAGTGTGTGTGTGTGAGGGCTGTCACCAACTAAGGCTTGCCAGAGTGTCTTTTTACTAGCACACCGTGTTCTACCCGTTGCAACCTGGTGCCAAAAACCTTCCGTTTGGAATGAAAGAGCATTGAGACTGAAGCATTGTTGGGAGAACCAGAACTAAATGAGGCAGAAAACGGTCCTGATTAGCAGAAGCCTTCTTCATTTTAGGGCATAATTTAGAGCAGGGCAAGCAGAAGGTAGAGAGGGGAGTGCCATTTTGCCACAGTTATTGTTAAGAGTTGGGAACCACGAAAGGTAGTCCATTTTCTAGGTTAGCCACAGAGTTCTCCATCTGTGCTTCAATACATCCCTGGAATTTGGAAGATACAGAGAGATGGGGAGATATAGAGTAGTAAACGAGGACCAGTAGTAGACCAGAAGACAATGGCGGTGATAGACACAGCAGACAGCAACATCGGGAAGAAGGAATATGAGAAACCGAAGAAGTAGGGACTAAAGGAGGAACTAGAGAAGATGTGGCAAGGGATGGCCAAAGTGATCCCACTGATGGTAGGAGCACTAGGGATTCAGACTCCTCAGCTGGGAGAGGAGCTACAATAGATCCCAGGAGCAACATCAGAGCTCTGTTCAGAAAAGTGCAGAGCTAGCAAGGACTAAGTCACTGTGCAGAATCCTCCAACTTGCAGGCCTCTGACGGAGGACCTGAGATTGAGAAAGACACAGGTCACGTTTAAGAGTGAGAAGGGAAATTAGATAGATAGAAAGAAAGATAGATAGAAAGAAAGAAAGAAAGAAAGAAAGAAAGAAAGAAAGAAAGAAAGAAAGAAAGAAAGAAAGAAAGAAAGAAGGGTGGGTGGGTGGGTGGGTGGGTGGGTGGGTGGGTGGGTGGGTGGATGAGGGGGTGGTGGATGGATGGATATGATAAAAGGTAGATAGCTAGATATAGATGATGATAGATTGATAGAAAGGTGATAGATGATAGAGAGGTGATAGATGGTAGCTAGAGATGATAGGTAGATAGTTAGATAGATGGATGGGTGGGTGGGTGGATGAGGGGTGGGTGGGTGAGTGGACAGGTGGGTGGGTAGATGGATGGATATAATAAAAGGCAGATAGCTAGATATAGATGATGATAGCTAGCTAGATGATAGATCGATAGATCGATAGAGAGGTGATAGACGGTAGCTAGAGATGATAGATGATAGATAGATAGATAGATAGATAGATAGATAGATAGATAGATAGATGGATAGATGATGTAGATTGATATAGATAGACAGACACAGATAGATAGATGATACTGTAGGTAGAGATGATAGACAGGCACATTTAGTTATAGACAAATAGATGATAGATAGATAGATAGATAGATAGATAGATAGATAGATAGATAGATAGATAGATCTCAGAATCAGAGAGACGGGGTAATCTGTCTGCCTATACAGTATCTATCTATCTATCTATCTATCTATCTATCTATCTATCTATCTATCTATCTATCTATCTATCTATCTATCTATCATCTATCTATCTATCTATCTATCTATCTATCTATCTATCTATCTATCTATCTATCTATCATCTAAGCTTTCTTCTTCCATATTCCTTTAATGGACTGGTCCAGAAGACCTTTTCCTTCACTTTGCTCCTTGTTAAAGGTTTGTCCTTACCATGTTATTCTTAATAAACATTAAAACAAACAAACAAACAAAAAAAAACCCAAACCTCTCTGTGCTCAAAGACACATCCATCTCGCCCCACCCCCACCCCTCACCGCCCTCTCCCCCCAAAAAAGAACCTTTGTCAAAATATACACTATACAGAGGTGCACCCACCCATTCATAGGTTATGTATATGTACAGAGTCTTTCGGAAGAGTCTGTGGAGCGGAGTGCACAAGCAACCCACAGGCACAAGGGGAAGGAGGTGTGCATATAACAGACGTGGGCTCGAACCAATCACGGTTTCAAACACTTCCCCCTTTTCTCCCGCCTCTGCAGTTTCCGGAGGCGCCGCGTCCAGGCATCCCGCCATTGGATCACCAAGCTGTTCTTGTCGGCCATTAGTCCTGGCCGGTCACTGGGGTTTTCACTGATCCCCATAACTAAGTACTTCTTGCTAATTTGGATCTTGGGACATTTGCAAGCCAGGTCTTTCATGTGGATCCATAAGAAGTTATCGCCCCGTTTCACACGTTCGTCCCGACACTTGTAGACCGAGAGGATGTTGACGGTGAACTTGGCCCAGTTGGCTACTGTCTCCATGTCTAAAACGTTGACTTGGACAACTGAAGGGAGAAAGAGAAGTCGAGACAAATGTCAGTGCCA
>NC_138557.1:8371033-8478533 GCF_964273705.1 Natrix helvetica
AGCCAGGCCTGGCACTGGAGTTTCTCAAAAGGAGATGGAAAAGGAGGGAGTAAGGCAGGACGGACAACTGCTGAGCCTTCCAAAAAGGCACTTGGGAGATGGAACTCTGGATCCATGCCTGAGGGTCTAATGGCACCCTCTTGGCATGGCTGGAGCCCAAAAGCTGCAGGGAAAACAGACTTGGGTAACAGATCGTACCATGAAGAATAGAATAGAATAGAATAGAATAAAGAACTAGGAAGAGAAGAGAACAGAATAGAATAGAAATAAGAGTAGAATAGAATAGAAGAATAGAATAGATTTAAGAGTAGAGTAGAATAGAATAGATTAGATTAGATTAGAAAAGGAAAATAGAATAGAAATAAGAGTAGAATAGAATAGAATAGAATTAAGTGTAGAATAGAATTGAATAGAATTAGGAATACAATAGAATAGAATAAAGAGTAGAATAGGATAGAATTAAGTGTAGAATAGAATAAGGAATAGAATAGAATAAAGAGTAGAATAGAATAGAATAGAATAAAGAGTAGAATAGACTAGATTAGATTAGAAAAGGAGAATAGAATAGAATAGAAATAATAGTAGAGTAGAATAGAGTTGAATAGAATAGAATCAAGAAAACTAACCACTCTTCTCAGTTCTGTGTTGGTCAGATTGCCTCTAGAATATTGTAGGCATTATTTATTTTAGGAAGGAACAGGAAAGTATCCAGGGAATATCCTCAGAAGATCTTGGAAACAGTGCGTGCGCGTGCGCGTGCGCGTGCACTGTATGTATATATACACACTACATACATACATACATACATACATACATACATACATACACACACACACACACATACATACATACACATATACATGAATAGAATAGAATAACAGAGTTGGAAGGGACCTTGGAGGTCTTCTAGTCCAACCCGCTTCTTAGGCAGGAAATCTGATATCCCTTCCGATCATCTCTTCTTAAAAACTTCCAGTGTTGGAGCATTTACAACTTCTGGAGAGAACCGGGAATGTCTAGCTAAATGAAGGGAAGGACTGGGGGAAGACAGGAGAGTAGTCTTCCAATATTTGAGGGGTTGTCACAGAGAAGAGGGGACTGACTTATTCTTCAGAGCCCCTAAGGCCAGGACAAGGAGTCGCAGGGGGAAACTGTGCTGAAGAGAGATCCGACCTAGAACTAAGGGGGAAATGTTTGAGAGTGAGAGCAATGAACCAGTAGAACAGCTTGCCTCCATGGGTACTCCATCACGGAAGGTTTTCAAGAAGAAGAGACTGGACCGCCATTAGTCTTACATGTGACTTATTTGCCACTCTCTGAGCAGTTTACAAATGGAGGAAGAGGGCTTGAGATGTGGGAGAAAAAAACCCGACAAAACCTCTTCCGCAGAGCCACCTCAAAAAAAGGAGAAGGGCAAAATAAATAAATGAATTTCAGAAAGAAAAGTGAATCCAGCTGGCATTTGGCTGTTTTTCTCCTTTTCCACCCAGCTCCCTTTTCAGCCCGGCTTTTCTGCTCTTTGGGCCAAATTTCTGCTTGCTAAAACAACTCACTGCGGCACGAATTCGGTCCAAAAAGGAGCTCCAAATGTGAAGGAATGTAACGAGGTCCTCTCTGCCCCCATCCAACCTCTAATGCCTCGTCCGCATTGGCCTTGGTGTTGTTGCTTACCCATTTGATGCGGTTAAGGTGCTGAGCCAAACTCCAGCGACCTTTTTGTGGCTGGATCCCTCTTTCTCTAACTCCCATAAATCAACGTCTGATGGAAACGGCCAAAAATGTAAGTTCCCGTCCAGCCCGTTACCATGCTGGAGATTTGAAGCAACCTGACAGAAGGCGAGAAGAGGCAAAATGCCGAGGCAAAATGTAGCCTGTAAGATCTCAAATCGTGTGGTTTCTTTTGTATGACACACTTCAAGAACTGGGGATGTACACAGACCACAAGCCGCAAGAGATGCACGCATGCCACAAGAACTAGAGGCTGTACACATGACAATGTTCACACATGCCACATTTAGTTGGCTGGGTGTTTTGAGGGGGGAGGGGGAGGAAGAAGGTCTATTTCAGTGATTGTTCTGAACTAGGCCTTCCCCAAAAAGCACAAGGCAGAGTCCTGACAAAACCCCTTTTATTAAACGAATGTGACTTCCTCTCATTCACCTTCAGCAAAGGCCTGGCAAACAGTCTTTCAAAGGAGTATTTATGACCACAGACCTTATCTATCTTGGAAAGCTGCCATGTCAATAATTTCCAAATGAGGCGTTGTGCAAGGAAAGTCTGGCCACAGAGTCTCTGAGATTCACGGACAGATCTTCACACTCCTGAAATGAATCTAACGACCGAACGAATGAATTGTTTCCTGCAAAAGCCCACTCCCCTTTCGCTCCTCTTTTATTTCTTATGGGAGGGGCCCTTCACCGTCCACCTGTGGCTTTACTCCTAAGTCTACCCTGATTTCTGAGTTACTCTTTTCTTCTGGCAGCTCTGCGCATACGCACACTGGGAACAGGCTCCAGCTGTTCCTCTGCCTCACTGCTATCTAGCTGAGAACTTCCAGATGGCCTCAGCCCCGTATCTACCTCTGATGCAGACCCCTCGTCTGAGCCTTCCCCAGCCTCCAGGACTGGTCCTTGCTCCTCTCCAACACCTCATCACTTTCCAAATCTGCTGCCAGCTCCACTGTAGTGGTTGAGATTCAATGTATTGCAGGACCCCAGATAATGAGATAAAACATTAAACCAAGTTAGTGGGTTATATAGTCAGCTTGGGCATAGGATCATTTGCAGAGACTGTTTGCATGAAATGAAATGGAAGGAAACCATTTTTCGGTCAATGACTCGCAAGATTTTAAAAATATGGTAGAGGACAGGAAGGCCTGGAGGAACTTGTCCATGGAGTCGCGATGGGTCTGACACGACTTCGCAACTAACAACAACAAAGTTGTTAGCTCATGGCTATACTTCTTGAGTGGATTAACTTGAAAGGCTAATGTCTTCTCTGTTGTCTTGTGATGCCTTGAGCTCCCTGCCTGTTTTTCCATCTGTCTCTGCACTTTGCAGAGTTTCCTTGACAGATTCAAAGAATCTGTAAAGAATATTGCACAGGCTTGGTTTTCTCCTTTTTTTTTTTTGGAGGAGTCAACAGTTGCCACCCAACCAGGAAAGAAAAAAGAGGAAAAACTGGGTTTCTCTGTCCTGGTGTGCGAAAATGAAAGGGAAGAAGGAGAAGCAGAGGAGACAGGTCAGGAAACCCCCCCCCTGCCAAACGGACAAATTTGCAAGAGAAAAATGAAGGGAGCTACAGAAAGACGCACTTCATTTTCAACCCTCGCTGGAAAAGGCACCTCTTGCTCTCCGCTGCTACGTCACTGACAAATGAGCTGACACGCTTTCGTGACCGACCACCTTGTGCCCCAGACTAACTGGCAGGACTCTTTGCTGAATAAATAAAGCCTCGTGGATATCATAAGGGGAGTTGGGTGCCCAACGAAGATGAGGTTCTATCCTTCGGAGTCTCTGTTTTGCTACAACGGTTGGTTTTCTTTTTCTGTTTTGCAAAGCGGGGATGACTATATTTGGAGCTCCTGAGCTCCTTGCTTAGTCTAACTCTGCAGGACGAGAGAAAGGGGAGGGAAGACATGGCAAGCCGAGACACCCAGAAAGAGAAAAAAAATTCTCGGGACGTTTAGTCCTCTGGAGTCCAAAGCCACAAAAGGTGTCAGTGCCAGTTTCTGGAGATGGAAGTTCTCATTTCTTCAATTGTGCTCACCAGTGCTTTTAATAGCAGGCACACACAACAGAGGGACGCGGTGGCTGGGTGGCTAAGATGCTGAGCTTGTCGATCAGAAGGTTGGCAGTTCAGAAGTTCGAATCCCTAATGCCGCCTAGAGGAGTGAGCTCCCGTTACTTGTCCCGACCTAGCAGTTCAAAAGCACGTAAAAATGCAAGTAGAAAAATAGGGACCACCTTTAGTGGGAAGGTAACAGTGTTCTGTGCACCTTGGGCATTTAGTCATGCCGGTCACATGACCACGGAGACGTCTTCGGACAGCGCTGGCTCTTCGGCTTTGAAACGGAGATGAGCGCCGTCCCCTAGAGTCGGGACAAGCTCAGCGTCTTAGCCACTGAGCCACCGTGTCCCTTTATGATATACATATGATATACTGGACACTAAATAAATAGATAAGCATCCCTTCTATTTATCGCAAGCTCATTTATGGAATCATTTTGTCACTTCGGTTGTGTCTTAGGGTTCAATGCTAAAATGCCCTCCTCCATTTAAGAAAGGCGACTGAAAAAGCCCGTGGCTCACTCCTTGTACTTTGAGATTGTGGGAAAGGATCTCAATCGTGTGGGATCAGTGTTCATTACTCAGTGAAATAAGTTTGACATCTCTTTGGGGTTTTTTTTCTTCTTCTTCCAAATTTGCAAAGTAGACATTCTAAAAAAATGAGTAAACAAAAAATAAAAGCGCAAAGCTTGAGGCCAGACAGAGAGATGATCTGAAGAGCGCAAGAGAGGAAAATCAGGACCTCGTTATTGGAAAGGATTCTTTTAAAAATGAAAAATGGCCTCTAAAGACATAGCCTTGCTCCCACAGTTGCCAGAAAAACTTTACAACCATAAATTAACATTTCTGTTTGCATAATTATTATTATTTAAGTGTCACAAGATATAAACTCATCTGCTCGGTTAGTAAAACATGGTCTTAGCGTGCGTATGTAAGGGTGAAGATTTAGGCAATTGGTGGTAATGGCTTTCAGAGGGAAAAAAAATACTTTATATGGAATGGAAATTATTACAAGGATTCTTTAGGAAAATTATAAAGTCCATTTGCCCAAAAGTTTACACCACACCTTTTCTTCCCCAGTCAATTTGCTGCTCTGCATTGCTTTCTCATTCTGATCCTTCTCTCAATAACCAAGATCACACAATGTGTTAATACTACTTTATAAGACCTTGGTAAAAAAATCCGGAGAAACAACTGGCCGCTGTGATACAATATAATAACAATAACAATAACAATAACAATAACGATAACGATAACGATAATTATTATTATTATTATTATTATTATTATTATTATTATTATTATTATTATTATTATTATTATTATTATTATTATTATTATTATTATTATTATTATTATTGTGATAATAATAGTAATAGTAATAATAATTTTGTGCAAAAATTATAATATTAAAACAGCAGCAAACTGGTGGGAACATAAGCCTGAAAAAGTCGTCGAGAGTCAGATGGTCAAGATCTTGTGGGATTTTCGCATACAAACGGATAAAATACTGGCGCATAATACACCAGACATCACACTGGTTGAGAAAAATAAGGTTACAATCATAGACATCGCAATACCAGGTGATAGCAGGGTTGAGGAGAAGGAACATGAAAAAGTCGCGAAATACCAGGACTTAAAAATCGAAATCCAACGATTATGGCACAAACCAGCAGTGGTAATTCCAGTGGTAATCGGCACACTGGGTGCTATTCCAAAAGCACTGGAATTACATTTAAAACAGTTAAAACTTGACAAAAATCACCATCAGTCAAATGCAAAAAGCTGCACCGCTTGGATCTGCACGTATATTACGAAAATATGTTACGACGTCCTAGGCCCCTGGGTGGGGCCCGACTAGTAATCAATGCCAAATCCGGCGAATCAACTGGCCGCTGTGATACAATCGTATAGTAGTAGCAGTAGTAGTAATAATAATAATAATGTCTGTTTTTCAGTAGCGCCATCGCTACCCAACTCATGACTTCGGTTACTATCCAAAAGCCAGCACTGATATCCTCATCCTTTTAAGGAAAGCTTTTATAGCCTGTTTACTAGAGCGGACAATATTTTTCGGCATCTGTTGAGTTGTCGCTTGAGTCTTGTCGTCGGGGGATGTTTTATGGCTCTGTTTATTAATGTGATATATAATTTATCTTACTGGATTGTAATACGCTTTTGGCTGGGGACCAGGGTATAAAATATACAAGATTTGTGCAGAGGAACCTAATATGGATGTCTGTTGTGCTTATACAGGGGTGGTTTCCCTTGAAGCGAACGGTCGTTTTCTAACCCGTAAAGAGCCAGGTTTAGTGGTTTAAGCACTAAGTTACCCTGTTTTCCTGAAAATAAGACCACCCTGGTTAATAAGCCCAATTGGGCTTTTAAGCGCATGCGCTAAAATAAGCCCTCTCCCGAAAATAAGCCCTCCCCGAAAATATTGCTACACAGCAGCAGCCATGAGCTGATCACACTTGTCACCCTGTGCACCCCAACAATAATAACACCTCCCCCAAAATAAGGCCAAGTGTCTTATTTTGGGGAAAACACGGTAGAAAGCAAGGAGATTATGAGTTCAAGTCTCATCTTAGCTGTGAAAGCCGGTTGGGTGGCTTTGGGCCGACCCCTATCTCTCTCCCCCCCCCCCCCAAGCCACATCACAGGGTTACTGTTGTGGGGAAAATACGAAGGAGAAAGTTACGTTGGATAAGTTTGCTACCTTGAGTTATTTGTAAAAATAATAAAGGTGGGATATATAATCAATCCTGCGAGTCCCTTGGACTGCAAGACCATCCAACCAGTCAGTCCTAGAGGAGATCAACCCTGACTGCTCTTTAGAAGGCCAGATCCTGAAGAGGAAACTCAAAGACTTTGACTCATGAGAAGGAAGGACTCCCTGGAGAAGAGCCTCATGCTGGGAATGACTGAGGGCAAAAGAAGAAGGAGATGACAGAGAATGAGGTGGCTGGATGGAGTCACCTTGGACTGCAAGGCGATCCAACCGGTCAGTCCTAGAGGAGATCAACCCTGATTGCTCTTTAGAAGGCCAGGTCCTGAAGAGGAAACTCAAAGACTTTGGCCACCGAATGAGAAGGAAGGACATACTGGAGAAGAGCCTCATGCTGGGAACGATGGAGGGCAAAAGAAGGGGACGGCAGAGAATGAAGTGGCTGGATGGAATACTGAAACAATCAGTGTGAGCTTGAATGGACTCCAGAAGATGGTAGAGGACAGGAAGGCCTGGAGGAACGTTGTCCATGGGGTTGCAATGGGTCAGACACGACTTCGCGACTAATAACAACAACAACATAATCAACCAAACTAACAAAGAAATACATTCATGATACCTATATACATAGCACACACATATACACATGCATACTGTGTACACACACACACACACACACACGCACACACACACACTGTACATAATGGTTTCCCTGGGGTTTTTTGCAGACAATTTTCTCCCTGTTCCAATTAAGCAGAAACAGCACAGTTAGCAATAGCAATGGCACTTACACTTATATACCGCTTCACAGTGCTTTTACAGCCCTCTCTACGCGGTTTACAGAGTCAGCCTCTTGCCCCCAACAATCTGGGTCCTCATTTTACCCACCTTGGAAGGATGGAAGGATGAGTCAACCTTAAGCCAGCGAGACTCAAACTACTGGCAGTTGGCAGAATTAGCCTACAATACTGCATTCTAATCACTGTACACAATGGAAGGAAGGAAAGGAAGGAAGGAAGGAAGGAGAAAAGGAAGAGCAAGAGCACTTAGACTTATATACTGCTTCACAGTGCTTTACCGCCCTCTTTAAGCGATTTATAGTCTATTGCCCCCAAAAATTTGAGTTCTCATTTTACCAACCTCAAGAGAATCGAAGGCAAGGAAGAACAGAGAAAGAAAGAAGGAGGGAGAAAGAAAGAATGAGGGAGAGGGAGGGATGGAGGGAGAGAGGAAGGGAGAGAGAAAGGAAGGAAGAAGAGAGAGGTAAGGAAGAACAGGGAAAGAAAGGAGGGGGAAAGAAAGAAAAGAGAGAGAGAGAGAGGGAGGGAAGAAGATGAGAGAGGTAAGGAAGAACAGAGAAAGAAAGAAGGAGGGAGAAAGAAAAAGAAAGAAAGAAAGAGAGGGAGAGGGAGGGATTGAGTAAGAGAGGAAGGGAGAGAGAAAGGAAGGAAGAAGAGAGAGGTAAGGAAGAACAGAGAAAGAAAGAAAGGAGGGAGAAAGAAAGAAAGAAAGAAAGAGGGAGAGAGAGAGGAAGGCAGGCAGGCAGACAGGAAGGAAAGAAGGAAGGAAGGAAGCCATAAAGATTTTATTTAAAAATAAACTTATGAAAAACAGGAAATGCTTTCTGTAATTGGTAACTTAATGAGCATTTTTCTTTAAAGTTTCCATTTCTTACAAGTACTCATTCCAGGTTTCACAATGATCTTGACTCCACATTTCCATAAACACAGAAAAATGGGGAAACAGCCACCAGGGTTCATCTGATGTGGCTAAAAGTTGAGGTACCTAATAGTTTTCCAGAAATGTCTTAGTAAGTTTCCAAAAGAAGTTCTTGTAGAAGGATTTTTTTTAAAAAAAAACCAGAAACACCAGAAAAATTGAACAGGAAATATATTTTCTGCCCCTAGTCAGCAGCATTTTAATGCTACAATGCATCCTTAATATTTATAAAACTGCCTGCAAAAATATAGATGGCCACTAGTGGGCAGCTTAGAGAGCTGATCATATTTCTTTGCTGCCATCTAGCAGTGGTCTAAGTGTAACAGCTCAGATTTGATAGCCCTTTTCATCTGCTGCTTTAAAGCAGCAATGGCTGATTCACTGGTTACTAGACTGGCAATTTATCCAAAGCCAGTTTAAGGGCATCTGGGATTTGTTCATTTTCTGTGGTGATTTCGCACTGGCTGCCTGTGCTCTGAAAGGTAAAGGTTCCCCTCGTACATATGTGCTAGTCGTTCCCGACTCTAGGGGGCGGTGCTCATCTCTGTTTCATAGCCGAAGAGCCAGAGCTGTCCGAAGACGTCTCCGTGGTCATGTGGCCGGCATGACTCAACACCGAAGGTGCACGGAACGCTGTTACCTTCCCACCAAAGGTGGCTCCTATTTTTCTACTTGCATTTGTTACGTGCTTTAGGTTGGCAGAAGCTGGGACAAGTAATGGGAGCTCACTCCGTTATGGAGCGCTAGGGATTCGAACCGCCGAACTGCCGACCTTTCTGATCGTCAAGCTCAGTGTCTTAGCCACTGAGCCACTGCAGCCCATGTGTTCTTAGAATGTGCCTAAAGCAGAATAGCAAAGTTGAGAAAGGGCTGGGGAACAGATTCCTTTACTGCTTTCTATGTGTGTAGCAGATGGGACTCCTGCCTTTGTGACGGAAGAGGAAACAACTATTTTTACATCAGGATAGTAAAATGGCAGCATATGCAAAGTCAAGGAACAGAGAAGAGAAGAGAAGAGAAGAGAAGAGAAGAGAAGAGAAGAGAAAAGAAGAGAAGAGAAGGAAAAACACTGAAACAAGTGTGTGTATATATGTATAATGTGTGTGTGTGCACATCTCTCTCTCTCTCTCTCTCTCTCTCTCTCTCTCTCTCTCTCTCTCTCTGTCTATTTTTATATGTACATGTATGTGAATATATCTGTATGTGTATGTGTCCTATCCTATCCTATAAATGGAGATGGGTATGTCTAGTTTAATGAAAAGGAGGACTAAGGATGACATGACAGCAATCTTCCAATGTCTCAGGGGCTGCCCCAAAGAAGAGGGAGTCAAGCTATTCTCCAAATCACCTGAGGGCAGGACAAGAAGCAATGGGTGGAAACGAATCAAGGAGAGAAGCAACCTAGAACTAAGGAGAAACTTCCTGACAGAGCAATTAGTCAGTGGAACAGCTTGCCTCCAGAAGTTGTGAATGCTCCAACATTGGAAGTTTTTAAGAAGATGTTGGATAGCCATTTGTCTGAAGTGGTGTAGGGTTTCCTGCCTAGGCAAGGGGTTGGACTAGAAGACCTCCAAGGTCCCTTCCAACTCAGCTATTCTGTTATCCTATCGTATCATATCGTACCCTACCCTACCCTACTGAGACCCTACCCTACCTGCTGGCCTTAAAAACCTGGGTCTCCTTTAGACCTTGAGTTATGTTGATGGGAGGTCTTTTTTCTCTATTCTTCTCTTTGCTCGGGCAGGGGGAGATGTGGGGGAGGGAAGTGGTCACGGTTCCTGCCAGAAGAAAATATCTTTTGGATTTTATTTTGAATTGTACTACAGGGATATATTCAGCTGCCCTGAGCTGCTGGAACTTGTGAAGGCTGGGGTTAGATGAAAAGAAAAAAATGGAAGAGATTTTTGGATATGTGTCCGTGCTCAAATCATTTTAACGGAGGACCGTATTGCAAAAGAGAACTTTTTAATAGAGAGGGGGCCCGAAGGTCCAAGATGACACAATGGAATATCCACCGCAAGAGACGGCTTGATAAAACCGATGCTGGACGGGCATGAGAGGAACTCAAGCCATTGAACCCTTTGGCGATTCTGGAGCTGTCTGTTGCATTTCCTATCCAATTCTGCTTTAAATGTTCTCAGAGTCTTTGTGCAATAAACATGATTTGGAAGCTGGCTCTCTGGAAGCCTGAGAACTGCCCAAATTTGACCTTTCTTATAAACAGGTGCCTTTTTTTTGCAGCAAGCATCGCCCATCCCGGGCCTGGCTACATCCCAAGAAGGCATTAATAAGAAGCCAGGTGAGTGAAGACCCCCTGGTCCGAAGGAGAGGAAAACAGCTGCTAAGGTTGACTTGACAAGGGGGACTTATCTTGGAAGGCTGGAGGGCAGGAGGCCAAAAGAGAAAGCCACTGTTTTCAAAGGATCCGTGAGCATCCTTCATTGCCTTCCATTAATCCCGTGTCGAAATCCACCTTCCAATCTCTCAGGTGTTTTTCCCTGCCCCGCTGATGGAAGTTTCATGTTCGCCTCTTGATTTCTTCTCCCAGCGCTTCAAGCTGCGAGGAGGGACACCAAAATATCAAGAGAGGAAAGATGGCTATCATGACACTCACTCTCTCTCTCTCTCTCTCTCACACACACACACACACACACACACACACACACACTCCCTTCCTCTCTCTCTCTCTCTTGGTCTCTACTGCACCTGCAAAACACTTCTGGCTTTCTTTTCAATTTCCTTTGGTGCAGGATTGGAAGCTTGAATTAATGAGAGGAGGGAAAGGGTAGGTGGGCTTTTCACTCGCTTTCCCCTTTCCACAAAGAAGGATTTTATAGGGTGACCAAAATGTACCGTTTCCCTGAAAATAAGCCCAATTGGGCTTTTGAGCGCATGCGCTAAAATAAGCCCTCCCCCGAAAATAAGCCCTCCCTGAAAATATTGCAATACAGCAGCAGCCATAAGGTGACCATGCTCGCTACCTCCTGCACGTCAAAAATAATAAGTCCTCCCCCAAAAATAAGCCCTCCCTGAAAATATTGCAATACAGCAGCAGCCATGAGGTGACCACGCTCGCTACCTCCTGCACCGCAAAAATAATAAGCCCTCCCCCGAAAATAAGCCCTCCCTGAAAATATTGCAATATAGCAGCAGCCATAAGGTGACCATGCTCGCTACCTCCTGCACCTCAAAAATAATAAGCCCTCCCCTGAAAATAAGCCCTCCCTGAAAATATTGCAATACAGCAGCAGACATGAGGTGACCGTGCTCGCCACCTCCTGCACCTCAAAAAGAATAAGACCTCCCTGAAAATAAGGCCAAGCGCTTATTTTTCGGGGGGGGGGGGGTGTCAAAAGAAAATAAGAACCTGTCTTATTTTGGGGGAAACACGGTAGGTTTAATCTATGCTGTTTTGGTCCCTGTGGTTGTGAAAGTTGGACCTTAAAAAGCAAGGCAGGAAGAAAAGTGACACTTTTGAGCTTTGGTGCTGGAGAAGGCATAATTCTTGGACAAGAAAGGTGGCCAGCCAGCAAATATTGAATCACATAAGATCATATATGTCACCGGAAGGCAAAATCACAAAACTGCATCTCTTACTTACTTTGACCATGTCATGCTGTGACCTCGTGTATTCTACAGAATTAACTAATGGTGGCTTGTAAACATTTGTCTGAAGTTGTGCAGGGTTTCCTGCCTGAGCAGGGGGTTATACTAGAAGACCTCCAAAGTCCCTTCCAACTACTCTACTCTACTCTACTCTACTCTACTCTACTCTACTCTACCCTACTCTACTCTACCCTACCCTACCCTACCCTACCCTACGCCATGCCATTCTTATAAAAAGAAAAGGAAATAGGGCAAAATTGCCATAGCTAAGATCTCCTGGCTTTGGCTTCCATTAACTTTCTTGAAATATTTTCACCAGCCCAATTTGGCATCCTCTTTCTCTGCCTGTCTCTGTTTGCACAATATAAAAGAGAAAGACCGAGCAAGTTTTGCACATCTGGTTTATTTCTCCTGCCTTTTTCCCCCTTTCCTTTTGTGTTTTTGGACAGGAATATTTTTGTTTTAAGAGAGATGTAACTTAATTAGGTGTTACGGCTATAAGCCTTTTTACTGGTGAATTCCTTCAGGACTGTTCGTGCAGGAACTGGATTAGGGGATGTGACACAGAGCATTTGGGGGACCTGTGATGGGCTTGGGCACCCGGCCAGCACTGGGAGAGCAAAACTGGCATGAGAAGCTGGGCATGGTGTCCCATAGCTATGTAGTCCACATAAGCACGTGCAGATTGGTTCACATGAAATGGTAAGGAAGGTTTATGATCCTGTAGTAAAGGTAAAGTCTACTTTACCTTTAGAGTAGAGTAGAGTAGAGTAGAGTAGAGTAGAGTAGCACATGTATGCTAGTCATTTCAGACTCTAGGGGGCGATGCTCATTTCCGTTTCAAAGCCAAAGAGCCAACGCTGTCCGAAGATATCTCCGTGGTCATGTGGCCGGCATGACTCAACCCTGAAGGGGCACGGATCCCTGATTCCTTCCCACCAAATTTGGTTCCTATTTTTCTACTTGCATTTTTACATGTTTTTGAACTGCAAGGTTGGCAGAAGCTGGGACAAATAACAGGAGCTCACTCCGTTACGCGGCGCTAGGGATTTGAACCGCCAAACTGCTGACCTTTCTAATCGACAAGCTCAGTGTCTTAGCCACTGAGCCACCGGGTCCCTCTGAAAAATATATACAATACAGTATATTTTCTTTTGGTGCCGATTTCATGAGCAATCACGCTTAATTTGTTTATAATTAACTTTTTTTCACTTCCCTCTCCTTTTTTGCCTTTGTTATTGATTTGTTTTTGTTTCCTTCGTTCTTGTTGCGTCCTCTTCTTTTTAAACATTTGTTTATAGTTTGTGGGGTTTTTTTGTATTTTGGGCGGTAATGAATTGGTGTCTTTCTTTGCGTTTGTGTATTTTCCCCCTTCCAAACTTGCCATAAAACAAATAAAGTTAAATAAATAAAGGAAGGAAAGCAGGCCCAAGATTCCTACTCAACAAACTTTGCTGCTCAGCCTAAGGTCTCGGTTTCAACTAGGGATGAACTTAACTTTGTTGTTTTTTTTTACAGGGATATATTAACTCTTCTCATTTGCTTATTTTTAATGCTTGTTTAAGGTTGGAATTATTCATATAATCTCTCTTAGATACCCAGGCCTGATGTTGCCTTAGGGGTAGACTAGGAGCTAGGACGCAGTAGCTCAATGTTAAGATGCTGAGCTTGTCAATCAAAAGGTCAGCAGTCCGGCGGTTCAAATCCCTGGTGCCACATAACGGAGTGAGCTCACGTTACTTGTCCTAGCTTCTTCCAACCTAGCAGTTCGAAAGCAAGTGGAAAAATAGGGACACAGCATTCCGTGCGCCTTCGGTGTTTAGTCATGCCAGCCACATGACCACGGAGAACGTCTTCGGACAGCGCTGGCTCTTTGGCTTTGAAACGGAGATGAGCACTGTCCCCTAGAGTCAGGAACGACTAGCACTTATCTGCGAGGGTAACCTTTACCTTTACATGTAGGAGCTTAAAGCAAAATCAAAGGGTCAAAGTAAAGAAAACAAAAACCGAACTAATAAAATAAAATCATATGAAGGCTGTCCCTCCCTCCCTCAACAGGAGGTTACTGAATGTAAAGGTTATTTTGGAAACATATGGAGGGTCGATGAGGAACAGGAGGAGACAGAAAAGCAACGTTTGGGGTTGTCTACAAGGAGGGGCAGCTTGAAAATTGGGGGCATTTGCTGGAAGAGGTTGGAACACCTGAAAAATGGAACTCTTGAAACAAACAGAGCTCTGTTACTACGTCCTTCAAAGAATCCGACACACCTGCTGTGAGCTTAAGCTCGAGAGATGAAATGGCTGGTTGTATTGGGTGGGGGGAGGGAAAGAAGGGGGGGAGAAGGGGAGGAGGACCAGAACTCCATCAAGGCCACCTCAAGGTACTTTCCAAGGTCAAGAGGCCCCTCTCTCGTCTCTGGATAGGAGCCAACTGGCTGGAACTAAGAAACTTCCACTATGACCAGGGACTTGAAGGGACCATGGTCCCAGTATCTTCTCTGCTCCCTAAAATTTTCTGCTCTCATCATCTCCCTCAATTCCTTGGCTCTACCAAGAGCAGGGGTCTCCAAACTTGGCAACTTTTAAGACTTGTGGACTTAATCTTCCAGAATCATTGCTGGCTGGGGACCTCTGGGAGTTGAAGTCTGCAAGTCTTAAAAATTGCCAGGCTCATCTTGTGGGGGCAACTTGGCAACTTTAAGACTTGTGGACTTCAACTCCCCATGGTAGCTGGGGAATTCTGGGAGTTGAAGTCCACAAGTCTTAAAGTTTGAAGCCCCCCTGGTCTTAAAGGTTGCCAAGTTTGTGCTGTGGCCCGCCAGCGGAGCTGGTGGCAGACTCAGAGACTGAGGCGGTTGGGGAGGAACAAGGGCCAGTCCTGGAGTCTGGGGAAGGCTCTGATGAGTGCTCTGCATCGGAGGCAGAGATGGGGCCAGGGCCGTCCAACAGTTATCAGCTGCCTTCAGAGTCAGAGATCAGTGGGGCAGAAGAACAGCTGGAACCTGCTCCCAGTGTGTGCAGGCGCAGAGCTGCCAAGAGAAGAGAACAGCTAAGGAACAAGGGCCCGACTCAGGAGTAAAGGCACAGGTGGATGATGAATGGCCCCTCCAATAGGGAATAAAGAGGAGCGCCAGAGGAGTGGAGTTTGCAGGAGACAATTAGTTCAATTCATTCGGGGGAAGATCCGTTCCTGACTCCTTGCCAAGTAATTGCTGCTATAGCGTGGAGTTTGGAAGATATCGGCCTGGCAGCTCTCCAAGCCTGATCAAGGTCTGTCGTTGTGAAATCTCACGAAAGACTGTTTGCCGGGACTTTGCCAGAGAGGAATTCCCTTTAAGCTAAATAAAGGTGGTTTTATCAGGACGAGGAGCCGGCTTCATGATCTTGGGAAGCCTAGGTCAGGACAAGACCCCTGACCAAGAGGAACCACCGAGGACAAGGCCGATGCTTTTAACGAAAGCCTAAACCTGAGTGAGGAGTGATGATGTTGACCTGACTTGCTCCATCCCAACCGATCGCAGTCGGGTTTATTTACTAAAGTGAATTCCATCTCTAAATGTCAGCATGTTAAGAAAGCAGCAAACCATAGAGAACATAACATAACAATTGTCTGCAATGGAAGACGCTTGGGCGACGTCGCTGCCAAATCGGGTTATTCAAAACACTCATTCTCTGACACACATGTCAACAACAAACAGCAACTGGATTTGAAGAGTTGGCTAATCACTATTGGACAATGTAATTCTCGCATTTCAAGAGACTACAGGCAGCTGCTCATAATCTGCTTGGGGAATGATCCAACAAGCATTCCAGTGGTGTGTCTTGATTCCTTGGGCCTCGTTACAAATGACTCCTCATCTGCAACTTCTCTGCTGATTAGTTTGAGATTGCTTCTTGCTCTCATGTGCAAATAAAGCTTATTGAGTATTGAACCTCACTGTTCTGACTTGGGTTTCCCAAAAGCATGAAGCAAACTCCTGGCCCCGACAAAAACCCCTTTTATGAATTGACTGTGAATTCTGCACATTCACCTCCAGCAAAGTCTTTCAAGGGAGGATTTACGGTCACAGACCTTCTCTGGCTTGGAGAGCTGCCAGGACGATCTCTGCAGAACTTGGCAAGGAGTCTCGGAGAATCGCGAACAGAGGTGGGTTGCTCCTGGTTCGGCCCGGATTGGGCAAACTGGTAGTAGCGGTGGCAGGAGGCTCCGCCCACCCACCCACCCGGGACGTTTCTGCACACGCGCAAAAGAAAAAAATTGGCAAGTCATCACTGGTCACGAACCAATTAAGCAAACTAATTGTCTCCTGCAAACTCCACTCCCCTTTCGCTCCTCTTTTATTTCCTCTGGGAGGGGCCATTCACCGTTCACCTCTGGCCTTACTCCCAAGTCAACCCCTGTTCTTTAGCTGTTCCCTTAATCTAGCAACTCTGCGCATGCACACACTGGGAACAGGCTCCAGCTGTTCTTCTGCCTCACTGATATCTGACTCTGAAGGCAGCAGATAACTGTCAGAAGGCCCTGGCCCCCTCTCTGCCTCTGACACAAAGCCCTCATCTGAGCCTTCCCCAGACGCCAGGACTGGCCCAAGTTCCTCCCCAACCTCCTCACTGTCCGATTTTGCTGCCAGATCTGCTGGGGGGGGGGGGGGGGGAGAGAGAGAAAGAGAAAGAAAGAGAGAGTGGGAGGGAGGGAGGGAGAGAGAGAGAGAGAGAGAGAGAGAAGAAATCTTTGGGAACATGTGGCAAAAAGCAACAGACATATATTTGAACAAGGAGCAGGGTGTGTGGAGAGAAAACCACAGATAAATCTGCCGACTACTTAGCAGACTTCCTCCGCTGAATTTACCAAAGCTCCTCACTCAGTTTGTTTTATAGTTTTCCAATCAAAACTCTTGTAAGAATCTTCAGTGTACATTCTGACAAAATTTGCATGTGTTCTTTTTGGAATGTAACCTGGAAGGACGATTTACTGTAACCGATACCTCGCTTCCACCCTTTTCCTGACATATTCCTTCTTTGATGTCCCTCCTTGCGGTACCTAACAGCCCAGGCGTGGGAGGACATGGTAGTTTTGCAGCAAGCTTTGCATGATTTTCTGCTCCACCATCTCTCTAGATGGTCGGAATGCTTTATAACGCCCACATTTTTAATCCCATCCCTAATGTTACAAAACAGGATCTCAAAGCCTAAATTATAACACCCTCCCTGGAGATTGAGTCTTTTTTTTTTGTAGCCCAGGAGAGCTGATCCATGGCTGATCTTCACCTATATCCTAATAATGCCCTTTAAGTGGCAATATACAATTGTAAGCCAAACATAAATGGACCATTCAACATTAATCTACTGGAGAGGCATTTTTTTCAGTGCCTCTTGGTGGATATAGAAAACACCCATCATTTGAAAATCTGACGAAGAGAAGAAGGAAAGGGTATGTTTCGTAGCTGATTCTGAACTCTACACCTTGATATCAAATGGGGGGGGGCAATAAATGTCAACAGTCTGATTAACGAACCCAAAAGATGTAGACACTCTCGGGATCTTTGAATTCCCCAAAGTATAACTTTATTAGATACACCATCTCAGAACTGCAGAAGCAAAACCAGCTCTGGTTTTTTCCTGCACAAATGCTTGCTTAGTTAAACAACAACCTTTCCCCCCATCCCTGGGTGTTCACATTATCCAATTATAAAAATTATACCTGCAATAGTGACCTTGGTGAGTGGTTCAGGCTCCCACAGTCCATAGACAAACACTTAGAATTTCATCCCTCCCCACCCCCGACAAGTTGAAGAACGATAGTTCTGAACTATCCGCTGTCTGAAGACATCTCTGTGTCACGTGGCTAGCAGAACTAAATGCCGAAGGTGCACAGAACGCTGTTACCTTCCCACCAAAGGTGGCTCCTATTTTTCTACTTGCATTTTTACATGCTTTTGAACTGCTAGGTTGGCAGAAGCTGGGACAAATAACAGGAGCTCACTCCATTACACAGTGCTAGGGATTCGAACCGCCAAACTGCCAACTTTTCTGATCGACAAGCTCAGCGTCTTAGCCACTGAGCCACCGCTTCCCTAGCTTAGATATACTGGAAGTCATAATACAACATCTGGAAGCAGTGGCACTTCCGCAAAAGCAACCCAAAGTATGTATGGCCTTCCTTACAGGATTAGCCTTGTAAAGTGAAAAAACACTAGAAGGAGATTTCTCCCAACAACCGGTTCTCCAAACCAGGGGTGAAATCCAGCAGGTTCTGACAGGTTCTGGGGAACCGGTAGCGCAAATTTGGAGTAGTTCGGAGAACCGGCAAATACCCCCTCTGGCTGGCCCCCGAGTGGGGTGGGAATGGGGATTTTGCAGTATCCTTCCTCTGCCACTCCCGCCAAGCCACGCCCACAGAACTGGTAGTAAAAAAATTGAATTTCACCATTGCTCCAAACTGCTTAGAAAATTAACAACTGGTTCTCCCAAAAAGGTGCGAACTGGCTGTGTCCCACCACTGGATGAACTTTCCTGAAGACCTTTGCAACACTCCAAAGGAAGGAAGAAAATGCCCCTCTGCACCATCCCGTCAAGATGCCATGTTTTGCAGTCTTTTAACAATGGGCATAGGTCTAATCTTTGGGGCAGACAATATTACTGCAATCAATAAATGGCAATTCTTGAGTGTCATTCCACTGCTGGTCCTTATTAGCTTTGCATGTGTTTTCCCCTAAGATTCTTCTGTTGAAGCACTCTGTAATTCTTTTGCAGAAAACGGCACAAGTGTTTGTGTTTAAATTGTGCATGGTTTTTCCCTGAGAACCTGTATATTTGCACTTGTCTGTCCCCTCGTGCATGAGAAGATACGACGTGGGTTAAGAACGTTCGAGGCCTCGGAAAGCTAACATGTGGCTGTCACCAAAAGCACGCTTCTTTGTGAAACATTTTGTGTGTACGAAAGAAGGACTGGGGGGGGGGGGCATGATAGCAGGGTTCCAATATCTCAGGGGCTGCCGCGAAGAAGAGGGGATCAAACCATTCTCCAAAGCACCAGGAGGCAAGGCAAGAAGCAATGAATGGAAGCTAATCAAGGAGAGAAGCAACTTAGAACAAAGGAGAAATTTCCTGACGGTGAAAAGGCTGGAAAGCTACTTGTCTGGAATGGTAGAGGGTAGTGATGGCGAACCTTTTTTTGCTTGGATCCCAAAAGGGCGTGCGCATAAGCAATAGCGTGCATGTGCGTACCCACACACATAATGCAATACCCTCCCCCCGCACATGCGTGCACAATACCCCCCCTGCTGCCTCCCACGCATATGCGCAGGCCTCACTGAAGCCTCCAGACGTCCGTTGGGTCCGTTTTTCGCCCTCCGCAGGCTCCGGAGGCTTTCCTGAAGCCTGCTGAGGGCGAAAAACGGCACAACGGGCCTACCGGAAGTTTGGAAATGAACTTCCGGTAGTCTCTTTGGGTGCATTTGACGCCATCCACAGTCTTTGGAGGTTTTCCTAAAGCCTGTGGAGGGCGAAAACGGCTTCCTTCGGCCCCCTGGAAGGCCGAGAATCAGCTGGTCAGTGCGTGCACACGTGATGCAGCTGACATAGGACAATGCCTCGCATGCCCTCAGATATGGCTCCGTGTGGCCCATGCGACACGCGTGCCATCGGTTCGCCATCACGGGTATAGGGTGTCCTGCTCAAGCAGAGGTTAGACTAGAAAACCTCCAAAGTCCCTTCCAACTCTGTTCTTGCATTCTATGTTTTTGTCTCTGGCAAGTTTCAGAGACCAAGGGTTTCTGTGCTGCCTGGTATAAAGGAAATTTGCTGACTGGGTTTCCCCCCCCCTTTGGAAGAAAATCGGAAAGAAAGAAAACAATCTATGGATGCTTTGTTGAATTCTTTGGTCATTTTCCAAAAATAAAGAGGATTTAAAACATTGTTTTACATTGACACCCCCCCCAAAAAAAAGTAGTTGAGAGAAACCTGGCCATTTTCATCCTTCCAGACAAACCTGGTGATAGATTTAGTTTTAGCATGGAAATTTCAGCAGATGTCTATGGAGGGGAACCAACAGAAAATATCTGCTGAGCATTGATTGGGTGGGATGATGGATTGAGAGAACAGCAATATGAGGAGGTTGGGCGTCTACGGTCAGTAGACCATTATCACCTGAGAGTTGGCCCAACTTCAAGGGCAAAACTGTAGTACAATTGTGGATTTCCAGGAAAAAATACAAAGAAACAGGGGCAAAGTTCCACACCCCCAAACTGTACAACCGTCCTCGCAGTTCTGTTATCTCTAATTGTGTGCAAAATGAAGAAACACCATGGGGCCCATCCTCAACGACAGTTGCAGTCTACGTCACCCCACAACTAAACATTGTGGGATTCCTTCTGCCTGCAGAAACTGTAAGTAAGACGTGGTAAGGGAAGGAATGGCAGAAGTTGGGGATGGAGTTAAAAGAGGGATCAGCCTAGGATTTCTATGTAGTCACAACTGAGCAAAATTCAACCCCCTTTGAATTCTGTTGACTCTTGTCTAACTTCTAGAAGGTGCTAACCAAGGGTGGGCTTCAAAAATTTCAGCAACGGGTTCTCTGCCTAGTTCTGGATGGGTGTGGCTATGGTGGGTGTGGCCATGGTGGGCGTGGCCTAGCTGGCCTCCTGCACCACGGGGTGAGGGAGGCGCGTTTTTGCCTTCCCCAGGCTTGGGAGGCTTTCCTCGAGCCTCTGGAAGGGTGAAAACTGCCTCCCCGACCTCCGGAGACCTTCTGGACATTGGAAACAGGTCCATTTCTGGCTTTCCAGAACTTCTGGGAGGCCTGTTTTCCCCCCTCCCTGAGCCTCCGCACAGGCCCTGCACTTACCTTGCATCCAAAATGGACCACATGGAGACTTCTGGGAGGGGCGGGGTGAGGTGGGAGGAGTGGGGTGGAAGGGGCCAGCCGAGGGTGGGATTTGGAGGTTCTCCAAACCAGCTATAACATTAGCTATGGGTTCTCTTGAACCCAGGCGAACTCGTAGCAGCCCACCCCTGGTGCTAAATCTTAGCTGAGAAGATTCCAGTGTGTAGGCATGAGTAACAATAAATCCACTTAATTGGACCTTCACGTGTGGACCTGATCTTTTGCACCCGACATTCAATTCCTATCGACTTCCACTCTACCCTACTTTTGAGGAGATTCCATGCTTCTCTTCCGATTTCCTATCATTCTCACATTCTCAATCCTCTCGGCATTATCTTCTCTCCATCTCAGTTTTGGGGAGGGAGAGCTTCCTAAACCCTTTCCATATGTCTCTACAAAACCTGGAGTTTCCTGAATTTGGTGGCTTCTCCCAACTTCATCTGTGTGGTGCAATTTTATAGACTGGGACCTGTTTTTGGAAGAATAGGTTGGCCATTGGTATGCAGAATACAACAATTCCCTCATTCTGTTTCTGTTCCCCGCTATATCGTGCATTCCATTCCTTTGGAATGTTAAAGAAGGGAATTTCTAAAATTAATTCCAGAATTGAACATGCATACTTTCTTAAGTTCTTGCATCTTTTTTCCCTCTTGGTTCCCGAAAGAGCATATGTGATTGACAAAACACATGTAAACAAGTGAAATCTAAATGTGATTATTCTTCAAGCGTTTTGGGCCTGCAGACTTCTTTGCCTACATAATTGTACCAAGACCTTGGTGAAATGGCACTTGAAAGAAATCTCAATGCACAGTCCCACCAAAATGCTCTTTTCGTAGTGTTTCATTAATGTGTAAATTCCTGCCAGTAACCTAAGGGTGGGAAGTTTCAAGTTACTTCCATTCCATGCCAGTTTTACATCGGGGCCCATCTGTGTCCTGTGCAATGCTTTCTAGAACACGTTATGAATTAGGCTGGTTCTATCCAACATCTTCACCAGTGACACAAAAAATGTAGGAAGGGGCAAAAAAAAAAAAAAAAACCCAAAACCTCCACACACATAAATGGAAGGAATGGAAAGTTTCAACAAGTCATGAAAAAGCTACATATAAATCATGTATGAACTCCGGAAGAACAATGAAATCATCATGGATGTTGATAAAGATTCTCAAACATCCAGGTAGAGTTGAATCATTGCACCTGGACTAATTTTTTGTTAGAAATTATGTTTATATATAGCACTACAGAGCAAACAGTCACCATGTGCTTTACTGCTCAACTGTTTTAACTGTAACAGGAAACAGGAAACTCCACTTAGAACAAAAGAGCATAGAGTATATACCATAGATCCAAACTTGTAAACACTGCCATCTACTGGCTGAATTCTGCTGTAGTTGTGTCATAAAAGAATTCCAACATTTTTATTGTTAGTTTGAGAGACGTTTTGCTGCCTGTCCAGGCAGCCTCATCAGTCAGAGTAAACCAGTTAGACAAAGAATTGTTGGAATGTACCAATTCCTGCGATGCCAACCTCAGGGGTTTCCTCTCCATAGTGCATTGCAATATATTGACAAAGATTCTCAATCATCCAGTTGCAATTATTTAACCTTCAGACAACTTCATCCTTCATCCATTGTTGATTTACATGCCATCAAAGGGCCACTAACTCTCGGTGACCACATCTTCCCCGGGACAGAGGAGGAAGATTTAAGGAAAAGGTTGAAAGAAATGGAATTTAGAAGTATAGTGGCTCAGAATACGGTACTCAAACATGCAATTCAATGGTTACTTACCTGCTGGTTCCTCAGTGCTGGTAACCACCGATGTTGGGTTGACAACAGGGATTTCTGGGGGGGGGAAAGTGAAAAGCTTTCTTAGCTGACTTGAGTTTTCGGTTCTGACCGAGGCTTCCCAAGAGCACGAAGTAAACTCCTGGTCCCAACAAAAAACCCCTTTTATTAATTGACTGTGATTTCTGCTCATTCACCTCCAGCAAAGTCTTTCAAGGGAGGATTTACAGTCACAGACCTTATCTGGCTTGGAGAGCTGCCAGGCGATATCTGCTAAACTTGGCAAGGGCCATTCATCGTCCACCTGTGGCCTTACTCCCAAGTCGCTGAAATTTTTGAAGCCCACCCCTGGTTAGCACCTTCTAGAAGTTAGACAATAAAGGTTAGCTTATCTTACTCACTAATGCAGGGAGCTACAGGCGAGCGACTCTGTTGGAAGCCTTTGGCGCAACGATTGCACGTTAAGCCGGTGACACCATCTTTGCACGGACACTGCCCGGTGGTTTGATTGCAGGTTTTTCCAGCTGCGCCGACAGGGTGGCAGTCACATGCTGAAAAGTAAGAGGGGAGGGGGAGAAAGAAGAAGGGAAGACCTTAAAAACTAGAAATTGCAAGGGTCTCTCTCTCTCTCTCACTCTCTCTTTCTCTTACTCTCTCTCTCTCTTGCTCTCTCTCTCTCTCTCTTCCTCTCTCTTTCTTTCTCTCTCTCACTCTCTCTTTCTCTTTCTCTCTCTCTTTCTCTCTCTCTCTTTCTCTCTTCCTCTCTCTTTCTCTCTCTTTCTCTCTTTCTCTCTCTCTCTTTCTCTCTCACACACACACTCTCTCTGTCTCTCTCTCTCTTTCTCTCTCTCTTTCTCTCTCTCTCTCCCCCTCTCTCTCTTTCTCCTACTCTCTCTCTCTTTCTTTCTCTCTCTCTCTCTCTCTCTCACACACACACACACACACACTCTCTGTCTCTGTCTCTCTCTTTCTTTTTCTCTCTCTTTTTCTTTCTATCTCATTCACTCTCTCTCTCTCTCTCTCTCTCTCTCTCTCTCTCTCTCTCACACACACACACACACACACACACACTTCATAATACTGCATACCAAGCGATGCAGAGTTATGTGCAAACGGAACCTTGATTCAAAACACATGTTCGCTGTGACGAATAGCTCCTTCAAATGTCCCAGTTCGGGGCTCAGAATGTCAGCCTGCTGCAGAGCTGACTCAGTTGCACTCTTGATGTAACCAGGATCATGGGTACGAAGACGCTTCTCCAGGTACAAGCTTCTTCCTACCCAGGATCGTGGCTATATCAACTTACAACAGTCCATTCAGTGACCATTCAAAGCTCCAATGGCACTGGGGGGAAAAAGTGACGTATGACCAGTTTTCACAGTTATGACCGTTGCAGCATTCCCCACGGTCCCACGATCAGAATTCAGACACTTGGCAATTGGTTCATACTTACGACGGTTGCAGTGTTCCGGGGTCATGTCATCCCCGTTTGCAACCTTCTGAGTCAAAATATTGTCCACTGTTCCGGCTCTTTGCTACCAGTGGTGCTTCCCTCCAGCCAAAGCCCTGCACCAGGAGGCTAAAGCAGACCCCAAGTCAGAATGTCTCCCTTCCTCTGACTCCTACAAAAAAAATCCTGAAGGGGGAGACTCTCTGCTGCACCACAAACATTCATTGCACATACCCAGCCCAGGGGCCGTAGTTTGAGGACCCTTGGTCCTCAAGGGTCTATTGCACTAAATGCAATAGAAAAAAATGCAAATAATTTTTCTGTGGACCACCAAAATTTTCTTGCAGACCTGCCAGTGTTCCACTGACCACCCCTTGGTGACCACTGATTTAGTCAACTGACGTTCAGTAATGAATTGGTGCTAGATAAGAGTCCATTCAGGAGGGCTTGGATTTGGTCCTATTGTGAGAACATAATGATTCCAAGCTGATTGCTCTCTTGACTCCTCCCCCAGGCTCTGCCTGTTTTTCTCCTACAGCAGAGATGGCATTAGGACCAGGGGTGATATTACCTTCCCTACAGTGGTGGGCTTTAAATTTTTTTAGAAGCTCTTCTGTAGGTGTGGCCTGCTTTGTGGGAGTGGCTTGCTGGCCATGTGACCGGGTGGGAGTGGCTTGCCAGCCATGTGACTGGGTGGGTGTGGCCAACTTGTAAAACGTGGCGAAACTCACTTAATAATGTTCTTGCTTAGCAACCAAAATGTTGGCTCAGAACATTTGACGCATTTGGCATTTGAAGCACGTTTGTCTGAAAGCTGTCAAGTTACAAGACAGCTTTAAGACTTGTGGACTTCCACTCCCAGAATTCCTCCTCCAATCATGTTGGCTCAGGAACTCTGGCATTGAAGCACGCAAGTCTTAAAGCTGTCAAGTTACAAGACCCTTTCACCCCTAACCCTTTAGAAAAAAAAACCCCAGGGGTGTTCAAACTTGACAGCTTTAAGACTTGTGGACTTCAACTCCCAGAATTCTTCCTCCAGTCATGTTGGCTCAGGAACTCTGGCATTGAAGCACGCAAGTCTTAAAGCTGTCAAGTTACAAGACCCTTTCACCCCTAACCCTTTAGAAAAAAAAACCCAGGGGTGTTCAAACTTGACAGCTTTAAGACTTGTGGACTTCAACTCTCAGAATTCCCCCTCCAGTCATGTTGGCTCAGGAACTCTGGCATTGAAGCACACAAGTCTTAAAGCTGTCAAGTTACAAGACCCTTGCACCCCTAACCCTTTACAAAAAAAAACCCAGGGGTGTTCAAACTTGACAGCTTAAGATTTGTGGACTTCAACTCCCAGAATTCCTCTTCTCTCTCTTCATCTTGATGATGTGCGGACAGGCTGGGGGAGGGAGCTGGAACCGGTTCTAAATGGCACTGTAGATTTGTGGAACCTCTTTTATAGGAGAGGTTAGAACTGGCAGGAACCCACCCCTGCTTCCCTACCAGTTTGCAAATGTGAATGCATATGCTTAGCCCTCCACACGAGCTTTAGATGAAAAAAGGTTCTAAATGGGATGCCATAGAGCTGGGGTGGGAGGGCTGGGCCACCCGTGATTTCTCCTACCAGTTCGGGCAAACTGGTCCAAACCGGTAGAATGCCAACTCTGATTAGGTCCAGAAGTCTGTCATCCATTGTGACATGTTAACCCAGCATTGTGTGTTGTTAACCCTGGTTTGACCTCTTGCATGTTTCCAGTGATGGCCACACCTACAGAACGATCTTCTAGGCCCTAAATTCTGAACCCTTAAAAATTGCCTTCTCCTTTCCCCCTAACTTAGATGCTCTGCTCTAACTAGCATGAGTGCCAAAGAATGGAGGCCTTTGAACTCTGGTGCTGGAGAAGACTCCTGCGAGTCCCTTGGACTGCAAGGCGATTCAACCTAGAGGAGATCAACCCTGACTGCTCTTTAGAAGGCCAGATCCTGAAGATGAAGCTTAGATACTTTGGCCACCTAATAAGAAGGAAGGACTGACTGGAGAACAGCCTCATGCTGGGAACGATGGAGGGCAAATGAAGAAGGGGACGACAGAGAAGGAGGTGGCTGGATGGAGTCACCGAAGCAGTAGACATGAGCTTCAATGGACTCCAGAGGATGGTAGAGGACAGGAAGGCCTGGAGGAACATTGTCCATGGGGTCGCGATGGATCGGACACGACTTCACAACTAACAACAAATCTAGCATGGATAGGATAGGGTGCTAAGGCTCATTGAAACGAAAGAATTGCAGCTGTGGGAAGGAAGGAAAGAATAAAAAAGAAAAGAATTAAAGATGAAGGGTAGCTTTCCTTCCAATGGAGAATTTTTTAGCTTTGCCAAAAAAAAAATATAAAAAAAAATAGGGGAATAAAAGAGGCCTGGTTTATGTCATGGGGGGAATTTTAGAGGGAGGGTTACATTTATTTATAATGTCTTGGCTCATTTTTATTATCTGAGAACTAAACAGTCAGGGTGGTTTCTTGCTTCTTAAGACTCCGGGGGTTGATTAACAATTCTGGACAAGTCTTGCCCCCCCCAAAAAATGACTCGATTCCCCTTTGCTGTGAAATATGGCTTGTTACATTGCCATGAGCATTACAGACTTCATTGTGTGGAGATAAAACATTGTCGTTATCGGGATTCTTGGCATATTCACGCTGCAGGTAGAACTAACATTTCTGCTGGAGCCCAGTAAATATATAGAAAGGGTGTGATTTTTCAGTTGTCGTCCAACAACGTTAAATGCTGAGCAGTAGATCTCATTGGATCGGACGGCCATCTACATTCCTTCCCCTTGAAATAAAGCACACCACCCCCAAAGTTGAAAGAGAGTTATATAGACTGGATTAGCCGCAGAGATGCAAATTTGGAAATAATTATCATAAATTGCAGAGAAGTGGAAAGGCATTTTAGCGCAGTGGGAGAACTTGTCCTGAGTTCCTATATCTCTCCCTAAGCCACCCAGTCTGGCTTGCTTGTATTAGCCTAGTGCAGTCTGGCTTGTCTGTATTAGCCACATGCGGCTCTGGAGCCGCATGTGGCTCTTTCATCCCTCTGCTGCAGCTTCCTGTCACCAGTTGGCTCCACAATTGATAGGGCTTTCGGTTAGGACAGGTAGAGGAAAAAGGATGCCACGCTAGGAGGGGATTCTATGGTGGAGGAACGGGACTTCCGGTTGGCAGAGGGAAAAGGATGTCGTGCTAGGAGGAGACTCTATGGTGGGGGGAATTGGACTTCCAGTTGGCAGAGGAAAAAGGATGCCACACTAGGAGGAGACTCTAGGGGGAACTGGACTTCTGGGTCAGCTCCAGAATTGGATGAGAGGCTTTCAGTTAGGACTTTGGTAGCTCTTTGAATCTTTAAGGTTGCCGATCCCTGGCCTAGTGTGTTATATAAAACTAACTAATTGTGGCTTGCTAAACCACAGTTTCTGGCTTACATAGGCAGTGCATTGGGACAAGCTGAGCCTGATGCTGCATCACAGCGAGCCATCAAAACATAGAAACAGAAACTAACTTGAGTTTGGCCTGGGAGGAAAGGCATCTGCTGGACATCCGGTGTGGACCCCTAACTGTTGTGGCTTGTTCAAAAAGTCATGGTTAAAACACTTGGGTTAGTATAATGTGCAGAAAAACCAAGCCCATACATTTGCCCAACTGAATTTGTAAGATACTTCATGACCTTCAGTCAGTCTTTGAATTACAAAAATTACAAAAGAATCACAAAACTGTGTCTCACTTACTTTGGCCATGTCATATGGGTGAATTCACTGGAGAAAACACTTATGCTTGGAAGAGTTAGTGGTCAAAGGATGCCAGTCGCTCCAAAGAACATGGTGGCTGGACACCATCAAAGATTAAGGGACTAATCATACATAATCAACGTATGATGAACGGTTGCAGGAACTGGGCATGGCTAGTCTAGTGAAGAGAAGGACCAGGGAAGACAGGATAGCAGTCTTCAATATTTGAGAGGCTGCCACAGAGAGGAGGGGGTCAAGCTATTGTCCAAAGTACCCGAAGGCCAGACAAGGAATAATGGATGGAAACTGAACAAGGAGAGATTCAACCTGGAAATAAGGGGGAAATTTTCTGACAGTGAGAACTATCAACCGATGGAACAGAAGTTGCCTTCGGAAGTTGTGGGAGCTTCATCACTGGAAGCTTTCAAGAAGAGACTGGATTGCAATCTGTCAGAAATGGTATAGGGTCTCCTGCTTGAGTGTGGAAGGTTGGACTAGATGGCCTACAAGGTCCCTTCCAACTCTGTTAATCTATATTTGTATCTGGTAAAGCTGATAACAGCCAGAGTGTTGAACAACTCAAAGAAATAGGGCAAGATTAGAAGATGCGGAGAGACCTGGCCAATAGAATCACCCACAGTTAGATACAACTGAATGGATATCATCATCATCATCATCATCATGGCAAACAGAATATATGCCCAAGGATTTAGGTTTTAGATATGAGAAAAGACCATCTAAGAGACTCGTGGGAATTTTGGAGGAAAATGAAGCTGAACTACATCATAAAAGCAAAGAATTTGGATTCTGAAAACTTCATGAACAATTGGAATCATCTAGAAAGAAGCTAAGGAATCACACGAGATTGTTGTCCTATCAGTTGATAGATATTAGACACCGTATTTGAAAACAATGGATATTTCCTACCAATAAAAAATAGCATCTCAGGATGAAAGATCCCAAGTTAGTTCTCTTCTCTTCTGTACTAATTTCTGGTTTTCATTAAGTGCTATCAAGTCATTTTGGATTCCTAGCCACCTGATAAGTAGATCTTCTCTGACATAATCTGTCCCTAATCTGTTCTTTCAAGTCTTCCAATGGTGCACACCATGTTCCTCTATCTTGCTGCTAGTTGTTCTGACCGAGGCTTCCCAAGAGCATGAAGTAAATTCCTGGTCCCAACAAAAAACCCTTTTATTAATTGACTGTGAATTCTGTTCATTCACCTCCAGCAAAGACTTTTAAGGGAGGATTTACAGTCACAGATCTTCTCTGGCTTGGAGAGTTGACAGGCCAATATTTGCAAACCTTGGCAAGGAGTCTCAGAGAATCACGATCCAATTAAGGGAACTAATTGTCTCCTGCAAACTCCACTCCCCTTTCGTTCCTCTTTTATTTCCTCTGGGAGGGGCCACTCATCGCCCACCTGTGGCCTTACTCCGAAGTCAACCCTTGTTCTTTAGCTGTTCCCTTCATCTGGCAGCTCTGCGCATGCGCACACTGGGAACAGGCTCCAGCTGTTTGTCTGCCTCACTGATGTCTGACTCTGAAGGCAGCTGATAACTGGCATACGGCTCTGGCCTCCTCTCTGCCTCCGACACAGAGCCCTTATCAGAGCCTTCCCCAGACTCCAGGACTGGCCCATATTCCTCCCCAACCTCCTCACTGTCTGAATCTGCTGCCAGCTCCGCAGGCCGCTGGCGTGCCACAACACTGGTTGCTTCTCTTGCCTTCTCCCCTTCCTGGCACTGAACCTCTCAGGTCCCATGGGTGGTGGTCCTTAATGGATGGAAAAGGAAGAGTTACACTTAAAAGCCGTGAGCATCCCACCAACCCATTTTGGCCCAGTGCCTGTTGGAAGATGGAGGTGGGAGAGGGGGAGATGCATATCATGGTTTCCATCAGTGTGTAACAGTCAAACGCAATTTCAAAACCAAACAAAAATGCACACACACATGCACACCCTTCTACCCTCCCAAAGAGAGATGTTATCGTTCCCTTAATGTTCACCAGATGGGTTTTTTTGCCTGAGCACCATGGCCCAATGCAAGGGGTCTCCCTTAAAACACACAGAGGGAAACAGGCTTGCAGCTTCTAATGGGGAACAGATGCAATGGGCCTTATCAGATCTTGGCCAGTGTTGTAAATGGACATGTTTCCGATGAGGGTATTTGAAGGATTCAGCTGAGATAACACATGGCAGCGGGTGGCTGAGTCCTCAGCTGAGGTTGAGTTGCCCTTTAGTCACAACATGCTTTGAAGCTGGAGCCTTGCAGGGAAGCTTTTCCCTCTAGAAACAGAGTTGCTGTCTTTCTGGAGGGCCTGATGGTCAGATTGGACCTCCTGTCCTCTTCTGGGGTCTTTGAAGGCACCTTAGAAGGGCTATCCAGCATACTAGGTGTTTTAACCATGAAGTAATAGAGAAACCTGGATTTGCACCACACACTAAGGTTGTTGTTGTTGTTGTGAGTTGAGAAGTCATATCCGACCCATTGCTACTAATGGACGTTCCTCCAGGCCTTCCTGTCCTCTACCATCCTCTGGAGTCCATTGAAGCTCACACCAACTGCTTCGGTGACTCCATCCAGCCACTTCATTCTCTGTCATCCCCTTCTTCTTTTGCCCTCCATCGTTCCCAGCATGAGGCTCTTCTCCAGGGAGTCCTTCCTTCTCATTAGGTGGCCAAAGGATTTGAGTTTCCTCTTCAGGATCTGGCCTTCTAAAGAGCAGTCAGGGTTGATCTCCTCTAGGACTGACCTGTTTGATCACTTTTGCAGTCCAAGGGACTCGCAGAAGTCTTCTCCAGCACCATGCTAAGATATAAACCATGAATAGTTTGGTTCCTCAGCAGGATGGGCCCGAGTAACACCTAGCTTAAGTTGGTATTTGAATAGAATCCTCAAATTTAGGGTTCTTTAATTTTATTAAAGGGGATGCAGTGGCTCAGTGGCTAAGATTATGAACTTGTCGATCAGAAACTTCAGCAGTTGCAAGTAGAAAAATAGGAACCATCTTTGGTGGGAAGGTAACAGCGCTCCGTTTAGTCAAGCTGGCCACATGACCATGGTGACTTCTTCGGACAGCGCTGGCTCTTTGGGTTTGAAATGGAGACGAGCACCACCACCACCCCCAGTGTCGGGAACGACTAACACATATGTGCGAGGGGAACATTTACCTTTGCTAATTTTGTTCACAGTGTTTCTTTTCGAA
Source organism: Natrix helvetica (assembly GCF_964273705.1). Taxonomy (NCBI): domain Eukaryota; kingdom Metazoa; phylum Chordata; class Lepidosauria; order Squamata; family Natricidae; genus Natrix; species Natrix helvetica. The sequence goes on from NC_138557.1 coordinate 8,401,977, forward strand.
TCTTTGCAAAATTAAGCAACCAAATCTTGAGAGATCCCTGAAATTATATTTCAGTATAAGATCAGGTGGGATCTGGAGATCTTCCAAATGTTGCTGAATTATAGTTCCCAACACTTATAGCTTAAGTGGCTATAACACTCACCCCAAAATCCCACTGTTCTCCTGATTTGCAGAAGCTGCCGTATTGCTCGCCTGAAAAACCTCGATGCCGAAAAACCACCGAGAATCCAAAGAATCTAACTCTGCCTTTTATGCTCTGAGGAGTTCTTAAAACGCATCTCTCTTGGGCTAAGACTGAGTCAAAATCTGGGGCAAGAGAGGCGTGGCTACAAAGTTTAAAAGGACTCAGTCTCTGGGCAGAAAGGCAGAGTTAACCAATTCTTTGGCTTCTCTGCTCAGCACACTGGAGAAAGATTAGTTCCTGTGACTGTCATTCAATTCTCAAGCCCATCCACCTGAATCCAAACAGATCCAGATGGACCTGTTTTCCACTTGACTCTTTCCGGTTAATCCCAACTTTTATCTAGAGATAAATGTATGAACTTTGGGAAACTCTGATCAAAACTCCACAGGAAGCCAATTCCTTTCATCCTGACTCCAGATATGCCTAAACTAGAGATGAGTTCCTACCGATTTGGCCGAGTAGGTAGTAATTCGGCTTGTCATGCCCCCGAACCAGTTCTAACGACGGCGGTGTAGGTGTTGCCATCTTGTTTTTATCTTCTGCGCATGTGCGGAAGCATTTTTACCTACTGCCTATGCACGCATAGCGCGCATCAGGTGTACACTGGATGTAATCTGTTTATTGCCAGAGGTTTGGAGTGAATTTTTATTCTTGACTGATTTATTACTGGCAGTTTGCTAATTTTATTACTGATCCCTATTCTGTTTTAATGCTGATCTTATCTGTTTTATCCGATAATTTCAACTGCTGTGAAGCCTTCAGGCTTTTGCTGGCTTGTTTTTATTTAAAAAAAAAAGACTATGCAAAAAGACTTATCTAAACATTCTATTATAAACCAATATAACAAATCATGGAAATATGGAGAATATCTGGGCCGACTGTATGAACGATTCGACTTAATAGGCCAGCATTTGTTACTTATATTAAAATTCAACTTCAGCTAAAGGGCAATCCATTTGATATGAATGTTTTTAAAATCTTCTCATTCAACTGTTTTAAAAACATTTCTTCAAAAGTCATTGTCTCTAGCCAATCTGTTATAGATGAAACTGCTCAGTTGGTAAGAATGGGATGAACTAATTTTATTTTACCGAGTTAGTTTATGAAATGAGAATAAGTACGGAACTCTTTCTCAAACCTGGCAATGGGATGGTGAATTCCCAGATTGTCCCAAGAAGCTTCTTCACTTCTGAACTGAAGAAGCTTCTTGGATGAGAAACGAAACATCTTCAAGGGAAAACAAAGTCCAGTTGCCTTTTGAGAAAGGGCTGCTGGGGGTATGACTAAACACCGAAGGCCCCCGGACGCTGTTACCTTCCCACCAAAGATGGTTCCTATTTTTCTACTTGCATTTTTTATGTGCTTTCGAACTGCTAGGTTGGCAGAAGCTGGGACAAGGAACGGGAGCTCACTCTGTTATGCAACGCTAGGGATTCGAACAGCCGAACCGCCGACTTTTCTGATCCACAAGCTCAGCGTCTTAACTCCTGAGCCGCCGTGTCCTTAAGGAGGAGAATAGACCATGTTTAATGGAGTGGATAAGCATCTAAATCAGTCTGAATTCTTGCCAGAGGAGAACTTTAACTTTTAACTTTAACTTTTATTTAATTTATAAACCGCGCCCTCTCCCAGAAGCTCAATAAATTGCTATTAACGCTGTATCCCTTCTAACAGAATTAAAAGATTGCCTTCGAATTATTTTTTATGAAAAAGTTTGCTAAATAAAACATCTCCATTTTGCTTTCGTGGCTTAAATTCCAAACGAAGAAGAATGCTGATTACGCGCACGGAGACTAACACGCATGGAGAGGCACTTCCTAACAAGAATAACCCCGGAAACAGGCATTCAAAACGAGCTGCTCCAATGGACCGATATGGAATGGGTATCCAGGGGTTATGTTAGCAATTAGCTTTATGAACTGATACATTTTTTTAGAAATGGAAAATGACCATGGGGGAAAAAAAAACCCTGTAGTGGAAAAATCCCTGAGATTTTTTCCCCTCAGAGAAAAACATTTGCCAAACCCACATCCCCGTTAGGAAGGCATGTCAACAAGACTTCCGGGAGTCGTGATCCAGAGAGTTGGAGGGCAAAACATGTACGGGGTCAATAGCGTTACTAAAATGCCCATCTGTCCTTCAAAGGCGCCCGGAGAGATAAGAATAATCTTGCCAATCTAATGTAGGCCCTTATTCTTCACTAGATGATAACCTGGTGTTGCCCGTGTATTTATTTATCCTAAGACAGGAAAAGCCCTGATTTTGGCGACAATTAAATGAGTTCCAAATGTTTTCCCTCTGCCCTCAGAAGCGTCAGAAAAAGTGATACCACCTTAATTTCTAATGTTGGATTTTCCCCCTTACCAGAGGGAGCCCCTTGTGGAGTACTGTGAAGCTGTTACCGTGGCGACTCCACTGCGCTGCACAGTAGAAGCCATTTTACGGCAGTACGGTAGAAGACATTATAAAGCACAACATATCTTAGCAGAACACATATATCTTAGCAGAACAACAGATCTTAGCAGAACACATATATCTTAGCAGAACAACATATCTTAGCAGAACACATACCCCGAGAGGTGTTAGGGGTGTCTTACCCCCACAGTATCTGTTTCCAGAGGGTGAGTGAGTAATCTGTGTATCAAGTTTGGTTGAAATTGCTTGAGGCGCTCCAGAGTTATGCTGGAACACACACACACACACACACACCGTGCCATTTTTAGATACTGTAGATATATAGAATAGATAGATATATAGAATAAATAGGTAGGTAGGTAGGTAGATAGGTAGGTAGGTAGGTAGGTAGATAGATAGATAGATAAAGCGAGTGCATCTATAGTCTTAATTGAATGCAGCGGTTGTTAAGCAAATGTATCGTCCACAATCGGTGTTGAGATTTTTTGCCAGTAACTGGAAGTAAATGATTGTTTTTGGCAAAAAAAAAAACAACAACATTGTACATTGAGCTCAGGTGAATGTGGGACATTGCAAATAGGTGTAAATGCAGGCCAGTTGCCAAGTACCCAGAATGCGATCACACGAATGGTCAGTCCCTTTTGGGGACTCATATATACTTATAACAACTCTTACAGGCAGCCTGCAACCTCTACATATTCAAAGAAAAACCAGAAAGCAAAACCCTCTCTCAACGAACCAGCAGTAAAGCCATTTTATGGCATTTCTTCAGTTACAGAAATGAACCTCAAAATGTGCTTACGTTGGCTTTTTAGCCACAGCAGTTCAATTAAAGCAACACTGAACCAGAGGTGGTATTCAGCAGGTTCTGACTAGTTCTGGAGAACCAGTAGCGGAAATTTTGAGTAGTTCGGAGAACCGGTAAATGCCACCTCTGACTGGCCCCGCCCCCATCTATTCTCTGCCTCCTGAGTCCCAACTGATTGAGAGGGAATGGAGATTTTACAGTATTCTTCCTCTGGAGTGGGGAGGGAATGGACATTTTACAGTATCCTTCCCCTGGAATGGAGAAGGAATGGGGATTTTGCAGTATCCTTCCTCTGGAGGGGGGAGGGAATGGGGATTTTGCAATATCCTTTCCCTGGAGTAGGGAGGGAATGGAGATTTTACAGTATCCTTCTCCTGGAGTGGGGAGGGAATGGAGATTTTGCAGTATCCTTCCCCTGGAGTGGGGAGGGAATGGGGATTTTGCAGTATCCTTCCCCTGGAGTAGGGAGGGAATGGACATTTTGCAGTATCCTTCCCCTGGAGTGGAGAGGGAATGGGGATTTTGCAGTATCCTTCCTCTGGAGTGGAGAGGGAATGGGGATTTTGCAGTATCCTTCCCCTGGAGTGGGGAGGGAATGGGGATTTTGCAGTATCCTTCCCCTGGAGTGGAGAGGGAATGGACATTTTGCAGTATCCTTCCCCTGGAGTGGAGAGGGAATGGGGATTTTGTAGTATCCTTCCCCTGGAATGGAGAAGGAATGGGGATTTTGCAGTATCCTTCCTCTGGAGTGGAGAGGGAATGGGGATTTTGCAGTATCCTTTCCCTGGAGTAGGGAGGGAATGGAGATTTTACAGTATCCTTCTCCTGGAGTGGGGAGGGAATGGAGATTTTGCAGTATCCTTCCCCTGGAGTGGGGAGGGAATGGAGATTTTGCAGTATCCTTCCTCTGGAGTAGGGAGGGAATGGACATTTTGCAGTATCCTTCCCCTGGAGTGGAGAGGGAATGGGGATTTTGCAGTATCCTTCTCCTGGAGTGGGGAGGGAATGGACATTTTACAGTATTCTTCCTCTGGAGTGGGGAGGGAATGGACATTTTACAGTATTCTTCCTCTGGAGTGGGGAGGGAATGGACATTTTGCAATAACATTCCCCTGCCACGCCCACCAAGCCATGCCCACCAAGCCACACCCACAGAACCGGTAGTAAAAATGTTTGAATCCCACCGCTGGGCTGACCGTTTTGAAATCCAGCATTTTTCTTACGATTGAGTTCACTTGATGCTTTAGCTGGGGGAGAGAAGTAATAATTGATTTGTTAGCTTTAAGACAGTTTCCTTCTTTTTGAGATATTCTTGGGACATCACACACAAGTCTTCCATCCGCTGTGGCCTTGGTTTTAGGAAGGGAGTATAAAAAGCTTGCACGAGGGCTGCTTGAAGTGTCTTGAGTAGATAACGCTTCTGGCTTTGGCACAGAAAATGCATTAGGAGTCTGAAAATCTATTTTTGGCATCAAATACAGAAACAACAAGTGAGTCTCAGTGCCTTTGTGCCGGTACTTGAGACCGGGGGGGGAGGGGGGAGCGACGTCGTGTTTTAGTTTACATTCAAACTCAAACCCGTCGAATTTTGCATTTTCATACCGAGGCTGCAAGTAAAAATGGCATTGTGAAAACTCTGGACTTTTCAGAATGTTGTGCAATGGATCCCTGGCTCCCCCCCCCCCCTTTTCTCCTGGTAGGAAGGAAAAGCTTGCGCAAAGAGGCAAGTGGATTTAGAAAATGTGCAAAAATGTTTTTGTTAGAGAAAAGCATCTGCAAAATCTATTTTCTCTCTTTGTGTGTGTGTGTGTGTGTGTGTGTACATATGGTACATATAAATATACATATATATACACACACACACACATATATATATATATATATATATATATATATATATATATATATATATATATATATATATATATATATATATATATATATATATATATATTCCATCTGTCTGTCTGTCTCTCTATCTATCTAATTTCTTTCATGTATTTATGTCTCTGTCTGTCTGTCCGTCTATCATCTATCACTATCTGTCTGTCTGTCTATCTATCCATCATTTATCCATCCATCCATCCATCCATCCATCCATCTATCATCTATCTATCTATCTATCTATCATCTATCTATCTATCTATCTATCTATCTATCTATCTATCTAATCATCTCTCATCTCTCTCATCTCTCACTCTCACCTCTGTCTATCATCCATCTTTATTATCCCTTTCATTTGTTTCTATTTATATCAATTTCATTTCTCTCTCTGTCTCTCTCTGCCTATCTGTCTATGTCTCTATCTCTGTGTGTGTGTCAGAGGTGGGCTGCTAATTTTTTTACTACTGGTTCAGGTGTGCTCCCACATCCAGGCGGATGGGCAGAGCCTCCCAGCGCCGCTACTATCAGTTTGCCCGATCCGGGTCAAACCGGGAGCAACCCACTTCTGGTGCGTGTATATATATGTCTGTGTACCTATCTGTCTGCCTATCTGAATGTTGACTATATCTATACGTGTATCTATATGTGTATCTTTATCTCACCATCCATCCATCCATCCCATCCATCCCATCCGTCTGTCTGTCTATCTGTCTCCTTCCCTCTCTGGCCCAAGATACTTGATGAGTTTCAGAATTGGGAAGAGATTCGAAGCAGGCTCTCCAAGGTCCTGGTTCAACTTTTTAAAGCCATCCGTGGTGACATTACAAGAGAGAAGCCACCAGAATCTTCTAAAAGGAGGTTGGGGCAAATCTGAAGGATTCATTCACAGAGGCTGTCTTGAAGAATCTTCTGGAATGTCTCCTACCATCTTACTTCCAGGAACAACGAATCCTTATATCCCGTCAGAATGTTAGCAATAGCTCCAAGAAGCTTTATTTATGGATTCCAGTGGCTTCATTTTCTCTCTGACTGTGAAAACTGAAACAGGAAATGGCACACTCCACTTCTCTCATCCAGAGTCTTCAGGAGTTGAGCAGCCAATAAATTTAGACAAACAAATGCTCTGCCCTACACATTGGTAAAAAAAAATCAGAACACCAAATACAAGCTAGGTGGATACGACCTTGTAGATGACCCACACTCTGTCAAGGACCTTGGAGTGCTCATATCAAACGATTTAAGTGCTAGAGCACACTGTAACAGCATCGCCAAAAAGGCATTAAGAGTTGTTAACCTAATCTTACAAAGCTTCTCCTTCGGTAATATCGTATTGCTAAGTAGGGCATACAAAGCCTTTGCCAGACCAATTCTCGAATACAGCTCATCTGTCTGGAATCCGCACTGTACATCGGACATTAATACAACTGAGCGAGTCCAGAAGTATTTCATGAAAAGAGTACTACACTCCTCTGCTCGCAACAGAATACCCTACACCACCAGGCTTGAAATTTTGGGCTTGGACTACCTAGAACTACGCCACCTACGGTCGGACTTAAGCGTAATACACAAAGTTATCCGCTACAACGTCCTGCCAATCAATGACTACTTCAGCTTCACCGCAATTATACCAGAGCACACAACAGATACAAATTCAATGTAAACCACTCCAAACTTGATTGCAGAAAATATGACTTCAGCAAAAGAGAGTGGTCAATGCCTGGAATGCTCTACCTGACTCCATAGTTACATCTTCAAATCCCCCAAACTTTAACCTTAAACAGTCTCCTATTGACCTCACCCAGGGGTGGATTGCTGCTGGTGCATGTGCAATCTTGCCAACCGGTTCAGCCGATAGGAATCCACCTCTGACCTCACTCCATTCCTAAGAGTCTGTAAGAGGCATGCATAAGCGCACCATCGCACCTACCATCCCTGTCCTACTGCCCCCGTTTATTCGTACTCATTTCAAGACGTACTCACGTTTATTCTTATACCTATTATCTTGTAAACGATTGACAAATCAACAAACAAACCTATAGAGTACAATTCTGGAGATCTCCTTGGAAAGTGAGGATGTATGTTGTCCTACCCTGATGGATCTATGTGTCCTCTTCAAAGAAATGCATCTGATGAGCCATCACCAAGCCTTCCAGGACATTTAAAGTCTGTGGTTAGGCCATCCACCAGAGCGTATCGCTTCTTAATGGAGATGCTTTGTTACTAATGCTCTACAATTACTGGCTCAGAAGATCTCAGAGCAGGACTTGCCCCAACAGATGCCAAGCTGGTGTTTCAGCTCTACCAATTAGAGAGAGGGAAACCGACTATCATCCAACCGAGGAAGGGAGGGGGTGTTTCTCTTAGTATTCACTGGGAATACTAAGACAGCTGAAAGACTGCCAGGGGTTTATGGGATGGGAAGAAGAGTAGAGTGGGTGGGAATTGACCTAGACTTCACTTCAGGCACTCTTGCGCAGACAGCCTCAAGTCTGCCTGAATGGATCCGCAGCTCTGCTTTGGCACCCCACCACTGTGGACCACAAATCAGCACTTTGGGTGTACCTGTGTGGCATAGGATAAGTGGGAGTTTTTTTCAAGGAAGGCATTTAAATCCCGAGCAAAGAACATAAGCTGAGTAACAAGAGCTTCAATTTCCACCATTCCTGGTGACAGCCAAGATTGGAGCAATTGGAGAAAGTTAAATGAATGACTTGGGGAGAAAGGCTTGACAAAGATCAGCTGTCTCTAGTGCATAAGGTTTCACTTATTATGTTCTAGACCAGGGGTCTTCAAGCTTTAAGACTTGTGGACTTCAACTCCCAGAATTCCCAGAATGCTGGCCAGAGAATTCTGGGAGTTGAAGCCCACAAGTCTTAAAGTTTGCGCGCGCACCAAATTGACAGTAATGCCTGCAGCAAACCTCTCCCTGGAACTAGGTATGTTTTACCTAACAAAGAGAAGGATTAGGGGAGACATCTTCAAATACTTGAAGGGCTGTCACAGAGAAGAAGGCCTCCATTTATTCTCCATAGCACCTGAGGTTAGGGCAAGAAGCAATGGGTGGAAGCTTGTCAGAGAGAAATCCAACATGGAAATGAGGGATTTCTTGACAGTTAAGAACAATTAAGCAATGGAATTAAGCTTGCATCCAGGAAACCCATCACTGGAAGCTTTCAAGAAAAGATTGGGCAACCGTTTGTCTGGGATGGAATAAGATCTCCTGCTTGAGCAAGGGATTGGACCGGAAGACCTCCAAGGTCCCTTCCAGCTCTATGACTCTATGTCTACAGAGATCCTCAGTCATCCAACCGGGTCATGGTTATCTTTTGTGCTTTTTTTTGCAAGAGGCAACTGGACTTTCTGATTTTTCTTTGATAGACGTTTCACTTCTCCTCCAAGAAGCTTCTTCAGAGAACATCCTGCAGAAAGCACAGCTCCAGCTTCTCAATGAAAATCAATTCTTGGAGGAGAAGCATCTTCACTAAAGAAAAAACAGAAAGTCCAGTCATGTCTTGAAAATCCCCTCTAGGACAACGACGATTCTATGATTCTAAGTACAGATGGTACCGTATTTTTCAGAGTATAAGACACACCTTTTTCCCCTCAAAAAAAGAGGGTGAAAAGCTGGTGCATCTTATACACTGAATAAAAGCATTTTAGGCCTCCCGAAACCTTGCCCACTTTGCAAAAATGGCGATGTATAGCTGTTAGGAGGCTTCCAGAGTGCTCCTGGGGGGTGAGGAGGGCAGAAATGAATGAAAAATGGGCTGTTTTTTGCTCATTCCCCCCCAGCCCCCAGGAGCACTGACTCCTATAGGCTATGCATGTCCCTTTTTTGACAAAAAAACCGGGCTCGTTTTTATGAAAAACGGGCCATTTCTGGGAGGTCTGCAGAGTGCAAAAACTTTTTTTAAAAAATTTGCCTCTTTAAAAACTTGGTGCGTCTTATACTCCAGTGTGTCTTATACTCCGAAAAATATGGTAGTTTCCCTCTAAAATTTCTCCCCTTCTCCAACTTATCCCCCCTTCTGCAGCACATTCTTTCTTGGCTGTACTACCTGATTTCCTTGTAACCAGAGATGGCCGTGGCTTTAACCTGAGAGAGTCTCCCCACAAAACAGGAGTTCCACCTTTGAGCTCTTGGCTCCGGCGTACAACTGGGGGATGGGAAGGCCAGCAAAGAAAAGCTTGGGAGGGTCAGCTTCCAAATGAATCAATCTCAAAGATATGCCTTGTGTGGCCAGTGTGTTTGTATCGGCAGGCCTACCAAGAAGCCGGGGAAACTTCACGGCAGCTGTGGTCCCAAGGAGATCCTTTACTAGGCCCACAGAGGAAATGACTCAGGGTTGTTTTTCTTTTTAATGTTTTCTTTCTTTTTACATTTTTTTTTTTGAGAAACTGCAGGCTGACAAGTTCATTGCCTGCCTGCCCGCCTGCCACTTCTTTGCTGGGTATGTTTCTCAGCCCCAGATGGTCTCCAGGAAAGTATATGGACGAAGGGAGAGAAATTGAGGCCACCGTCCAGCAAGAGTGGCCGTAGACGGCAGAAGGGAATTTGGAGTCACGTCCCTTGCTGCGTAGAGGACCTCAGGGGTGAAAGAAATGGAGAGGAAAAGCTGCGATGAAGAAACTATGGGGCTAGCAGTCACACCAAAATCATCATCATCACCATTGCGAGATGATTAGGAGAATGGAGGCTAACAGTTGAAGGAATTGGGCACAACTACTTCAATGAATGATGGTGCTGGAGAAGACTCCTGCGAGTCCCTTGGACTGAAAGGTGATCCAACCGGTCAGTCCTAGAGGAGATCAACCCTGACTGCTCTTTAGAAGGCCAGATCCTGAAGAGGAAACTCAAAGACTTTGGCCATCTAATGAGAAGGAAGAAGGACTCACTGGAGAAGAGCCTCATGCTGGGAACGATGGAAGGCAAAAGAAGAAGGGGACGACAGAGAATGAGGTGGCTGGATGGAGTCACTGAAGCAGTCCACGTGAGCTTAAATGGACTATAGAGGACGGTAGAGGACAGGAAGGACTGGAGGAACGTTGTCCATGGGGTCGCAACTAACAACAACTTTAATGAAAAGAAGGATAGCAGTCTTCCACTATCTAAGGGGCTGTCACAAAAAAGAGGGAGTCAAGCTATTCTCCAAAGCACCTAAAGGCAGAACAAGAAGCAATGGATGAAAACCAAGCAAAGAGTGAAGCAACGTAGAAATAAGGAGGAATTTCCTGACAGTGAGAACCATTAATCAGTGGAACGGCTTGCTTTCAGAAGTTATGGGTCAGGGGTGTCAAACTCGATTTCATTGAGGGCCGCATCAGGATTGTGTTTGACCTTGGGTGGCCAGGGTGGGGGTGGACATGGCCAGGGTGGGGGTGGCCAGATTAATGTCACTCATGTTGAGGGCACAAGTGGTGGCTCAAGCGCTCTGCTAGTGAAAACAGGCTTCCAAGCTCCGTTTTCAGCTGCGACGGCCTCCTGCAACCCTCTGCCAGCGAAAATTGAGCTTGTGAGGGCCACTCACAGCCCTCCCAAGCTCCGTTTTCGCTGGCAGAGGCACCGCGGGCTGGTTCTTTGCTGTTTCCTGGGCAGCCCCGCGGGCAAGATCTAAGCACCCCATGGGCTGGATCCGTCATCCCCGTCACTCATTATGGTTGGTGCAGACACTGAATGTCCATCTTGGAGCACTACCATACTCAGTGCAGATCAGGTAGATCACTAAGCTGTGATCTACTAGACCAGGGGTCAGGAAACTGCAGCTCTGGAGCCGCATGTGGCTCTTTCCTCCCTCTGCTGCGGCTCCGTCATTGGTCGGTGCCACAATTTTGAGAGGAGCTTCTGGGGGGGGGGGAGAGAAGCATAGTGCGCCAGGAGAAGACTCTATGTTTTCCAGTTATCTCCACTATTGATAGGGCTTTCGTTTATGACAGGTAGAGGAAAAACTACGCCGCGCTAGGAGGAGACTCTATGGTTGGGAACTGGACTTCCGGTCAGCAGAGGAAGAAGGACGCCATGCTAGGAGGAGACTCTATGGTTGGGAACTGGACTTCCGGTCATCAGAGGAAGAAGGATGCCATGCTAGGAGGAGACTCTATGGTGGGGGGGGGGGAACTGGACTTCCGGTCAGCTCCAGAATTGAACAGGGGGCTTCCGGTTAGGACCTTTGTGGCTCCCGCTGTTTTCTTTTCTGTGGGAAACGGGTCCAAATGGCTCTTTGAGTGTTTAAGTTTGCCGATCCCTGGACTAGGCTATCAACATCCTCATCACTCATTATGGATGATGTAGTTAGTGAAAGGGCCACATCACTCACCCCCATCCTGCATGCCACTACTCACACCCAATGCTGGACCTATCTTCTGCCCCGGCCATTACCTCTCACATCCCCCCTTAGCTTAAGATAGAGGGACGCTTGAAAAAATAAAAGCAGTGAGGTGTGGCCAGGAGAAAACCTACATTTGGGTTTTGTTTCTTTGCCATTTAAAACTAATTCAACTCAACCGCAGTTTGCATGATTGCTCGCCATTCAGGCATTTAATGCTTCTCTCCTCCGGTCCAATTAAAGCTGTTCAATCAGGAGTAAATTTGGGTGGGTTCCAGGTACTATAACTAAGATGTTCGGGGAATACAAGAGAGGGAGGGGAGGGGCAGGATTTAGAGCCCGAAGTTGCCATTTTAATAGCCAAGATGGTTGTGTGTATAGGAGAAGGAATGGCAGAACCTGGGGGCGGAGTTAAAAGAGGGATTAGCCTAGAATCCCTACATAGCCACAAGTAGACAAAGTCCAAGCTCCCTTGTGTTCTGTTGACCCTTATTTAACTCCAAGCAAGTGCTAGCTTTCAGTTGAGAAGATTCCTAAGCTGTTTAGCAATACATTGCTCTGACCCAGCCTTCCTTAAAAAGCATGAAGCAGGGTCTTGGTCCCGGCAAAACCTCTTTTATCTACACGACTGTGAACTCCTGATATTCACAGTCAGCAAAGCTTAGCAAACAGTCTTTCAGAGGAATGTTTATCAACACGAACCTTATCTCGCTTGGAGAGCTGCCAGATAACTAGTTTCCAAAATGTAGGGCGAGGCAATACTTGGCACAGAGTCTCTTATAGTCACAAACAGAATTTTCCACTCTTGAAACGACCGAAGAAATGAATTGTTTCCTGCAAAAGCCCCCTCCCCATTCGCTCCGCTTTTGTTTCCTACGGGAGGGGCCAATCAACCTCCAAGGTGTGGCTTTACTCCTAAGTCGACCCTGCTTTCTTAGTTGTCCTTGTCTTCTGGCAGCTCTGCGCATGCGCACACTGGGAACAGGCTCCAGCTGTTCCTCTGCCTCGCTGCTGTCTAACTCCCTCTCTGCCTCTGACACAGAGACCTTGTCTGAGCTTTCCTCAGCCCCCAGGACTGGCCCATGTTCCTCCCCAACCTCCTCACTGTTGAAACTCTGCTGCTAGATCCGCTGGCCACCAGTGGGCCACAACATACATTGGTTTATGTGTGGACCTGCTGTTTCCTGCCTAACACTGTGAGATGACTAGTTGGAATTCCCTGTTCGCTCACTTCCTTATCTGTAGGTTGGCTGACTTGTTCCAGGGATGTGTCATTTCCCTTCCCTTTTGGGACATCTCCAGATCTCCTGGCCTCCATAAGCCACGTCTGTTTTCTCAGTGCCAAGGACGTAGCTAGTCATATCCCCCCCCCCTTCCCTTCGCTGTGGTATCTTCTGACTGGGAACCAAACTTAGTTTCCAAGTTTGACTTCAGTTCTGTGTTGCAATCCCTCCCAGATGGCTTTTTCAGAAACAGAGGGACTCCTTCCAAGGTGGCTGCCATGGGAAGGCAGCAAAAGTCGCCATGTGCTTCAGCAGAGAGCATGAACTTCTCAGACCGAGATGTAAGGATAGGGAAAAGAGGCACAGAGGAGGAAATCTTGCCAGTTCACCGCCTGGGTGATTAACAACAATTACGTCTCCATGAACTAATAATAAGGAGTGAGAGGGAAGTCCCCGTTAGCTTCTCTCGGTCTGGATTTTACAAGATGCTTGTTAAAATTGGAAACATTTTCCTGTGCGGCGCACATTCTGTCCGATTCCTTCGGGATAGATTTGTGGTTTTATTTTTTTTCCAGGCCATTCATGAAGGAGGAAGAAAGGGCTCTCTCCAAAGCACTCAGAGCGAGGCCCGTCTTCAAGCCGAAACACGAAGTTCTCGCTAGCTTGTAGGACACCCTGCGATGAAGCAGTGTGAACTGCCAGAGAATTTAGTTTCCTGGAACCAAAACATTTGCAGTTTCTGGAAAAAGAAAGCAACTTTGCTCTACCAAATACCTAAGAAGGGTCAGTGCTTATAAACGAAAAGCAATAAGAATGATGATTAAACAAAAACATCTGAACTGCAGGAAAAAAACAATGGCTACCAACCTGCCTTCCATTGAGGACCTGCACACTGCACGAGTCACAAAGAGGAGAGAGAGTGAGAGTGAGAGTGAGAGTGAGAGTGAGAGAGAGAGAGAGAGAGAGAGACTAGCACAAAGCCACTGAGTCTGTTTTCAAGCCTAAAGTGGGACTAGAACTCACCATCTCTTAGTGATTGGCCCAGTCATCCATCTGGCTTTCATGCCTAAGGTGGAACTAGAATTCACCATCTCCTTCTGATTGGCCCCAAGTCACCCAGTTGGCTTTCATGCCTAAAGTGGGATTTGAACTCACTGTCTCCTGGTTTCTAGGTTAACACCTTGACCACTAGACCAAATTGGTCACTCTTTAATCCCACACTCTTTGGCCGTTCACCAGGTGGTTTGGATGTTAGTTAAGCCCATAGGCGTGGCTTGTATTATGAGTCTTCTTCTTGTAGTGTGTCATTTATTGCATTTTGATAGTTTCAACTCTGCTTTGTATTTTGTGGACTACATTCCATCGGTTTGTTTATTTGTTGTTAGCTATCCCGAGCAGCGTGCGTCAAATAAGCCGCCATATTAGTTCTCTAAATAAATGAACGTAATTTTGATTTAATAGTTCAGTGTCGAGACCGCCTGACTCCACCACGAGACTCTGGGTGGCTTACAATTAAAAAATAATTAAAAAGAAAACAGAGATATCAAAGAAAAGGGAAGACAAACCACAAAGCAATTATTTTATGCTGATGGAGGAATGTGCGCAAAGTTTTTTAAAAAATGGATCTCATTTTTTGCCTTTTGATTCTAAACTCAGATACATAATTTGCACCTTGATTGCACTGTAAAGAAAGAGACACATGCAAACAGACAGACAGACAGACAGACATGTGGATTAAAGCTCCTCCTCTACCAAGTTATGCCTAAAACAACCCAGGGAACCAGCCACAAGCAACATTCATGGTACACCAATGTGCATGTTAGTTTCTGTAGTTTTTGTAGTACTCAATATTGGCTTATTTAGGCTGCCCTGAATAACAATAGCACTTAGACTTACATATCACTTCATAGTGCTTCACAGCCCTCTCTAAGTGGTTTACAGAGTCAGCCTATTGCCCCCATCAATCTGAGTCCTCATTTTACCCACCTCGGAAGGATGGAAGGCAGAGTCAACCTTGAGCCGGTCAGGATTGAACTGCTGGTAGTCGGCAGAGTTAGCCTGCAATATTGCATTTGGAGGAAGGAAGGGAGGGAGGGTGGAAGGAAGGGCAATAGCAATAGCACTTAGACTTATATGCCACTTCATAGTGCTTTACAGCCAACTCTTAAGTGGTTTACAGAATCAGCCTTTTGCCCTCAACAATCTGGGTCCTCATTTGACCCACCTCGGAAGGCTGGAAGGCTGAGTCAACCTTCAGCCTGGTGAGATTCTGAAATGGGTAGAGCTTCCTTAGTTGAAAAAACAAATCTTACTGAATCTCAGCTCTTGTATTTTCAGATTATTATATTAGTGTTTTCCAACCTTGGCTATTTTAAGATGGGTGAACTTCCAACTTCCAGAATTCCCCAGCCAGCACGTATGTACAAGACTTCCAGAATTCCTTAGGCAGCACATGTAGACTTCAACCCCCAGAATTCCCCAGTCAGCATGTGTGAACTTCAACTCCCAGAATTCCCCTGTCAGCATGTGTGAACTTCAACTCCCAAAATTCCCCAGTCAGCATGTGTGAACTTCAACTCCCAAAATTCCCCAGTCAGCATGTGTGAACTTCAACTCCCAGAATTCCCCAGTCAGCATGTGTGAACTTCAACTCCCAGAATTCCCCAGTCAGCATGTGTGAACTTCAACTCCCAGAATTCCCCAGTCAGCATGTGTGAACTTCAACTCCCAGAATTCCTCAGTTAGCAATTACAGGTAGTCCTCAACGTACAACCACAATCGAGCCTAAAATTTATGTAGCTAAGTGACAAATGCGTTAAGTGAGTTTCACCTCATGTTGTGACATTTCTTCCCGTGTCGTCGATGCAGTTGTTAAATTAGTAACGTGGTTGATAAGTGGATCTGGCTCCCCCATTGACTTTGTTTCTCAGTAGGTGATCGTATGACCCAGGGACACAGCAACGGTCATAAATATGAACCACTCGTCAAGGGTTCAAGCATCCAAGTGTCAATCACTTGACTATGGGGATGCTGCAACCGTCATAAGTGTGAAAAAATGGTCCTAAGTCCTTTTTCTTCAGCGCCATTGTAACCTCAAACGGTCACTAAACAAACTGTTGTCAGCCGAGGACTATCTGCATAGACTTCAATTCCCAGAATTCCCTAGCTTGCACCCTGAGGAATTCTGGGAATTGAAGTCCACACTCCTTAAGTGGCCAGTTGAAAAAAACACTGATCTAAGTGGTTCTGATTCTGCTTGAGTGGATTGCCAAGGCAGAGAGTCCAACTCATCCTGCTTGACCTCTTCGCTGAGCCCCCCCTACTGGCCGACCCCAATTGTTCCTTACCTCGGCAGGCCTTGCGATCGGAGATGGATTTGCTCACGTCGCGGTAAAAGCCCTCTTTGCAGTAATGGCAGTGCCGCCCAGCCGTATTGTGCCGGCAGTTGAGGCAGACGCCACCGCTCTTGCGCCCGGACAATTTGTAGAGCTCCATGTTGAAACGGCAACGTCGGGCGTGGAGGTTGCAGTTACAGGCTGAAAGGAAGAGACGGAACAGGTGAGAAGGGACGGACATGTCTCAACCCCTAGCAAAACGCGGTGGCTCAGCGGCTAAGATGCTGGGCTTGTTGATCAGAAAGGTCGGCAGTGCGGCGGTTCGAATCCCTAGCGCCGTGTAATGGAGTGAGCTCCCGTTACCTGTCCCAGCTTCTGCCAACCAAGCAGTTCGAAAGCACATAAAAAATGCAAGTAGAAAAAAATAGGAACCCCCTTTGGTGCGAAGGGAACAGCATTCCGTGAGCATTGAGTCATGCCGGGCACATGACCACAGAGACATCTTCGGACAGCACTGGCTCTTCGGCCTTGAAACAGAGATGAGCACTGCCCTCTACAGTAGGGAACGACTAGCACATTTGTGCGAGGGGAACCTTTATAACCAACCGAGCGAGTAGGACTTCTCATGCCAACTTTATTGAGGGGCTTTTAATTGGGTGGGGTTTATCTGTTGTCTTGCCCAGTCTTGTGGTTTGAAAGAGATAGGCCAGATCTGTTATCCAAGTAACAAGAGGTAAAACATGACTGAGGTTGAAGGCAAGAAGATACGCACACAAAAAACTTAGGCAGACACCTTCCTAACTCACATGAGTATAAGGACAGCGGTTTGCGATATAAGGATGGGATGCAAGTCAGATTTGCAAGATTTTGTTACTAAAATGTCAGGCCCAGTCCAAGAATGACGTAGATTCTATGTGTTTTCCAACCATGACTACTTTAAGAGAGATTGATTCCAGCTCCTGGAATTTCCCAACGAGGACAAATGGACAACTTCCAGAATTCTCTAGGCAGCACATGTGGACTTCAACTCCCAGAATTCCCCATCCAGCACGTACGGACTTCAATTCCAGGAATTCTAGGCTGCATCAACAGAGGGATAGAATCAAGATCACGTGAAGTGTTAATACCACTTTATAATGCCTTGGTAAGGCCACACTTGGAATACTGCATTCAGTTCTGGTCGCCACGATGTAAAAAAGATGTGGAGACTCTAGAAAGAGTGCAGAGAAGAGCAACAAAGATGATTAGGGGACTGGAGACTAAAACATATGAAGAACGGTTGCAGGAACTGGGTATGTTTAGCTTAAGAGAAAGAAGGACTAGGGGAGACATGATAGCATTATTCCAATATCTCAGAGGTTGCCACAAAGAAGAGGGAGTCAAACTATTCTCCAAAGCACCTGAGGGTAGAACAAGAAGCAATGGGTGGAAACTAATCAAGGAGAGAAGCAACTTAGAACTGAGGAGAAATTTCCTGACAGTGAGAACAATTAATCAGTGGAACAGCTTGCCTCCAGAAGTTGTGAATGCCCCAACACTGGAAGTCTTTAAGAAGATGTTGGATAGCTATTTGTCTGAAACGGTATAGGGTTTCCTGCCTAGGCAGGGGGTTGGACTAGAAGACCTCCAAGGTCCCTTCCAACTCTACTATTGTATTGTATTATTATTGTATTGAATTCCCTAGCCAGCATGCTGGGGAATTCTAGGCGTTGAAGTCCACCATTCCTAAAGTGCCCAAGGTTGAAAAAACACAGATCTAAGTAATTTTGGCTAGAACAAATCAGACAAAGTTCAGTTATTTATTTGCTTACATCCATCTTGCCAGATTAAACCTACTATTCTTACGCTAACAAATACACTGGAAGATTCTAGGAAGTGGCTATCCTAAATCTCTTGTTCTGTCTCCGATCCACCTTCTGGCTTTGTTGTCTCTTGGCTCATCCTTATCCTTGGAATAGGCTCCATCTTTCCTGGCCACTTGCATCATCTCCCCCTCTGTAGGCACTTCTCCCTCACATCTGGCCAATATCAATAAAGGTTGATTTAGCCTTACTGTGGAACTGATTTCTTGATTTGCCCTACCTAGTTCGTTGACAGATTTCAGCATGGTGCCCGCCAAACAGTGTCTCCAGACCCCCTTCAAAGCAAGCAATTCAAAACTCTGGGAAATCTTGGATCAATCCTTAAAATTAATTTGAAATATTCCGTATTTGGCTGTGCCAATGTCAGGCTGTAATGTCCAAACATATACAGCCCATTTCTCATATTGGTTAAAACCAGAGGTAGTATACAGCAAGTTCTGACCAGTTCTGGAGAACCGGCAGCGGAAATTTTGAGTAGTTCAGAGAACCGGCAAATACCAGCTCTGGCTGGCCCTGCCCCCATCTATTCTCTGCCTCTCGAGTTCCAGCTGATCGGGAGGGAATGGGGATTTTGCAGTATCCTTCCCCTGCCATGCCCACCAAGCCACACCCACCAAGCCACACCATGCCCACCAACCACAACACGCCCACCAAGCCACACCACGCCCACCAAGCCACCACACGCCCACCAAGCCACCACACGCCCAGCAAGCCACGCCATGCCCTCCAAGCCATGCCCACAGAATCGGTAGTAAAAATGTTTGAATCCCACCACTGATTAAAACTCATCCTATCCTATCCTTTCTAACCAAAAGCAACAGCAGGAAAATAAATTAAGTTTGGTTTGAAGAAAATCCAGCTGGAAATCCCTGGCTCCAAAATCAGGGTTTTTTTGGGGGGTGGTCACCCTGCTCTTAAATGTTCATGGATGAACGGCACCAGTTCAGACTCTTGAACCCAGCCTGTTGTTTGTTCAAATATTTTTTAGCACCCCAGCAAAAAGTCTGATTTTGGAGCCCCTGGCATGAAGGCTCACGTTAAAAAAATTAGAAGAACTGTTTTCCATCTGTAGGAATCCTTGATTCACACCCAGATGGCACGTTCCATCTAAAGTTGCTGGTCCAGAGTACATCCAAAGACCTCCGTCCTGGCCTGTGGGGGGGGGGGGATCCTTTCTTATTTCTCACCAGAGCTGTTATGGAACAGGAATCATGTCATCCTCAGCCAAGTTGCAAAGCTGATGAAGAGAGCCAGAAGACAGTGGAGAGACCTGCTAAAAATGCAGGAGTGTCAAACTTGATTTCGTTGAGGGCCACAATTTCCCACCTTCTAACCCTGATGCTTTAACCACTAGACCACACTGGCTCCCCTTACAAAGCCATCTCTGTCCTGGGAAACATCCTTAGATGGGGAGTGGGCTTGGTGAATGGGTCCCACCAACTCCAGAAATGCGGTTCAGTTGCAGGCAGTTGGGGGGGGGGGAAATCCAGCAGGCAGTGGGCCGACATGCTAGATTTGGCAAGACCATCTCCGTTCTTTTCCTTAACATGTCTGTGCTTGACTCTCGGCTGCTAAGCGTGTCGTTTGCACACGCTTCGTATTCCCCTCCCAAGTTGCACAGCTAAAAACGTGTCTCGCAACCGCCAGTCAGTTTTTGCTACAGCTCAATCTTTCTCTCTCTCTCTCTCAAAAGTAATTACAGGCCTGAATGGTCCCTGCTGTTTGAGGGTATTAATAAGAATTTAATTGCATGCTATTGCGCTAATTATATAGCAGCTCGCTTGCTTCCTTCCTCGCATAAGCCCAGCCAATTCCCCCACTCCTTTCTGTTTTCTTTATTTTTTTTAAAAAAACCTCACATGACTAATTAACCAATCAAGGTTCAAATAATTTGTAAATAATGGGGCAATTATGACCCAAAGCTGGCATTCTGATTCCTCAGCGCAGGCTACTGAAATTCCCCGGTGGAGCGGAGACCTGTCAATTTTCTACCGCACGGCGTCTGCAAATTGGCTAGGAATGATTAGTCGGGGGGAGGCTCTTCCTGAAATTTTAAGAGTGCCAACTTGTGCCAAACCCACAGCCAAGGGGAGCTCTGCTCTGTACTGCTAGCAGTGGGTAAGGGTCTGCTGTCTACCATCCCCGACGTCAGCAGATGTTCCTTTCGCCAAGCCGGAGAAACCTGGTCTCAAAAGATAAGCTGCCACACCCTCCACCATCCAACTGTATTTCATAAAGTGCTTGTGGAATGCCAGGCAGTGTTTATTTTGGCTTGGAAGATCTGGCTGGGTTGCCCAAGCAGCTCTCGACGTTTAACGAATTGCCCACCTCAAAGTTCAGAAAGAAAGAGATGCTCAGACTGATGGCTTTGTTTAGGAGAAAATGGTTGGCAGGATGGTTTGAACTGCCAAAACATGATTTTAGCACCCCCCCAAAAAAAGCTGGCACCGTATTTGCATTCTCTAGTTTTTAGTTTAGTTAATTTAGTTTAGTTTAGTTTAGTTTCCTTTCTTTTCCTTTCCTTTCCTTTCCTTCTTTCCTTTTTTAGAATAGAATAGAATAGAATGGAATAGAATAGAATTCAATTCTTTATTGGCCAAGTGTGATTGGACACAAGGAATTTGTCTTTAGTGTATGTACTCTCCGTGTACATAAAGAAAAACAAAATAGAATGCATTCATCAAGAATCATAAGATACAAGACTTAGTGATAGTCATAGGTTACTAATAAGCAAGCTGTACTTGGTTTTGCCTTGTTTTATTGTCATTGCACCTCGTACAACGAAATGAAATGCCACCTTCAGTGTACATTACAACTATAAAAATAAAACACAAACACACATCCTTCGCATTCTATACAATTAAATTGAAAACCCAATATTGCATTAATATTGCACTATACCGAGGAATTCATTATAGTTACTGCCCTGGGATAGAAGCTGTTTTTCAGCCTATTTGTCCGTGTTTTTATTATCCTGTACCGGCTGCCAGATGGTAATAGTTCAAAAAAAAGGGAGCCCAGGATGAGATGGATCTTTAAGGATGTTTTGAACTTTCTTAAGGCAGCGGGAGCTATAAAGCTCTTCCAAGGAGGGGAGGGGGCAACCCATGATCCTCTGGGCAATGACGTTGACCCTCTGGAGTGCTGTCCTATCTGCCACTGTGCAACTGGCAAACCAGACACAGGAGCAGTAAGTTAAAATACTCTCTATGGTGCAACGGAAGAAGGTCACCAGCAGTTTTTCCTTCAGTTGTTGTTTCCAGAGAAGTTTCAGGTAGTATAATCTTTGCTTGGCTAACAGAGTGGTGGTCTTGAAAGAATTCTTGGTTGTGTGCAATTGTGACCAGGATTTTCTTTGGGGATGGATGGATAATCCGTTGGGGAGGGGGGGAGGTATCAGGAAACATTGCTTTTGTAGAAGGTAACAGCGAGATTAGTTGATATACAAAGATGGGAAAATGTAGCTTTGTCCACGGGTTGGTGAAGATGATGGAGCTCACTGAGAAGGTCAAATTCATTTTTAAAAAAAAAACAGAGAAAAGACAATATTTATGTTTACTGCTGACTGGGACCTCCTTAGACCTTTTGTGTGAAAACAGAAAAAAAAGATTAATGGTTGTGATGATTAGACAGATAGATTACAGGAACAAGAAGTCTACACTGTAGTCACGGAATAAGAGGTAAAATTATAATGGAATATATAACTGTGATGAAGGAGATGAGAAGTTACTCCTTGGTTTCTTTTTTCTTTTCTTTCTATTTTTCTTTTTCTCCCCCCCCCCTCCATCCTTCTTTCCTTTCATGATATGCCTCTTAAATGATAAATCTGAGGTTGGAGTAGTTCCTATCAAGTTGAATTGCAAAGGAAGGTAGGCAGATGTGACACATAAGGGCATTTATGCATAAACTAGAAGAACAGAGATGTTCCTTTTATATTAGTTCTTAAATTATTAGGCATAACTGTATCGGTTTTCCTTTGAAAACAGCACTTGAAAATGGGTTGATGCAAACTTGAGATTGACATAGATTTTGAAAACATGCCAGACAAATTATTTTGCTTTTCTTTCTTCTTTCTTTCTTTCTCTTTCTTTCTTCTCTTTCTTTCTTTTTCTCTTTCCTTCCTTCCTTTCCTTCCTTCCTCTTCCTTCCTCTTCCTTCCCTCCCTCCTGCTGCCTTTCTTTTTCCTTCCTTCCCTTTCTTTCTCTTTCTCTTTCTTTCCTTCCTTCCTTCTTACCTCTTCCTTCCCTTCCTCCGCTGTTTCTTTCTTTCATTCTTTCTTTCTTTCTTTCTTTTTCTTTCCTTCCTTCCCCTCCCTCTCCCTCCCCCTCCTCCTTCTTTCTTTCTTTTTCTCTCTTTCCTTCCTTCCTTCCTTACCTTCCTTCGTCTTCCTTCCCTCCCTCCTGCTCTTTCTTTTTCCTTCCTTCCCTTTCTCTCTTTCTTTCCTTCCTTCCTTCTTTCCTCTTCCTTCCCTTCCTCCCATTTCTTTCCTTCCTTCCTTCCTTCCTTCCTTCCTTCCTTCCTTCCTTCCTTCCTTCCTTTCTTTCTTTCTCTTTTTCTTGGGTTAAGCTTGGAGCAAACAGA
Organism: Natrix helvetica; assembly: GCF_964273705.1. Classification (NCBI taxonomy): domain Eukaryota; kingdom Metazoa; phylum Chordata; class Lepidosauria; order Squamata; family Natricidae; genus Natrix; species Natrix helvetica. Next base: position 8,424,592 of record NC_138557.1, read on the forward strand.
AGAGGTTTTGGGCATACAGAAACTATCATGAAAAATTAGTAATAACGTCTGCAGGAGGAGATACAGTTGGCATTAATCACTAGTCTTGCTCAGAATGTAAGATCTTTGGGGGGGGGAAAAACCTAAGGAATTTATACTGAAGCCGTCGTATTTTTGCAGCTTGTTTCATTTTGCAGCCAAAGAGTTTCGGTAGGGCAGACCCACTTTTTCCAGCAACCTGATGCTTATGGAGCATCTCCCCCTCTGCATTATGTATGCTGCTGCACCCCCCAAAGCGTTAATATCTCCATGGAAAGGGGAACTTTACTGAGAGCCTTAGCAACAACCACACACACACACACACACACACACACACACACACACATTCAAGCAAAGGGAGGGTTTTATGCAGATTCACCCTGATTACCTCCCATTGACTGGGGGTTTCCATCAGAATACCAATAGACCTGGCCAAACAAAAGGAGAACTCAAAAGAGCACAAAAGAGGATCCCTTCCCTCTGACCCTTAACCTTTAACCCTCCATTTTCCTGGGATTCACCCCCATACAAGCCTACAGCCCCTGTTGATAAGGGAGGGGGTGACCCATTTTTAAAGCACCATACATCACTTGTCTCCACTTTATCCCACCCAGAGTTGCTCTGTGATGAGATGAGTGGCCGCTACACTTAATAAAGATCAATAAATACATAAAATCTCAATTTCGGAAGGCTTCTTCTCCTTGGTCGTCACGCGATGAAGCTCGGGGATGGGGTTATCTTTGGATATTAGCATCCATTCCTCACTTGTCACACCCAGATTTTCTGATCCAACTGCAACCCCATCCAGACTATGGATTCTGTCGATAATGGGGCTCCTCTCTGTCTTACTCCAAGTCAGACAAGAGGAAAAATGGTTTGTGTGTAATGTGGGTAAGCACCTGAATTTGGTACACCTACAGAAGACACCTTTCAATGTAAGTGGAGGCATTTGGTTGACTTTGTTAGGACTTAGAAGCAGTCTAGATTTGGAGTTGGATAAGAGAATTAAATTAAACTGAAAGAGGCTTGCTCCTGGGGAGGAAAGCTACGGCAAATCTAGACAGCATACCAAATAGCAGAAACATCACCCTGCCAGCAAAAGGGCATATAGTCAAGACTTTGGTTTTCTCAGTTGCAATGTGTGGCTGTGAAAGTTGGACCACAAGAAAGGCTGAGTGCCAAAGAATGGAGGCCTTTGAACTCAGGTGCTGGAGAAGACTCCTGCATTGAGTCCCTTGGACTGCAAGGCGATCCAACCAGTCAGTCCTAGAGGAGATCAACCCTGACTGCTCTTTAGAAGGCCAGACCCTGAAGAGGAAACTGAAAGACTTTGGCCACCTAATGAAAAGGAAGAACTCACTGAAGAAGAGACTCATGCTGGGAACGATTGAGGGCAAAAGAAGAAGGGGATGACAGAGAATGAGGTGGCTGGATGGAGTCACTGAAGCAGTCAGCATGAGCTTAAATGGACTCCAGAGGATGATAAAGGACAGGAAGGCCTGGAGGAACGTTGTCCATGGGGTCGCGATAACTCGGAGACAACTTTGCAACTAGCAATAACAAGGAGAATATCAAAAAGATGGCTTTTTTTTTACCCCTTCCTTTCCAGATATCCCTTTCCAACTCTATGTCTCTCTGAAAATCTCCCTGTTGCCCCAAGCATGTTAGTCTGTTCCTTAGTGCTATTTATTTATACGTCTTACAGACGTCTTCTGATTCCAGGCCCTTTGCAAGAATAAACAAAACAGTGAATGAACCCTTTAAATTCTAAAAAGGAACAATGCAGTGACATTAATTAAGGGTATCTGGTTAGCATCACTGATGCAGGGAAATCTTCAGATTTCTTACAGTATTAAGGTTGGGGTACTCCATACTTCAGAAGGCTGGGGGAATCAGCTGAGAAGAAGCATCACCAAGTGTTTGGACTCCTGTAATTTATTTGGGATGGGAACTCAGAGCATTCCCTTCTTAGAAGATGATGACATGGGGTAAGTTGAAGCCAGCTGGGAACATTTCTCCAGGAGGAATCCAAGAATAGAATAGAATATTTTTTTTTATTGGCCAAGTTTGATTGGACACACAAGGAATTTGTCTTTTGTGCAGATGCTCTCAGTGTACATAAAGAAAAATAAAATACATTCATCAAGAATAAAAAGATGCAACACTTAGTGACAGTCAAGATTAAAGGTAAAGGTTCCCCTCGCACATATGTGCTAGTCGTTCCCGACTCTAGGGGGCTCATCTCCCTTTCAAAGCCGAAGAGCCAGCGCTGTCCGAAGACGTCTCTGTGGTCATATGGCCAGCATGACTAAACGCCAAACGCTGTTACCTTCCCACCAAATGTGGGATTTTGACATGCTTTGGAAGGTTGGCAGAAGCTGGGACAAGTAACAGGAGCTCACTCAGTTACGCGGCGCTAACTGAGGAATTAGAACTGCTGAACTGCCGACCTTCTGATTGACAAACTCAGCATCTTAGTAACTGAGCCACCGTGTCCCTCTTAGTCAAGGTTACCAATAAGCTATCAAATCGTACTAGTTAAAGAAAGAAAACAATATAAATTGAAAGATACAAGCAACACGGTTATATTCATAAGTGGGAGGAGATAGGTAATAGGAAGGATAAGAAGAAGAATAGAAATGCAGAGTAAATAGTTTGACAGTGTTGTGTGAATTAGTTGTTAAACAGAGTGATGGCATTTGGGAAAAAACTGTTCTTGTGTCTAGTTGTTCTGATACGCAATGCTCTATAGCATCGTTTTGAGGGCAGAAGTTGAACAATTTATGTCCAGGATGTAAGGGGTCTGAAGATATTTTCACAGCCCTCTTTTGGACTCATGCAGTATACACTATACTAGTAGAGTATATACTAGTAGAGTATATACTATAGTAGAGTCTATACTAGTAGACCTGATCCATGTAGAGTTTGAAAGGAATTAACCAAGACACAGACATGAGGGTCCAATCTAGACCTGAAAGCAAACCAATTTAAGGAGAACCCTGGCCAATGAGGCCTTCGTATATGTGACTTGGAGGTCCACTTGGCAGAAGTAGGAGCCGTGCTCTGGTCATCTGCAAAGTGGTGTCCAGCAGATGGCCAGAAGGTGGCACTGCAAGAACAAGTTCAGCCATTGACCCAACCAACCAATGGAATTCTGCCTGGTCCTTCTCACTGCCACAGGATGCAAAATGAACTGGAGTTATACTGCCAGCCAACCTCCCCTGCTTCTTAGTTGACTCGTCTTCAAAGAAAGGGATGGCCTCATGAGTTGGCTTTCTTTTTGAGAAGGATGGTATCAGGGACACCTTGGGAAGATTCCAAAAAAAGGACAGCTCCAATTGGGAAACAAGCCAATGGAGATGTCTTCTTCAGAAACACCCTTCCAAAGAGACTGGCTCTCATGCGAAGAGATAATGCCGCTTAATACCGCACTAGTGAGCTCAAACTTAGAATGCCTTGTCTAGTTCTGTCCACCACGATAGGAAAAAGATGTTGAGACCCCGGAAAGTGTGCAGAGAAGAGCCACAAAGCTGATAAGGGATCTGGAGACTAAATCCTAGGATGAATGATTTAGGGAGCTAGCCCAACAAAGAGAAGGATTAGACATGATGGCTGTCTTCCAGTATTTCAGAAAGCCTCCAGTCTCAGAAAAGAGGGAGTCAACTTACTCTCCAAAGCACCTGAAAGCAGGACAAGAAGTAGTGGATGGAAGCTTCGTGAAGAGAGATCCAACCTAGAATTAAGGAGAAATTTCCCGACAGGCAGAAGAATTCATCAGTGTAACAGAAGTTGTAGGTGGTCCATCACTGAAGGTTTTGAAGAAAAGATTGGACAACCATTTGTCTAGAGTGGCATAGACTCTCCTTCTTGAACAGGGGGTTTAACAAATTAACAGAGTTGGAAGGGGCCTTGTAGGTCATCTAATCCAACCAAGGGACTAAAAGATCTCCAATGTCCCTTCCAAATCTATTGTTCTATGTTCTGTGAAATCCTGAAAGGACTCAACCCTTTTGAGCAAGGCTCCAAGCAATGGTGGGGGTTTAGCTGCCTTTGGCATATCCTGCCAAGCTTTTAATGTCATCAGCAGCATCCATAGGAGGAGATAAGAGCCAGGCGGATGAAAGCAATCTTGCATTATCATTCCACAGTCTTCACAACCCCCGTGCATGCCTTAAGGACATCACAAGGGCAACCCTTGTGATGCAACCCGTCATCGTTCAGATAAATGAACATTTTAGCATCTCAAAGAAGTTTTCTCCATTGGCCCCAACTGCAGCATTAGCCCCAAGTCTCTTCTCCTGACAGGCAATTCAGTCAGCCAAAGACAGTGCCATGCTATGAAGTCATTAATCAACATAATTGTGACAAGTTACACAATGGATGCCACGCCTGCTTATTACGCCGGAATCTGCCGTGGGATTTGTTCTTAGGCAAAACACTTGGAAGGTCGTCATTTCTTTTCAAAATGTAAATTCAATTCAGAATGAAATCCAGAGGAAAGATGGGAGCAATCCAGGTCAGAGATGGATGCTCTGGGACTTTTTAAAAAAATTATTATTATTATTAGCTTGTGAGAAGCACAGGAGAAGATCGTCAGCTGGAGAGTATGATTACAGATGTATAACCTGCTTACTGAATTGGCCATTTTCAATCAGAATAGAGCTGGAAGGGACCTTAGAGGTCTTCTAGTCCAACCCCCTGCTTGTGCAAGAGACCCTATACCAATGATGACAAACCCAAAAGAGGGGCTGCCCAGGTGCCATGTGCACGCCGGAAAATGAACGTCCGGTGCATAGGCGACAGCCAGCTATTTTTCCGATTAATACCATTCAGCTACCCGGCACAACGGAAAACAGAAGATCAGCTCTTCCAGTTTCCGCCAGTGCTCCACGCACAAAGGCCAGCTGATTGTTGCACGTGCATGCCCGCCAGAAACCTGGAAGAGGAACGGGCGATGACGCACATGCCAGGCGACATGGCTCTGCATGCTACTTCGGGCACAAGTGGAATAGGCTCGCTATCTCTATACCACTTCACATAGGTGGCTGTTCAGTCTTTGCTTAAAAACCTCCAGCATCTACAACTTCTGAAGGCAACTTCTGTTCCACTGGTTAACTGTCCTCACTGTTAGGAAGTGTCTCCTTAATTCCAGGTTGCTTCTCTCCTTGTTTAGTTTCCAACCATTGCTTCTTGTCCTGCCCTTCTGGTGATTTGGAAAATAAATTAACCTCTTCTTCTTGGTTGGCAGCCCCTCAAATCCTGGGAAACTGCTATCATGTCCTCGTCCTTCTTTTCTCTAGACTACCCATACCCAATTTCTGCAACCGTTCTTCATCCATTTTTGTCTCGTTTTGGAATTGGAGAGAAGGTTTGGTAGTCAATGCACCAGGCTAGACCCTGGGAGATAGTGAGTTCTAGTCCCAGTTTAGGCACAAAGCCAGCAGGGTGACCTTCAGCCAGTCACTTTCTCTGAGCCCTGGGAAGGAGACAATGACAAATGGTTTCTTTGCCAAGAAAACTGCAGGGATTTGTTCAGATTTGCCTCTGAAAATCAGGTGCAATTGAACGGAATGGGGGGGAAATGACATTCTAAGAAGACATTGTGAAAATGGACCCATTTAAAGTGAATATAAAGATAAAACCAGAGACTTTTCTCTTAGGTTTAATAGATAGAGAACTTAGCTGGGGAAAATGAAACTTTGATGTTATATATGCTGACAGCAGCAAGAATGTGCACAAAAATGGAAGGATACTTTAATTCTCAGAAAGGACGAATGGCTGCAAAAGTTGATGGAGTTAGCAGAGATGGTTAAATTGACTGCTTCGATTTAAAAAAAATATAATTATTTTGTTTCTACTTGGAAACCGCTTTGAGACTTTGGGCTTGAGGTGGAAAAAAAATGAAACTTTGATTTTGGGTTTTGCTGACTCGATAGGTTTGCTGTTAGAGAAATGGCTAGTATATATGATTACATAAAAGTAAAAAGTTGAGGTTTTATGTTACTACTTTATTTGACTGCACCAAAAGGAGTTGGAAGTCAATGCTTTTCTTTTTCTTCCCCCTTTTCCCCTCGTATATTTTTCCCCATCACCTTCATTTTCCTTTGTATTTCTGTGTTTTGTGTTTGATAAAACTAACAAAATTTTTTTTTTAAACATAAAAGAAAATTGACCCATGGACTAAGTTGGCAGAATGCACAATAACATCTCTCTCTCTCTCTCTCTCTCTCTCTCTCTCTCTCTCTCACACACACACACACACACACACACACACACAGACAGACAGACAGACAGACATCACAAACACACAGAGCCACAATTTATTGATATTAAAACTCTCCAACTCTTATCTAGACAGCCTGTTTGGTGCAGTGTCTAGAAACCCAGAGACCGTGAGTTCTACTCCTACTCTGTTTTCCACAAAATAAGACCTCCCTGGATAATAAGCCCAATGGGGCTTTTGAGCGCATGCACTAAAATAAGCCCTCCCCAAAAATATTTCAGCACAGCAGCAGCCATGAGGTGACCACGCTCACCACCTCCTGCACCTGAAAAATAATAAGACCTCCCCAAAAATAAGGCCAAGCGCTTATTTCGGGGGTCAAAAGAAAATAAGACCCTGTCTTAATTTTGGGGAAACATGGTATCTTGAGCCCAGAACCAGCTGGGTGACTTTGGGTCAGTCCTTCTCTCTCAACCCTGGGAAGCAAGCAATGGCAAAACACTTCCACAATTTTGCCGAGATAAGTGCTGGGATTCATCCAAGGGTGGCGGGGTTACCAAGGAGTCAAGACTGACTTGAAGGCACCCCTCCACTTCAAAAGCCCCTAACCCAATCCAATCTAACCAAATTCTTCATCTTAACCAAACTATGAGAACGTAACCTCTGGTTTGGAATTAACCAGCCTCAGTACTTTAACGTTTCCTTTGTATTTTTCTCCCCAGGCACTTCATTCCCTGAATCAATGGCCTGAGGAAAGACTTAATGCAGGGTTCTCAAACTTTAGGTCACGATCTCCTTCCTCTGGAGGTCACGGAAGCCACCCGGCCACGCTTGCTTTGCCAACTGCCAGCAGTTTGCAGATTGAATCTCACCAGACTCAAGGTTGACTCACCCTTCCGTCCTTCCAAGGTGGGTAAAATGAGGACTCAGATTGTTGGGGGCAAATACGCTGACTCTGTAAACTGCTTAGCGGCGGCTATAAAATGTTGTGAAGCAGTATATGTCTAAGTGCTATTGCTATTGCTATTGCTATTCTCCTCTACTCTACTCCTATTCTATTCTATTCTATTCTATTCTATTCTATTCTCGATTCCGATTCCGGTTCTGTTCTACTCTATTCTATTTTATTCTTTACTCTCCTCTCATTCTATTCTATTCTATTCTATTCTATTCTGTTCTAATTCCTATTCCTATTCCATTCCACTCCACTCTACTCTATTTTATTCTTTACTCTCCTCTCCTTCTATTCTATTCTGTTCTGTTCTAATTCCTATTCCTAGTCCTATTCCGATTCTGATTCTGATTGCTATTCTGTTCTGTTCCATTCTGTTCTGTTCTACTCTACTCCTATTTTATTCTTTACTCTCCTCTCCTCTCCTCTCCTCTCCTTCCATTCCATTCCATTCCATTCCATTCCATTCCATTCTATTATTCTATTCTATTCTATTCTATTCTATTCTATTCTATTCTATTCTATTCTATTCTATTCTATTCTATTCTAATTCCTATTCCTAATCCACCCCACCCCACCCCACTCCACTCTATTCTATTTTATTCTTTACTTTCCTCTCCTCTCCTTCTATTCTGTTCTGTTCTGTTCTAATTCCCATTCCATTCCATTCCATTCCATTCAACTCCACTCCACTCCACTCCACTCCACTCTCAGCTTGGCACATTTTGACCCACCTTCCCCTTGCCAGCAGAGAGGCTTCCAACTTTAAGTGGGCTTTCTGGAGGGTCTTGTTCTGTCTCTGTAGACCCTGCCCGATGCGTGGGCCTGGCTACAGACAGCAAACCTTCTTGCCATGGGACAGGAAAGGGGGGGCACCTTTTAATTGCTGCTAATTGCTGGGCCTCTTCCTGCTGGCCAGAGAGATGTCCCGTTTGAAAGACACAGAGGGGGAATGCTTGGGCAGCTAATCCGCTTTCAGACGCTAAGCCTCTTTTGGAGGTGTGTGATTTAGGAGCCCTTTCACACACACAGCACAAAGACCCGAAAGGCAAAGGGGAAAAGAGGAGATGGGGCCAAGAGGAGAAAGTTTCACACGGCAGGCTGGCTCGGCTTAGCAGCCTTTGTGGAGCTGTTCCCCTTGGGGATGTCTGAAGGAGTCACTGCCTGCCTCTCTCCCTCTTTCCCTTCTCCCCAACCCTTGGCGGACATTCCTATTTCACTCCATCTGCCAAAAGGTGGGCTCCTCATCTACCCAACCACCCAATATCTATCTATCTATCTATCTATCTATCTATCTATCTATCTATCTATCTATCTATCTATCTATCATCTATCTATCTATCTATCTATCTATCTATCTATCTATCTATCATCTATCTATCTATCTATCATCTATCTATCTATCTATCTATCTATCTATCATCTATCTATCTAACTATCTATCTATCTATCTATCATCTATCTATCATCTATCTATCTATCTATCTATCTATCTATCTATCTATCATCTATCTATCTATCTATCTATCATCTATCATCTATCTATCATCTATCTATCTATCTATCTATCTATCTATCTATCTATCTATCTATCTATCTATCTATCTATCTATCATCTATCCACACACACATACATACATACACACACACACAAAGATACATATATAAATATGTATGTATGTATGTGTGTGTGTGTATGTATGTATGTATATGTATAAATTCAAGATGGTAGCCCCAACCACATGATCGATGCCCCATTCTTTTCTATATGCACTGTGGACACCTTGGCCTTCCAGGAGAACTAATGGCAGTCCTCGACTTACAACAGTTCATTTACTGACCATTCAAAGTTACAACAGCACTGAAAAAAAGTGACTTATGGCCGTTTTTCACACCTACAGCCTTTGTGGCCTCCCCATAATCAGGTGCTCAAAATTAAGGCGTTTGGCAACTGATCCTACTTATGACCGTTGCTGTGTCACGCAATCCCCTTTTGCAGCCTTTTGACAAGCCCTGTCCATGGGGAAGTCAGATTCCCTTAACAACCGAGTGACTCGCTTAACCATTTGCAGTCCTTCCTTTAACCACGGTGGCCAGAAAGGTCACGAAATGGGGCAAAACTCACCCAACAAATGTCTCACTCAGCCACGGAAATGTTGGGCTCAACTGTGGTCATATGTCGAGGATCAGCTGTAGTTCTATTATTTTTTTTGAAATGTTCTTTTCTCCCCCATAACCACTCTTACATCATTCATCTTACAGTGGGTCAACTGGGTACAGTCTTTGTGTCATCCTGTTTAACAGTTACATCATTTTAAATTTATTTTTCTCTTGCCTTTACATTGACATTTCAATTGCCTTTTAATTCAACTCCTCCCCTAATACTTCTGCGCTCTTTTCCAAATGATTCCATTTTCTGTTTCTTTTTGCCTATATTCATTTTCTACCCAGTGATAAAAACATCCCCCTATCTTATAATACTCTGATTCTTCCTTCTCTTTAATTGACAACGTTAATCTATTCATTTCTGCACAGCCTAATATTCTTTTAATTACCTCGCCCACTGCGGGAATTCTTTCCATTTTCCAATTTTGTGCAAATGCAATTCTAGCTGCAGCTATTACACGAATAATAAAATCTACATTTTCTTTACTATATTTCTCTGGTAAAATACCCAACAAAAACAGTTCCGGCTTTAAATCAATATATTGCTGTATCGTCCTTTCCAGCCACATGTGAATTTTTGGGCAATGTTTTTTTTTGCCTCTGCACATGTCCACCACATATGATAACATCATCCCGGCGTCTGGTGACATTTCCAACACTTGGCTGATTTACCTTTAAACATTTCTGCCAATCTTTTTTATGCCATCCATAAAACATTTTTTACAAATTCTCTTTATATGCTGTTGCCATTGTTCATTTATAATTCCTTTCCCATAATTGCTGCCACTTCTCAAGGACCAGCTGTCGTCCTGAGTGCCTGACAACCAGAGGAATCAAAGGCTGAGAAAGAAGATGGGGAGAAATCCCCTCTTACCTAAGCATTCGTTGGCCTCCCTGGCTGTGGCCCTCTGCCAGGGACGGTCGTAATGGAACGGTTTGCAGCGGTCGCACTCCGGCCCTTCGGTGTTATGTTTGCAGTCGCACACCAGCTTGCCTTCCTTGTCCTTCACACAGCGCGAGGCGTGCCCATTGCACTTACACCGCCCGCCAACCTGGAATTCCCCCACGGCATAATAATAGGAAGGTGAGCTTCCTCCACCGTCCTCATCCTCGTGGTCCCGTCCGCCGAGCTCCCGGAAGAGATGAGGACGGCTGAAAATGATCCGGATATCAGTGGCCGTCACCCAGTCCTGAAGGACGGGGCTGTTGTCAAAATCTTGAGCTGACGGACGCCCGTCCAAGGTGCTAAAGGCGATGAGACCGCCAGTCAAAGGGTAAAGATCGGTGTGGCCATCCGTACACAGGGCCTCTTGCTCGTTCTGCTTGGTGACTGTGGCCTTGTTGGGTTTCCCGTAGATCTTCCGGCATTGGGACGAATAGTATTGATAAGGTACCCAACTCTTGCCGTAATCCATGGACTTGAAAACCGCGGCCGATTCCGGGCGGGGCGAGCAGAACTGGAGGCTGACGTAGATGACCTCAAACTTCTTGGCCAAGGAGAGGGTGAGGCTGACATTTTGGGGGGAGTGGTGCAATGTCTCAGAACGCCAGCAAGTCATGTTGGCCGCCGTGTTGAGGTCCGTGAGATAGGACGCTGGGTGAGCTTTCCGGGGGTCTGAGGAATCGCAGTGGCGGCTGGGGGTCTTCCCGCACGTGCTGGAGGCGTGGACGTCCTTGCCAAAGGCCGCGTTGACGAACTCAGGGATGCAACGGCGAGGTGCCCCTTTTTCATCGTAGCAAGGATCCGGTGGGATCTGCTGGATGGCAAAGGGGTTGACGCCCTGGGAGAAGTCCACCCAACCGAGAATCAGGAGCAGCCATACACCAGCCACGGAGCCCATCCTGCCACAGGGTCTTCTGGAGTCCCCGGAAACAGCTTCTCTCTGAAGGGAAAGCAAAGAAAGTGTTGGAAACAGAGTCCGTTCTCCAGGCTTGTGGGAGGAGGCGAAGGAGATGCCCAGGGAGGTGTGAAGAGGCTGGATGGGGGAAGGTGGACTAGAGAACATTAGGCTAAAGACTTGCAAATGTTTGGAAAGGGGGGGGGGGCTGGTGGAGAAATAGATCACCTGCTACTGCCTGGCTGAGAGTGAAAAGCCGTGGATCGAAGTTCAGGTGAAAGAAAGGAAGAAAGAAAGAGATGGAAGGAAGGAAGGAAGAAAGGACAAAATAGGGAAGGGAAAGGAGAGGAAGAAGAGATGAAGGGAAGGGAAGGAAAAACAGAAGAGGGAACGAAAGAATGGAAAGGAAAATAAGCAGAAATGAAGGAAGGGAAGGAGAAGGAAGGAAGAATGGGTGGAAGGAAGGAAAAAATGGAAAGGAAAATAAAGAGAAATGAACGAAGGGAAGGGGAAGGAAGGAAGGATGGGTGGAAGGAAGGAAGGAAGGAAAAAAGGGAAAGGAAAATAAACAGAAATGAAGGGAAGGGGAGGAAAGGAAAACAAAGGAGGGAATGAAAGGAAAGGAAAGGAAAACAAACAGAAAGGAAGGAAAGGAAGGGAAGGAGAAGGAAGGAAGGAATGAAAAAGAAAGAAAGAAAGAAAGAAAGAAAGAAAGAAAGAACAACTCCACCAGATTCAGCCTCAAGGACTTCTTTCCTGCATTTGCCCCAGGGACAGTGGTGCCCTCTGCTCTCCCTTCTACCCAGGGACCAAGGTCTTCTTCCTTTGCATCTCCCCTCCTGTCCTTTATATTTTTGGAGTGGGGGTGGCGGCTCCCTCTTTCCATTCCTCCCCAGCGTTCCATCTTTCGGTCCTCCCCAACCTTCTGATGACATCCCTGGGGGGGACGGCTAGTGTATTCCCCGCCACATGCCGGGTGAAAATGCAAAGGTTTAATTAGCTCCTAATGCGCTCAGTGGGAAAGCCATCCAGCTTGTAAATCTTGCCTCCAACATCAAAGGCCGAGGGGGAAGGTGTGAACCCAGCAGGACTGAGCCAGCCCCACTGGGCCACCATTGTCTCCAAGGACCGATGCTTGTTCCCACCCATCGCAAAGCCGGGGCAAGAGTTTAAGCTCTGAAAAGGGATGTTAATCAAGCAATTTCCCGCCTGGCTGCTTCTGCTCCTGGGTTGCTTGGAAGTGCTGGTGCCCGGAGTTTAGCTTACATATGCAAGGGGAGAATTAACGGGAAGGCTTCGGGCAAGGATGGGGATGAAGCAGAGTTGGCTGGCGAGCATCCTGCCTCCCTCCACCCGTTCGTAATCTGGTCCCAGCGTTAATTCTACGTTGGGGCTCAGGAAAGAAAATGGACTTCAGGGAGAACTGTTTGAATCTGAACGTTTTTTTTTAAAAATCGAATCTCTACGGAGGGAAGGAAGAAGCGTTGACGTTCATGCTTTTTAAACTTTTTTTTTTTTTTAAAAATAACTATGCCTTTCGGCCAGGGCTCCTTAAATTGAATCTCGGATTTGCTTCTCTAGGAATTCCAAAGAGAAAGATTGACGTGGAAGGTTTACATTTTTTAAAAGAAAAACCTTGTTTAATCTATGAATTTTAAGGAAGATCTATTTCCATTGAATGTATCCGTTTTTAACCTTTCTAATCTGCGAATTTCAGGAAGGACTGTTTCAATTTAATCTCTAATTTTTTAAACTATAAATTTAAGAAAGAATGATTTACCTTTCATGCTTACGTGTTTAATTTTTTTTATTTGTACATTTAATAAACAATTCTTTCTTCCCTTTCCTCCCCTCTTCCCCCTCTTCATCCCTTCCTCTTCTCCTTGCTTCCTTCCTCCCTCCCTTCCCACTCCCTCCCTACTTCCTTCCTTCTTCTCTCCTTTTCTTCCTCCCTCCCTCTCCCTCTCTTCTTCTCTCCCTCCCTCTCTTCCCTCTCCCTCCCTTCTTCCTTTCTCCCTTCCTCTCTCCCTCTCTTCTTCTTCCCTCCCTCCCCTCTCTTCTTCCTCCTCCCTCCCTCCCTTCCCTCCCTCCTTCCCTCCTTTCTTCCTCCCTCCCCTTTCCCTCCCTTCCCTCTCCCTCCCTCCCGCTCTCCCTCCCTTCTCCCTTCCTCTCTTCCCTCTCCCTCCCTCCTCCCTCCTTCCCCTCTCTTCTTCCTCCCTCCCTCCCTCCCCCCTCCCTCCCTCCTCCTCTCTCAGACACACACACACATCCCCCCCAGACATAACATAGTTTGATCAATTACTCAAGAAAATCCCAGTGTCACCGGTGCAGAATTTCTTACTGAAATACATAGATCAAATTTGCAGCCTAAGCAGACCGGAGCAGCCAATCCCCCGCAACCTGAATCCCACCCCACCCTCAAAGAGTGGGAGAACCGAAGTGGGAGCAAGAAAAGGGGCAGCTGCCCTCCTTCCCAACCTTTGGCATGCCGACAGGTCCCCCCTCCATTGCCCACCCACCCACCCCCAAGTAGGAGAAGGGCACCCTCAGCTGCAGGGCTGCCCAGCGCTGGATGGTTCCGTGCAGGGCCCTGAAACGCTTCCAGGCTTTTCCGAGAAGAAAAGCGGCGGAATTAGATACCCCCGCTTTCATATTAAAGGAGCGAAGGGACCCTTAGAAGGATAGGAAGCGAGCCAAGAAACCAAACCACGACCTGCTTGCAAGGCTCTCCTGCCAAAGAAAAGGGGAAAAGAAAGAAGGATGCTTGAAATATTCATTTCAAAACACACCGTTTCCCCTGGAAGCCAAGAAAGGGTGGGGGGGGGGGGAATTCTTTCCACGGAACCGTCAGAAGCTGGGAGAGCCACACAATCTCTTCGTTTCCAGCAGGCAAAACAGAGGCTCAGCAAAGACGGAGGGCATTCTGCCATCTTCAAACGGGGCAAAAAGGCACAGGAAGCCCTACTTGGGGTCTGCTTTAACCTCCTGGTGGTGGTGGTGGGGCTTTGGGCAAAGGCTGGAGGGAAGCGCCGCTGGTGGCAAAGAGCCGGAGGGTCTCGTTCCAATGGGACTGCATCATGGCCTGGAACTGGCTGACCATCGCAGCCCGCTGAACCTCCAGGTTCCGGTACCTGGCCTTGCACTCCCGTAGGTCTTCCCTCTGCTTGGAAAGCCTATGCTGGTAGTCCTCAGTGAGGTGCTTCTGTTGAGCCTCCTTCTGGGTCAGATCCAATTTGAACTGAGCTGTTTTGCCAACTCTTTCTCGTGGCGGCTGCGAGTTGGCCATGCCCAGCCAGTCACATGACCACCTAGCCACGCTCACCCAGCCGGTCATTAGGCAGATCATATTAGTGGTCTGCGGGATTTAAAATTATGAATTTAGTGATCCCTAAAGTCCGAAAAGCTGGGGAATCCCCGCTCTAATGGGGCCAAAAGCAGAATAATAGAATTGGAAGGAACCTTGGAGGTCTTCTAGTCCAACCCCCTGCTCAAGTAGGAGACCCTACACTAATGATGGCTAACCGTTTTATCATCATGCGCCGAAAACCCGCACATGCGCGCACCCATAATGCAATGCACGCGATGTTCCGTTCCCAAAGTTGGTCCCTATTTTTCTACTTGCATTTTTTACGTGCTTTCGAACGGCTAGGTTGGCAGAAGCTGGGATGAGTCACGGGAGAAGTCACTCCGTTACACGGGATTCGAACCCCTGAACTGCCAACCTTTCTGACTGACAAGCTCAGCGTCTTAGCCACTGAGCCACCGCGTCCCTTAGGTGCCTTTAGCCAGGCAAAATACATACATTTCGGCAGATTAAAACTGCTATCTGCACTTCCTTTGACATCCTCATTTGCAGATTGGATAATTAATGCTTGCTGAACGGTATCACTTTAATAACTGCTTTCAAAAGTGCCGGGAGCTGGTTGCCTTTTGATGGTTAAAGTGGAGTAATTGGATTATTGAAAAAAGAGAGAGAGAGAGAGACAGAGATTTCGGCAGCTCATCTAACCTCAACAGAAAAGAACTTCACAGGTTTCCAGCTCTGGCTTTGCAGATACTTCACGATATCCTGACTTTTCTTGCTGCTTTTAAAAGGCAGAAAAGCCTCGACATTTTCCCTCCTGCTTCTAATCTTGGCTAGGGTTGGGGAATCGCCTCTGCTCTCACTGTCCGGTGTGCGCTGGGAACTGTCCAGCAAAAGAGCACACAGGACCTGTGCTGAATTGTAACTTCTGGACACATTTGTCTTATATGTCTCAGGTGGGACTAGAACTCCCCATCTCCTGGTGACTGGCACAAAGTCATCCAGCTGGCTTTCAGGCCTAAGGTGGAACAAATCTCACCATCTCCGGGTGAATGGCACAAAAATCACCCAAATGGCTTTCATGTCTTAGATGGAACTAGAACTCCCCATCTCCTGGTGACTGGTACAAAGTCACCGATCTGGCTTTCATGTCTAAGGCAGAACTAGAACTCACCATCTCCTAGTGACTGGCAGGAGTCACCCAGCTGGCTTTCATGTCTAAGATGGAACTAGAATTCACCATCTCCTGGTGACTGACACAAAGTCACCCAGCTGACTTTCAGGCCTAAGATGGAACTAGAACTTACCATCTCCTGGTGACTGGTACAAAGTCACCAATGTGGCGTTCATGTCTAAGACGGAACTAGAACTCACCATCTCCTGGTGACTGGCACAAAATCACCCAGCTGACTTTCAGGCCTAAGGGGGAACTAGAACTCACCATCTCCTGTTTTGCACAGAAACACACACGTTCATTCTCATCCTGTTAACTCCATTTTTACACCAATATTTGAAGCAACTGATGACATAGCTTCTACTACGGCTGTTATCTAGTGTGGCTCCCTTTTTGCCATTTGATCCTCCAGTACAAGCCTGTGAGATGCTAAGTCAGGTTAAGGGGTTGTGTGATTAACCCAAGTTGACCCCACCCCCACCCCAGAGCTTTGAATAGCTGAGCGGAAATATGAACTTCAAGAGCTCCCAACTCCCAACACCAACTTTCTTATTACGTCAGATATGTGGCTTGGACAACCAGTTCTCAAATTGCAACGTTTTCAACGTGGTTGCGGATGCTTCAAATAAGAATTCCTAGCTGGATTATATATTTCATAAAGGTAAAGGTTCCCCTCGCACATCTTTGCCAGTCGTTCCTGACTCTAGGGGGCGGTGTTCATCTCCGTTTCAAAGCCGAAGAGCCAGCGCTGCCAGGAGACGTCTCCGGGGTCATGTGACTGGCATCATTAAACACAGATGGAGCACGGAACGCTGTTCCTTTGCCACCAACGGTGGTCCCTATTTTTTCTACTTGCATTTTTTACGTGCTTTCCAACTGCTAGGTTGGCAGAAGCTGGGACAAGTCACGGGAGCTCACCCTGTTAAGCGGCGCTGGGGATTCGAACCACCGATCTTAGGCCCTGAATTCATAAGGTCATGTTAAAGCTAGACCCCAGTTTTGAGTCAGGAAAAAACCCAGGTTTTGGGGAGATATCTTCATATGCATTTCAGCCTTCCTTCTCGGGACTGCGGAGGAAGCCCCAAAGAGGATTGATTCCATAACTTCACTCTTTCCTTCGATTGAGTCATGCTAAGTCAATATTTTCTCTCGTAACAAAGCAGTAGCTTGCCCCCCACCCCCAACCATCTTTTTTGGATGGAATCCTCCGTGGAAGAGATGTTGAATCAGCAGCAGACGGGGCAGCCTAGAGCTCAAATAATCCCAGCTGCTTCGGTTCTCGCTTCTGTTGATGTTAGCCTGGCCTTGACCACCGGCCTGTGGACAGAGGCCAAAAGACCAGCCCTGCCAATCCTCACCCCAGGGTGGCTCTTTGGAGAAAGAGCTTTGAAAAAAGTGTGTGAGCACAGGTGCGTGTGCTTCATGGACGAACAGAAACGGGGGTGGGTGGGCTGTGAGAAAATCTTGGTTGCTCCCTTCCCTCTCTTTTTCTTCTCTTCCTCCTCTTTCCCTCTTTCTTTCTCCTCCTTCTCTCTCCTCCTCTTCCTTTCTCCCTCTTTTTCTTCATTCCCACTCCTTCTCCTCCTGCTCTTCCTCCCCCCTCTTTCTTTTTCTTTCTCTCATTCTCTCTCTTTCTTCCACTACTTTTCCTTCTCCTCCTCTCACCCTCTTTCTCCTCATTCTCTCTCCTCCTCTTCCTTTCTTCCTCTTTTTTCATTCTCTCTCCTCCGGCTGCTCTTCTTCTCTCCCTCATTCTTTTTCTTTCTCTCTCCTTCTCTCTCCCCCTTTCTCTTTCTTTCTATTCATTCTCTCTCCTCCTCTTCCTTTCTCCCTCTTTTTCTTCATTCCCTCTCCTTCTCCTCCTGCTCTTCCTCTCCCCCTCTTCCTTTTTCTTCCTCTCATTCTCTCTCTTTCTTCCACTACTTTCCCTTCTCCTCCTCTCACCCTCTTTCTTTCTCCTCATTCTCTCTCCTCCTCTTCCTTTCTTCCTCTTTTTTCATTCTCTCTCCTCCGGCTGCTCTTCTTCTCTCCCTCATTCTTTTTCTTTCTCTCTCCTCCTCTCTCCCCCTTTCTCTTTCTTTCTCTTCATTCTCTCTCCTCCTCTTCCTTTCTCCCTCTTTTTTTCACACTCTCTCCTTTTCCTGTGAGTCCTTCCTTCACATTAGATGGCCAAAGTATTGGAGTTTCCTCTTCAGGATCTGGCCTTCTAAAGAGCAGTCAGGGTTGATCTCCTCTAGGACTGACCGGTTGGATGGCCTTGCAGTCCAAGGGACTCGCAGGAGTCTTCTCCAGCACACACACACACGCTGGTCTTGTTATATTTGGATCTTTTCCTGTGTAAGATTGAGGTTGTCTTGGCTCTTTGGATCTCTCTTTGGATCTTTTCCTGTGTAAGATTGAGGTTGTCTTAAAAAAAAGCCCAAAATGTTAAGCCCAAAACACAGCCTGAAGATGGCGAGTGAGACTTTGCCAAAATATTGCCAAGACAACCTCAATCTTACACAGGAAAAGACCTGAATACAACAAGACCAGCATATATATAGTCTAGTCTCCCTTTATTTATTTATCAGCACAAATACAACACAAATATAAAAAGGCAACATTAAAAATAAAAATATGGGTTTCTGCCTGCATGGTTTTCTGTGATGAGCCGAAGGACAGAAAGAGGGAGGAGTGAGCTCCCTCCCATATTTGGGCATACCAGGGGTTGTAACACAAACTGATAAATAAATAAATAAAGGGAGACTAGTATAGATCTATTTCGAGCTAATTAGCTCTCATCAGCTAGCCATACCCTTATTG
This sequence comes from Natrix helvetica, assembly GCF_964273705.1. NCBI lineage: Eukaryota > Metazoa > Chordata > Lepidosauria > Squamata > Natricidae > Natrix > Natrix helvetica. Next base: position 8,443,069 of record NC_138557.1, read on the forward strand.
GGATTTGAACCTGGGCTGTATTATATCTTAGGCAGGAGTCTTAGCCACTAAGCCACAGGCTCGCCTCCTTATCAGTTGAGCCAGGGAAATAGGTATGTATTTGTGTTACAACCCCTGCTATGCCTAAATATGGGAGGAAGAGGGAGTAGTGACCTTCCTCCCATATTTAGGCATACCAGGGGTTGTAACACAAATACATATAGATAGATAGATAGATAGATAGATAGATAGATAGATAGATGATAGATAGATAGATAGATAGATAGATAGATGATAGATAGATAGATAGATAGAGATAGAGATATAGATATAGATATAGATATAGATAGAATTCTTACAATTAGTATAACAATCTTTATTATTTTTGCAACTGGGTATATTTAGAACTTCAACCTTGGAAAAAGGTTCTTTAAAAACAAGAATAGAACAAAACCCATACTAATTTTTTTTTTTGCCTTATTATTTTTGCAGCAAATCTTTCAAAATCCTTTTGATGAGCCGGGTTACTAGACCTCATGGAAAAGACATTTCCTCTGCTGTCTTGTTATTGATCCTATGTCTCGTATTATAAATAGGCATACCTAATTCTCTTTGCATTTAGGTTAGCCCAACCCTGGGCCGAATACACTCACTTTTCCGGAACGGAATTGACCACATCACTCAAGAGGTGGGTCTGGAATTCGGGCACTGTTCCCAGAGTCAAGCTTTCATATTATTTTAATATTATTTTAAAAGAAGTCCAGAACGAGAGAGTTTAAGTTTAAACAGCCTCCATCTGTAGAGAAATTGGCTTTTCTCTCTCTCTCTCCCCTTAGATCCTTTTTTAAAAAAAATAATAATTATATTTTCTACACTTTTTAAATCGTTACTTTTCTCGTATAGCGAATGGCCCTAAATGCTATCTATTGATTTCATTGTTTAGCAAGAAGAAACTTCATAAGGACTATTTTCAAGAGGCAACTGGACTTATTTTTTTCTTGAAGATGTTTCGCTTCTCCTCCAAGAAGCTTCTTCAGCTCTGGATGGTGGGGCGTGGAAGGATTTATATTCCATGCAGACAGCTGGTTATTTGCATCCTTTTAGAGAGACGTTGAGGCCCTTTAGAGGCTTATTTGTATCCTTCCATTCCCCACCATCCAGTCAGAGCTGAAGAAGCTTCTTGGATGAGAAGCAAAATGTCTTCCAAGATAAACCAGAAAGTCCACTTGCCTCTTGAGAAAAAAAAAGCACCTTTGGGACAACCATGACCTGGATGACTGAGAATTTCCACAGACATTCATGAGGACTACTATCTTTTTCTTTTTGCCCAATTGGTTCTCTTTCCCCCTAGCCTGGATTTTGTTGGTGCAAAGCTAGCATAGTTTTCAGAGATGCAAAAGGTTAATCTTTTAAAGTGACACATTTTTTTTATAAGGCGAAACAGTGGCTTAGAGATCACAATATCCATACAGATAGTCTTCAACTTACAACTCGATTCGTTTAGTGACCATTCAAACTTACAGCGGCACTGAAAGAGAGACGGGGCCATTTCCCGCCCTTATAACCATTGAAGCATCCTCGCGGTCACATATGTATGGCGGTTGCAAGATCACATCATCCTCTTTTACGAACTTGTGGCAAGCAAAGTCAACGGGAAAGTCAGATTCACTTACTGACGGGTTACTAACATAACAAGGGCAGTGATTCCGCTTAACAATGGTGGCAAGAAAGCTCACAAAACGGGGCAAAACTCACTTAGCAAAATGCTTCACTAAGCAAGAGACGTTTTGGGCTCCGTTTTGGTTATAAGTCAAGGACTACTTGTAATGAGTTCCATCCATGGCCTTAGATTATTTGGAGACATACTTTAAAAAAAAATCTAGCTGGATTGTGAGAGTCCAATCATGTACCTAACATCATAAACCCAGAACCATCTTCCGAAATTGGAAGGGGGCAGAGGATATTATTTTTCCCCTGTAAGATCTGGGATGTCACCCTCTCTTCACATCCATCTGAAAATGGAACAGAATAGCAGAGTTGGAAGGGACCTTGGAGGTCTTCTAGTCCAACCCCCTGCCTAGGCAGGGAACTCTATAATACTTCAGACAAATGGTTATCCAACATCTACTTAAAAACTTCCAGTGTTGGAGCATTCACAATTTCTGGAGGCAAGTTGTTCCACTGATTAATTGTTCTCACTGTCAGGAAATTTCTCCTCAGTTCTAAGTTGCTTCCCTCCTTGATTAGTTTCCACCCATTGCTTCTTGTCCTACCCTCGGGTGCTTTGGAGAATAGTTTGACTCCCTCTTCTTTGTGGCAGCCCCTGAGATATTGGAAGACTGCTATCATGTCTCCCCTGGCCTTTCTTTTCATTAAACTAGACGTACCCAGTTCCTGCAACCGTTCTTCACGTTTTAGCCTCCAGTCCCCTCATCGTCTTTGTTGCTCTTCTCTGCACTCTTTCTAGAGTCTCCACATCTTTTTTACATCCTGGCGACAAAAACTGAATGCAGTATTCAAATTGAATGCAGCATTCAAAATACAGATAATTTTATAGTAGCGTTTACAATAGGCATAATTGCATAATAAATTGGCTTCTCCTTGCATGCTTTTGCTTGGAAAACCTAAAATTTTCCCCACCCTCCATGGACAGAGAATTGTATTTTTGCTCTATGACACTGTTTTTGATTCTTTTTGTTTTTAACCCTGGGGATACTAAAAGCAACCACGGATTGGGAAAGGCCAAATTTTGCAAGCCAGTCAAGCCACCGCAAAAAGGATTATTTGGCACGCAAAGGTTTTGGATCGGAGCTCTGTTTTTTCAGAACGTGGGCCACCCATTTATCCAGAAGAATATGTAATGAGACAAGCCTACGATAGTTGGGGTGTTTGCTGAGGACTCAATTCTGCCGGCGTGCCAAGATGTTTCAAACAGAAGAGAGAGTTTGTGGTTGCTTATTAATAAAAGATGACAGGCAGGACAATAACAGAATTATAAACAATACCAGAAACTCGGAGAGATTCCAGACGAGAAGTGTCATCCGTTGACCTTCCTCTACCGCTCATAGATCAAGATTATGTTTTCCAAGAACAGAATAACAGAGAGGGAAGGGACCTTGGAGGTCTTCTAGGACCTTCCTTGCACTCTGAAACAGAGACCCTTAACCTTCGCTCTTCCCTCTCTCTTCCAGATTCCAATTTCTTTTGCCTTATTTGGAAGAGATATCGAAGACGGGCGAATATAAACGCAGTTCTTTTTTTAGTTTTTATTTTATTTTAAACACATAAATAAAACAAGACATAGATTAAAACAACAAAGGAACAAAAAATTCCATTCTACAGCGGTTTCATATTGGTATGTCTTTAAAATTGATGTTTTCCCTCCTATACATTCGTACCTTACATTTGTTGTTCTTTACTTATTTATGTATACTATTCCATACTTATTTATACTTGACTGTTTATATCAGAATATCACTTTAAGTACATTGTACATTATATACATACTATCATTTAGTTATTATATCTTAACTGATCTTAGCTATATCTTATCTTATCACTATATCCTAACACTTCTACTACATCACTATTTTATATTTCCCTACTTCTTGTTTCCATCCTCTAACCATTTATACCATTTATTCCATGTTAAATAATATTCCAATTCCTCCTTTCCTGGTATTTCTTTCATCAGTTTGTCCATCTGCCCACACTCTAATTTTCTTCTTATCACCTCATCTTCATAAAGGCAGTTCCTAATTTCTGTTGAAGAGTCAGACATCTGTTGAGTTTGAACCCATTTTATGACCTCTCTTGCCACAGTTGTTAAGTCAACCACTAGCAGTTGTTCACTTAAGTGAATCAGGATTGACTTTGCAGGTCAAAAGGTCACAAAATGGGATCACGTGACCCCAGGATACTGCAAACATCATCAATCAGAATCAGTTGCTAACCAACTGAATTTTGATTACACGACCATGGGATGCCTCAACAGGTGCAACTGTGAAAAATGGTCATAAGTCACTTTTTACAGTGTCATTGTAACTTTGAATGGCCACTAAATGAACTATTGTAAGTCAAGGACTACTTATGTGCATAGATAGATAGATAGATAGATAGATAGATAGATAGATGGATGGATGGATGGATGGATGGATGGATGGATGGATGGATGGATGGATGGATGATAGATAGATAGATGAAAGAGATGGATAGATAGATGATAGAGATGATAGATAGACAGATGATAGATACATGGATAAATAGATAGATGAAAGATAGATGAATAGATAGATAGATAGATGAAAGAGATGGATGGATAGATAGATAGATGAAAGAGATGGGTAGATAGATGATTGATAGATAGATGAAAGACAGATAGACAGATGAAAAATAGATGAAAGATAGATGAATAGATAATAGATAGATGGATGGATGGATGGATGAAAGATAGATGGATAGATATATAGATGATAGATAGATAGATAGATAGATAGATAGATAGATAGATAGATAGATGATAGATAGATAGATAGGAAAATATATGAATATAGAATATCAGAGTTGGAAGGGATTTTGTTGATCTTCTAGTCCAACCCCCTGCTTAGGCAGGAAACTCTAAACCATTTCAGACAAATGGTTGCCCAATCTCTTCTTAAAAAACTTCCAGTGTTGGAGCATTTCTGGAGGCAAGTTGTTCCACTGATTAATTGTTCTCACTGTCAGGAAATCTCTCCCTAGTTCTAGGTTGCTTCTCTCCTTGGTTAGTTTCCACCCATTGCTTCTTGTCCTACCCTCAGGTGCCTTGGAGAATAGCTTGACTCCCTTTTCTTTGGGGCAGCCCCTGAGATAGGAAACCCTGCACCATTTCAGAAAAACGGTTGTCCAATGTCTTCTTAAAAACCTCCAGCGTTTGGGGTCAGTTGCACTACTGAATGTTCTTCCTTATTATTTCCCTTTTCTTATTATCTTCCTTCTCTCACACAAAGAACCAAGGTGATGTCTGTGTGGCTACGTGTAGCAGCCCCATAAATTCAGGATAGTAACTCTGGACTTAGCTACAGATTTGATTGGATTCTTCCGACAGGTACAAGGCTTACTATAGACAGACTCTTCCACCTGTGTAAGCATCTTTACCAGAGAATTAAGCATCGATTCTACTTAGAAGCAATTTTGAAAAAGGGTTGGTCTTAGAACTCCCCATTTTTAACTCAGAAAAGCTGTAGGACATCCCGCTCTGTGCAGCTCTATCTTCGCGGGTTTCATTTATTTCTTGCAGCTTTGCGGAACAACTTGAGGAATTTGTAAGCTCTGAGAGGTCGTAACTCTCCTCGGCAGTTGGACAAGTTTTGAAAGCTTATTAACTCACGAGGCTTGCCAGAATTTGGGCCTCGGGGTGAAGTCGGGAGGCATAAGAACATCGCAATTTTATTGAGGCAGACCCAGGTCAGGTCAAGAAAACGACTGGAGATTCTGTATACAAGGTTTGAGTTTTTATGGAAGAAAAGAAGGACACAATGTACACCACAATAATACCAATACAAACTTGTACTAACCTGCATTTTCCTAATTTGGGGTTATTAGGGGTTTGTTTTGGCGGGCGGTCATGGATGTTGGTTGATTTTAGAAGTTCTAAAAGAAACTAGACCCCAAATCTCAGCGTTACAAAACAACAGCTAAGACCACCCTGCATGTGTATTTAGTGGCTGTAAAACCCACTTGCAAGATTTCAATTTTTGAGACGCAGTATTTGCACTATTTGCACACTTAACCACACACAATATAGGGGCCACCACATAGAGTGATCGATACCAAAACATTGCAATGGACAAAGACATATGTTCAATTTTGCAGCTATTAAGATTGTTGGACGAGCAGGCACAAAAACAGCCAGGGAAATGATTGAAGTCTGGGAAACGACGGGCCCCTTGTCAGTCAACAGGAGTGCTGATTGATCACTAGCTCATCAGGTATTTGGGAGACAAGGAGTTGGTAGCAGAAGGAAACAACAGCCAATAGCCCGCCATCAGCACATCAATCAATCAATAGGAAGACACACCCAACCAGGCACCACATAAATGGTGAAACATAGCACAGCCCAAAGCAAACATTTGGGTGAAAGAGACATTCCCTGAGGAGGGAATGAGCTGGCTAAAGACTAAACCTCTGGTCCTGGTATCCAACCCAGATTGGATCCTGCGATACTAAAACAGGAGACAATTTGCAGTCGGAGGTTCATTGCATGACTTCCTTTTCTCTTTCTTTCTTTCTTTCTTTCTTTCTTTCTTTCTTTCTTTCTTTCTCTTTCTTTCCTTCGTTCCTTCATTCCTTCCTTCCTTCCTTCTTTCTCTTCCTTCCTTTCCTTCCTTCCTTTTTTCTTTCCTTCCATCCTTTCTTTTCTCTCTTTCTTTTCTCTATCTTTCCTTTTCTTTATTTCCTTCCTTTTCTCTCTCCTTTCTCTCGCTTCTTTCTTTCTTTTTCTTTCTTTCTTTCTTTCTTTCTTTCTCTTCCTTCCTTTCCTTCCTTCCTTTTTCTTTATTTCCTTCCTTTCTTTTCTCTCTTTCTTTTCTCTCTCTTTCTTTTTCTTTATTCCCTTCCTTTCTTTTCTCTCTTTTTTCCTCTCTCTCTCTCACTTTTTCTTTCTTTCTTTCTTTCCTTTTCTCTCGCTCCTTTCTCTCGCTCCTTTTTTCTTTCTTTCTTTCTTTCTTTCTTTCTTTCTTTCTTTCTTTCTTTCTTTCTTTTTCTTCCTTCCTTCCTTTTTTTCTTTCTTTCCTGAAATCCTATTTTGATCTGGCTGCTTTCCTCTTGAGCCCAATGCCAGCTATGAAACATCTCGGCCTTCATTCAATAAACAGGATGCGCCAAGAACAGAGTTTAGCCCTGGATATAGATAAATCAGTCCATGTGTCCTTGGAGTAAACACGCATAAAACTGACCAACAACTCAAGGCAAAATGGCAAAGTCAAACGGGCAGGAGAAATGGGCTCAGATCGGTCAAACGGTCCGCAGTGAGATGTTTGCTTGGCACAAAGGCTTCCTGGATCGGAGCCCTTCGGAGACATCAGTCTTGGGCAACTGTGAAACATACCCCAATTCAAACATTGTAGAGCTGTCGCCAGTCTGGATAGACAGCGTTATACCAAATGTGGATGGCATTTGCATGCAATGGCACCAAAATGAGAAGCAAACTAATAGCAGACATAGAAGTCCTGTTCCCGCGGCCGAGAACAATAGGGACTTCAGTGTGTTGTAGGAACATCAAAAAGGGATTAACTGACCTAGTTAACTAGCTTTAAGTGGGTTAAATTTATCCCCAGGCAGGCCTAGGCTTGTCCAATTTGGGTATCCTAGTCCCCCCCAGGAAAAGAGCTGGAGCAATAGATCTCTTACCAATAGCGATCTCTTAGGAATAATTATCTTACTAATTATCTCAATTAACCAGAGGAATAGAAGTTACCTTCGGTAGGTGTGGGTGCTGCCTCCCTGGAGGTTTTAAAGAAGAGACTGGGCAGCCACTTGTCTCAAAAGGCACAGGGCCTCCTGCTTGAGCAGGGTGTTGGACTAGAAGACCTCCAAGGTCCCTTCCAGCTCTATTCTGATTGAGAGCAGCTGAAAGGACACAAGACTCTCCATTGGTCCTAGCCGGAAGCCCTTTCGATTGTGGAGCCGACTGGGAAACCTGCCCCTTGCCACAGAGTCTCCTACTGATGTGGCATCAACCTCGACCTTCTGCTCATTTTCCAAGAGTGACGCCTGCAGTATCCCTCAAAGCTCAACCTGTGGATTGCAGACCCTGAGTGGAATTAACCACAGGCCCTTCCCCTTCTGGAGAACCAGTTTGGTGTAGTGGTTAAAGAATTCTGCTAGAAACCAGGAGTTGGTGAGTTGTAAGACTGAGGCAAAAAGCTGGCTAGGTGACCTTGGCCAAGTCATTTTCTCTCGTCCCTAAAAAGCAAGCAATGGCAAACCACTTCTGAAAATCCTGCCAAGGAAATTGCAGAGACTTGTTGTGGCAATTGCTAGGAATCAACTCTGACTTGAAATCTATGGAGGTCTAAAGGGAAGGGAAGGGAAGGGAAGGGAAGGGAAGGAGAGGAAAGGGGAGGGGAGGAATAGGGAAGGGAAGATGGAAGAAAAGATGAAGGGAAGGGAAGGAGGAAGAACAGATGAAGGGAAGGGAAGGGAAGGGAAGGAGGAAGAACAGATGAAGGGAAGGGAGGGGAAGGGAAGGAAAGGAGGAAGAAGAGATGAAGGGAAGGGAAGGAAAAGAGGAAGAAGAGATGAAGGGAAGGGAGGGGAGGGGAAGGGAAGGAGGAAGAACAGATGAAGGGAAGGGAGGGGAAGGGAAGGAATAGGGAAGGGAAGGGGAAGGGAATGGAAGGAAAGGAAGAAGAAGAGATGAAGGGAAGGGAAGGAAAGGAGGAAGAAGAGGTGAGGGGAAGAGAAGGGAAGGAAATCCAGTTGCCTCTTGAAAAAGCACCTTTGGGACTGACTTCAAGTCACCCCACCCACCTGCTGTCCTACAGAGCAAGAGGAACATGCCCATCTCGTAGAGGGAGGGGATTGAGAAGATGGATCTTCTACCTTTCCAAATTAGAAGGAACTCCAGGCTGTTTATCCTGAAATGAATCCGGTGATGGATCCCGTTTCTTCCCCCAGTTCAGGAGGCGCTCTGGGCTGAGTCATGACGCGTCTTCTTTGGCTCCCTGTTCCTGCAACAGGATGGCTCAGGCATGCATAAACTCAACACCCTCCTCAACCCACACAAACCGCAACTGCTGTCATGAATCCGGGGGCCCAACTGACTCAAGCTTGGCTCACTGGTTTCCTAGGCCAAAACCACCTCCATATATGGCACCCCGGAGACATGATTTCTCTGCACTCCACAATGGTTCAACCTCCTTCGGAGCCTCCATCCATGGCTCTGGTGCCTTGTTGTTTCGTGATGTTGCACCCTGTGTAAACCTAGTGTTGGTTGAAGTGCATGGATGCAGAATGGGTTACGCAAGGGTTTTGTGGTTGTTAGTTGTGAAGTCGTGTCCGACCCATCGCGACCCCATGGACAATGTTCCTCCAGGCCTTCCTGTCCTCTACCATCTTCTGGAGTCCATTTAAGCTCACGCCGACTGCTTTGGGGACTCCATCCAGCCCCCTCATTCTCTGTTGCCCCCTTCTTTTTTTGCCCTCAATCTCTCCCAGCATGAGGCTCTTCTCCAGTAAGTCCTTCTTCCTTCTCATTAGGTGGCCAAAGTCTTTGAGTTTCCTCTTCAGGATCTGGCCTTCTGAAGAGCAGTCAGGGTTGAGCTCCTCTAGGACTGACCGGTTGGATGGCCTTGCAGTCCAAGGGACTCGCAGGAGTCTTCTCCAGCATCAGAGTTCAAAGGCCTCCATTCTTTGGCGCTCAGCCTTCCTTATGGTCCAACCTTCACAGCCATCCATTGCAACTGGGAAAACCATCGCCTTGATTATATGCACTTTTGCTGACAGTGTGATGTCTCTGCTTTTATGCAAGGTGAGCATGTGGTTAGCCCTTGCTCATTGTCCAAAGACTTAGTCTACTTAATCCCATGCTGGTTGAGAAATTCTGGAAATGTGAGGGGTCCTTGGTGCTTTGTGAGTTTGGTGGTTTTCTTGCAGACATTTCATTACCAAACGAGGTAACATCATGGGGTGTATGGGGTGTTCAGGGAGGGGCAGCACCTCTGGTGTAGAGGCATGTCATGTCCTTTTAGGGCAGCTTGTTTTAGGGCAGCTTTTGGGGCAGCTCATCCACCTTTGGTCCCCACCTGTCACTCAGCTCTCACCTGTGGCTCCCAGTAGCTGTAGCATGCGCAGCAGCCACACCCTGGGCAACAATTTTGACAGGCTGACCAAACCAGGTTGAGAGTAGTCATTGGGTCATTGACCTTCGGTGAGATAGGGATTTGTCTATCCCGAGCATGTGAAGGCAGAGTCCGTTGGACTGAGTGCATGAAACCTACTCAAATAGGACGACGGTCATGAAGGCGGTCTCTGCAAGTGATGTGATGCGCTAAGAGCACGGCAAGACATGGAAGATGCCCTGGTCAACCACTGTGCCCAGCCCACGTTCAATGGTCTCGACTCTTGTCCCACTAATGGAGCAAGATGGAATCTGGAAGAGAGAGTGAGGCTGACACTGCAACACTTCTCCCGCATGTCCTGACACAAACCCCTTTGATGAATTGACTGTGAATTCTGCTCATTCACATCCAGCAAAGTCTTTCGAGGGAGGATTTACAGTCACAGACCTTCTCTGGCTTGGAGAGCTGACAGGCCGATCTCTGCAGAACTTCACAAGGAGTTTTGGAGAATCACAAACCAATTAAACAAACTAATTGCCTCCTGCAAACTCCACTCCCCTTTCGCTCCTCTTTTATTTTCTCTGGGAGGGGCCCTTCCTCGTCCACCTGTGGCCTTACTCCCAAGTCAACCCCTGTTCTTTAGCTGTTCCCTTCTTCTGGTAACTCTACGCATGCGCACACTGGGAGCAGGCTCCAGCTGTTCTTCTGCCTCACTGATGTCTGCCTCTGAAGGCAGCTAATAACTGTCAGACAGCCCTGGCCCCCTCTCTGCCTCCGACACAGAGCCCTCCTCACAGCCATCCCCAGACTCCAGGACTGGCCCAGGTTCCTCCCCAACCTCCTCCCTGTCCGAATCTGCTGCCACCTCCGTTGGCCGCTGGTGGGCCACAACAGCTGAAGAGAAGATCCCGTTGGGCTCGAGCTGCATCTTTCTAAAAATGGAGTGCCAGAATCCAGCTAGTATGGCAGAGCGAGCTGCCTAGCGGTGAACCTGAAGAAGAGGAAAGGCAAGGGAAGAAAGCCGTGCTGCTGCGATGCACCAGCCCTAAGCCTTTTGCTATGCTTAATAGCATCCAGCTCACAAGCTTTGCAAGACTTTAATCCCAGCCCTAGTCATCCTAAACCCCTTCACACATTCCTGCCGCATTGTTTGGCTGCCTCACGTGTTCTCGGAAAAGGCCCCGGCTATGCAAAGAGCTTTATTATCCCTGCTCCGAATCCCACATGGGGTGGCTGTGTGTGTGGGTTCGTGTTTAGCTTCTGTTGTTCCTGTTTTGCTCCATCCCAGCTTGGAAGGATGCCATCTGTTTTCTCCAAAGAGGCTGTCTGTCATCCCTGTCGGGAATTGAGGAGAGCGCTTGACGGGGGGAAAAAATGGACCTCTGACTCATTTAAAGGGACGCGGTGGCTCAGTGGCTAAGACGCTGAGCTTATCGATGAGAAAGGTCGGCAGTTTGGCGGTTCGAAACCCTAGCGCCGCATAACGGAACGAGCTCCTGTGACTTGTCCAACCTAGCCGTTGGAAAGCACGTAAAAAATGCAAGTAGAAAAATAGGAATCCCCTTTGATGGGAAGGTAACAACGTTCCATGCGCCTTTGGCATTGTATCATGCCGGCCACATGACCACGGAGACGTCTCTGGACAGCGCTGGCTCTTCGGCTTTGTAACGGAGATGAGCACCGCCCCCTAGAGTCAGGAACGACCAGCACATATGTGCGAGGGGGAACCTTTACCTTTACCTAACTCTTTGAAACACGGGATGTGTCTTTTAAAAAATAACAGCCGGTGGATCCCAGTCGTAGGCTGATCCCAGCAGATTTCACCTCTGCCTGAAATGCAAAGTTTTTTTTTTTGGCCCGAACACCCACCAAGAATGTAATAAGGAGCCAGAGAGCTCCTTGCAAAGCAAGCTGAGACGTTCGCCAACTTGAAAGAGATTTAGCTGAAATTGCAAAGTTGGCAAATCGTTGCCGATTGCCAAATGGAACCTGTACACCGATCCAATTGTCTAACGTTAAAAACTGGGCAAGGCAGTGCGGGAGGAGTGAGAGAGAAGAGACGGAATGCAGCTTAGGACTTGCTCACAAGGATGTACTAATGTTCATACTTTGTCAACTCTTAGCCATTTTTCCAAGGTAGTCCTCGACTTACGACCTTTAGCGACTATTTGACGTTACAATAGCATCGGGGGGGGGAGGTGATTTATGACTGGTCCTCCCACTTTATTTCCATCCCACCTTATTATTATTTTTACAAATAACTCCAACGAGCAAACATATCCAACATACCTTCCTCCTCTTATTTTCTTCCCAACAACAACAGCCCTGTGAGGTGGGTGGGGATGAGAGAGAAGGCCTGGCCCAAAATCACCCAGCCAGCTTTCATGCCTAAAATGGGACTAGAACTCCCAGTCTCCTGGTGATTGGCCAGAAGTCACCCCGCCAACTTTCTGGAGGCAAGTTGTTCCATTGATTAATTGTTCTGACTCTCAGGAAACTTCTCCTTAGTTCTAAGTTGCTTCTCTCCTTGATTAGTTTCCACCCATTGCTTCTTGTCCTACCCTCAGGTGCTTTGGAGAATAGCTTGACTCCCTCTTCTTTGTGGCAGCCCCTGAGATATCGGAAGACTGCTATCATGTCTCCCCTAGTCCTTCTTTTCATTAAATTAGACATACCTAATTTCAGCAACCGTTCTTCAGTCCCCTAATCCTCTTTGTTGCTCTTCTCTGCACTCTTTCTAGAGTCTCAACATCTTTTTTATAATACCTCATAACAATTTTAAAAACCTATTGTACTAAAGAAATTTGGCTTTTAGATCAAAAACTATCCAAAAGAGGAAGGAATATTTTGGACAGAATTGCACGCCCATGACAATTTTGTGAATGAAGCTGACGTGAATTTGTCTCTTTCCTTCTTATTGGGGATTTGATGTTTTTGCTTCTTAGTCAGTATTGTTTTATTGTTTGCCGATATTTGCCAATGACTCATGCCTAAAAGGCAGTTCTGGGTCCTAGATGAGCGGGATATAGGGAAGTGTATCCGGATTTATGACTGTGGCACTTTTTAAAAAGAAATTCCCAGACTTCAGAGAGAGAGAGAGGGATTTCTTTTAAGCCAACTTTTCCAGTGATCAGGTCTCTTAGTGTCTGCAAAAGTGTTGGTTAAAAAAAAAAACTCATCCAAAAATCATGTTAAGCCAGCAGGAGCAGTTTGCAATCTGTTGCACATATTTTCATGTTGTTAAGTTGCCAGTAGTTGGGCGGAGGGATGGGGCAGGAGGAGCTGAGCTGTACCTTCTCTGTCCTAAACCTTCAGAATGTTTCATCCATTGCTCTAAAAGATAAATCTTTTGAGTTTCCACTTGTGAATTCCCAAGTAAAAATCCTGCTCCAAGCAAGCTCAGTTGCTGGGGACTTCAATGTCAGGGGCCTGTGACTTTTTCTTGCATGGATACAGAAGGGGTTGCCATTATGGAAAAACATTGATCCCACCACCCACTCCAAATTCTCCTTTCGTCTATAACCCTGTGGACTTCCTTGTGGTCTCTTATCCATCCAGACCTGACTTTGCTGAGCTTTTAAAGACTGCCAATTGCAGGAAAGAATTGTAAATATGGGGTAGAGGGCTCCATTTTGCTTCGATCAAAACTTCATTCAGGGAAAGACCACTTCAAGCTCTATATCACCCCCTACACCTTCCCCTTACTGCATCTCACAATGAAGACTCAAACTATAATAACAGAAGAGTCGTTTTTTTTTTTAAAGGAGTACTATCACAAGCTTAGCAGATTTTTAGACTAAGAAGCTTGGCAGGAAGAAAGGAAGGAAGGAAGGAAAAAAGGAAGGTAGGAAGGAAGAACCCTGGCCACTTTTTTTAGGAGGAGCAGGAAGGAAAAAGGAAGAAAGAAAGAAAGAAAGAAAGAAAGAAAGAAAGAAAGAAAGAAAGAAAGAAAGAACAAACAAACCCTGGCCACTTTTTTAGAAGGAGGAGGAGGAGGAAGAAAGGAAGGAAGGAAAAAAGGAAGGAAGGAAAAAGGAAGGAAGAAAGAAAGAATGAACCCTGGCCATTTTTTTAGAAGGAGGAGGAGGAAGAAGAAAGGAAGGAAGGAAAAAAGGAAGGAAGGAAGGAAGGAAAAAGGAAGAAAGAAAGAACCCTGGTCACTTTTTTTAGGAGGAGGAAGAGGAGGAGGAGGAGGAAGAGGAGACAATCACCATCTTTACTATTGATAAACTCAGCATCAGTCAATTGCAAAAGGCAGTTTTACTTGGAGCAGCTTACATTCTGCAACAGTACTACTAACAAGCAGCAACATCTGCCTAGCCCAGGTCCTTGGGAAAGTCTTGATAGGTGGCTAAAAATGTCACATCCAGTCTAAACATCTGGCCAACTGTACAACCAACCACCATCTATAAAATTCTGGGGGAATGAGGAAAGGAAATTCACCAAAAGCAAAGTTTATGAGGACCTTCGGCTGAGCCCAATTGCCTGATGGGCCTCCAGTTCTCCACAGCTGTTGGGGGAGTCAGTGGATGCGGGGTCAAAAAAGTCAAGATGGCTGGGAGAGACGTTCCATCTTTTTGTTCACCTTCTCAAGCACCTCCTTGGAGATGCTGACGCACAGTTGGGCCTACTTTGCCAAGAAACAATAACTATTCTTTCACATCCCCCTTTCACCATTTCAAAACAGATGGAGAATTTGTAAAACATTGTTTTTTGCTCAGCCCTTGGGGGGGGGGGGGAATAACCAGTCCCACAACTTTGGCCAGGAAATAGCCTCTCATCCAGAATCCAAGGGTTGGCCAGCTTGAACCAAGAGAGTCCTGGACAAGAAAACAAGTCTTTCATGCCCCATTAAATGGACGAAGGAAGCCTCTGAGAAGAACCTGGGATATGCTCCCAAGATGAGGGCAATGGAGGCGGCATTGTTACATCTCTCCTTGATTAGAATAGAATAGAATAACAGAGTTGGAAGGGACCTTGGAGGTCTTCTAGTCCAACCCCTACCTAGGCAGGAAACCCTACACCACTTCAGACAAATGGTTATCCAATCTCTTCTTAAAAACGTCCAGTGTTGGAGCATTCACAACATCTGGAGGCAAGTTGTTCCACTGATTAATTGTTTTCACCATCTCTTCTTTGTTCTAAGTTGTTGATTAGTTTTCACCCATTGCTTCTTTTCTACCCTCCTTTGGAGAATAGCTTGACTCCCTCTTCTTTATGGCAGCACCTGAGATATTGGATCATGTCTCCCCTAGTCCTTCTTTTCATTAAACTAGACATATCCAGTTCCTGCAACAATTCCTCATATGTTTTAGCCTCCAGTCCCCTAATCATCTTGGTTGCTCTTCTCTGCACTCTTTCTAGAGTCTCAACATCTTTCTTACATCATGGTGACCAAAACTGGATGCAGTATTCCAAGTGTGGCCTTACCAAGGCCTTATAAAGTGGTATTAGCACTTCACGTTGTCTTGATTCAATCCCTCTGTTGATGCAGCCTAGAACTGTGTTGGCTTTTTTGGCAGCTGCTGCCCACGGCTGGCTCCTATTTAAATGGTTGTCCACTAGGACTCCAAGATCCTTCTCACAGTTACTACTATTGAGCAAGGTACCACATATCTCACATATCTGAGGAGAAAATACGCAGAGCCCTCATTAGAGCCTTCCTCAGACTCCAGGACTGGCCCGTGTTCCTCCCCAATTACCTCACTGTCCGAATCTGCTGTCAGCTCCCCTGGCCACTGGCGAGCCACAACGGAACTAAGGAGAAGCTAACCAAGGAGAGAAGTGACCTAGAACTAAGGAGAACATTCCTGACAGAACAATTAATCAGTGGAACTACTTGACTCCAGAAGTTATGGGTGCTCCAACACTGGAGGCTTTCAAGAAGAAACTGGATGGTCACTTGTCTGAAATGGTATAGGCTCTCCTGCTTGAGCAGAGGGTTGGACTAGAAGACCTCCAAGTTCCCTTCCAGCTCTATTATCCTATGTTCTATTTCCATTCCTATCTTGGATCCCGCAAAGATCAGTAAGAGTTCTGTGGGGACTAACAACTTGTCTCTTCTTTCACTTTTAGATGAAAGCTTTGGAAGAAGGAAGGCGGACTCTCCTGCCAGTAGAAAACTCCAGAGGACGAAAACTGGAAGCCACTGAAAAGGAGCATCACTTTGAAGTAGAATGACCTCATCCGTGAGACCTTAATGCTCACCCATTGCACAGGCACTCACACCTCCAGGCACATTGGCAGAGAACCGTGTCAACCTGCCCACTTCAACAGATAATCTTGATACAAAAGGCAGATGCCAGTTAGCAGGAAATCCCTGTTTTTATCATCACAAGTAAGCTACTTCTTTTCCTCTATGGAAATGAATGTGTCTAGGAAAACTGATGCCTTCTGGTTTAACATTTCGGTTCGGCCTGGATCTTAAACCACTTTTCTTCAGGACTAACTGATTCTTCAAAACCTTTCTTAACCCATTCTGGAAATTGAAAGAGGGGCATCCCTCAGATTATTTCAAGAAAACACAACTAAAAGATTTGCCTCGCACGTATGTGCTTGTCGTTCCCGACTCTAGGGGGCGGTTCTCATCTCCGTTTCAAAGCCAAAGAGCCAGCGCTGTACGAAGACGTCTCCGGGGTCATGTGGCTGGCATGACTAAATACTAAAGTCGCACGGAATGCTGTCACTTTCCCACCAAAGGTGGTTCCTATTTTTCTCCTTGCATTTTTAACGTGCTTTCGATTTGCTCGGTTGGCAGAAGCTGAGACAAGTAACGGGAGCTCACTCCGTTACGCGGCGCTAGGGATTCGAACCGCCGAACTGCCAACCTTTCTGATCGACAAGCTCAGTGTCTTAGTCACTGAGCCACCGCTTCCCTTAAAACACAACTAGGCACACTTAAAACAACAACAACAACAATCCCGTGCCTATATTCCAGGAAAAGAACTGGAAAAATGAAATGGCCGAAGAGTTGAGCAATATTGAGGAGGGAATGAAGGCCAGTAGCTTCTGATCAAAAGAGGCCCTGAAAATCAGAAACGGTGCCCCAAATGTGGAGACTTGGGGTTCTACAGCTGGAGACACTCGTTCTCCTCAGCCTGGTGGGCTGCAGATGTGTGGAGAAGAACAACCTGTTAGGCAGCTTGGCCACTACGAAAGCCTAACAGTTGGCAACTCAACGCTTTGGAAGTCTAGCAGCTTGGAGGAACATCCTTGGTGTTGGGAGGACCCAGCTGTTCCAGATGCTCTATATGCTCAAGTCTCTCTCCAACAAAGAAGAAAGAGCTACGAGATCTGGGTGAGGGACCTTTGCCAAGCCCAAGAAGAAAGATCACCTGGTGTTGACCTCTCTGTCCTACCGAAGAAGTAGAGATGGCCATGGTCAATGACAAGGGGGCATCCCTTGGCCCAGCTCACCCAGAGGAGCAACTCAGGGAGATGTTTGCGTTTGATCCCTTGGGGCAAGAGAGGCCTTCCTTCCAGATGTGCAAAGCCAGAGACATCCTTTTCCAGAGCATCTGGCATCTCTGATAGAAATGCCACACATGTGGCCAGCGACGCAGAGTGCGACAGGGCGAGCGAACATATGCAGACCATCTGCAAAATCTCTGCTTGAGATGCTTATAAAAATCCACCCCCCCCCCAGCCCCACACAACTCTTAAACATTTCTGGTTGAGAGCCAGCCGGGATGTGATTCTCCTGTGAGCCATAAACTTATCTTTCTCCCTCTTTTTTTTCTTTTATAACCCTCTTACAATCTTTGGCATTTCGTTTCAGAACTGCATCGAGCGGCTGCCACAATTCGGCACACCGTAAGTAGCCCAACAACACCCTCCTGCGTTTCCAGCCGGACATCAAATAAATGATCCTTCCAATCAATCAATCAATCATGTTGGGAGACAAAGTGTTTAAACTGCCCAATTTGCTCTAAAATACAGTTGCCCCACACACATACGCAGCCTCTGAGAGGCCCTCAAAACTAGCACAGGTTGCATTTAACCTTCGCGATGAAGCAGTAAAAGGATTCCACGGGGAAATAAAAGAAGAAAAAGAAAGAAGAGAGTTTTAATAAAAGGATGGAAAGAAAGGGGGGGTAACCCTCCATTAAACACTATTTCCCTTTGACGGACAGGGTGTCTATAAAATCCCTTGATCCATGTAATAATTATAACTAGAATTCTTTATTGGCCAAGTGGGATTGGACACACAAGGAATTTGTCTTTGGTTCACATGCATATCTCAGTGTATATCAGGAGAATAAAATCCATTAATCAATAATAAAAAAGACACAACACTTAGTGAGAGTCAAAGTTACTAATAAGCCATCAAGTCGTACTAGGAAACAAGCAAAACAATATAAATTGTAAGGATACTAACAACAAAGTTATAGTCATAATAGAAAAGGAGATAGGTAATAGGAAGGATGAGAAGAAGAATAGAATAGAATAGAATAGAATAGAATTATTTATTGTCCAAGTGGGATTGGACACACAGGAATTTGTCTTTGGTGCACATGCTCTCATCCATCAAGAATAAAAGGTTACAACACAGTGATAGCCAAGGTTACTAATAAGCCATCAAATCGTACTAGGAAACTAAATAGAACAATATAAATCGTAAGGATTCTAACAACTAAGTTATAGTCATAAGTAGAAAAGGAGATAGATAATAGGAAGGATGAGAAGAAGAATAGAATAGAATAGAATTATTTATTGGCCAAATGGGATTGGACACACAAGGAATTTGTCTTTGGTGCAGATGCTCTCAGTGTACATAAAGAAAAATAAAATAGAATGCATTCATCAAGAATAAAAGGTTATAACACTTGGTGATATTCAAGGTTACTAATAAGCCATCAAATCGTACTAGGAAACAAATAAAGATAATATAAATTGAAAGATACAAGCAACATGGTTACAGTCATAAGTGGGAAGAGATAGACACTAGGAAGGAAGAGAAGAAGAATAGCAATACAGTCTTAGTAAATTATTTGGCAGTGTTGGGGGAATGAGTTGTTAAGCAGAGTAACTATTTCAGGTCCTTGGGAAAGAGTTGATGAGTAGATCAAAATGCCTAATCTACTCTAAACCCCTAGCTACCTGTGGGACCGACTCTCATCCGCATCCATCACCTTCCACTTGTCCATAAACAGAAATAATAATGAGTAATAACAACCGGGGGGGGGGGGGGGTTTGCCATCTGCCTGTAAAGAGGAATAATAGGTGGATTTTCCATGTTTATAAATAGAAATTTAAAAAAAAAAAGCTGTTCCACGCTACCAATAGTAATGATGTCTTCCGCTCCAGGAAAAATAACAATAAAAAACAAGGGAACTTTTCGCCTAATAAAACAAGAAATATTCTCTTCCACTTATCTATAAACAAGGAGCCGCAGGAATAAATACCCAGAGTTTCCCATATATATATATATATATGAAGGAATCAGAACAGAAAGAGGATTCCCCACCCTACCCCACTCGCAACTTGCCTGCAAACTGGGCTTCAAAGTGCGTCAAAAGAAAATTTTGGGAAGTGCTGGAGGAAGGCGGGGGTCCCTGGGGGGGGGCGCATAGGGCACCCGACTGAGCCCCCCACCCTTTGCCAAGGACCCGCTCCGGTTTCCCCGGGGAAAGAGACAAACAGATGCCACTTACTGCGAGGGAAGGGCGCAGGTAGGAAGGTAGGTCGCCTGCCGGGAAAACGTCAGATTCTGCCCGAGCCGAAGCGAGTTCTGAGTTTTGAGCACACGGGGAAAGCCCGCAGCAGCTGCTGGTAGGTACGCGGTGCTTGCAAAGCCGGCCTGGGGAGGAGGAGAGGAGGGAGGGGGGAAAAAAACTCTCCGAGAGGGGGAGCGAATGAAAACGAGACGCCGAAACATCTGCAGCTGCTGTGGCTGCGAAACGGGACGCCCCCGTCTCTTTGCTCCCTGGCACGCTTGGCCGAGGTTTCCCCAAGCCCCCCCCCTCTCGCTGCCCTCCCCCCCCAATGGCTCAGCGTGAAGAACTGGGAGGAACCGAGCAGAGGAAAAGGAGGAGGAAGGAAAGGGGGGGGAGAACCCGGGGAGAAAGAGAGAGGGGGAGAGAGAGAGAGAAAGAAGAGAAGAGGAGAGGAGAGAAGGGAAGGGGAAGGAAGGGGAGGGGAAGAGAAGAGCAGGGAAGAGCAGGGAAGAGGGGAGGGGAAGGGAAGGGGAAGGAGAAGAGAAGAGGAGGGAAGATCAGGAAAAGGTAGAGAAGGGGAAGAGAAGAGCAGGGAAGGAGAAGAGGAGGGAGGGAAAGGAAGGGGAAGGGAAAGGGAAAGGGAAGAAGAGAAAAGAGAAGGGAAGGGAAAGAAAAGAGCAGGGAAGGGAAGGGAAGAAGGAAGGGGAAGGGAAGGAAAAGAGAAGAGCAGGGAAGGGGAAGAGAAGAGGAGGGAAGATCAGGAAAAGGAAGGGAAGAGAAGAGAAGAGGAAGGAGAAGGGAAGGAGAAGAGCAGGGAAGGGAAGGGGAAGAGAAGAGCAACAGAGAAGAAACTGAGGGCTTGCTTTTAAGAAAAGGGTTTGGGGGGGGGGCTTGGACTTGGGGGGAAGGAAAGTTCAATAGATCCAAGGGTTAAATAAGAGGCTGAGAGAGTTGCGGTGTGTGTGTGTGTGTGTGTGTGTGTGTAGAGAATGTCAATTCCCCCGCGGAAAATGAGAAGCAGATTTCAGGAGTCCGTTTCATCCCCCGTTTCATCCCCCTTGCAGGCCTGTGGGGCGTTTGCCCACGGAAGGCAGGCAAGCGCCCCGGCCTCTCCACTGAGTGACCTGCTACTTGTGTTTTTCCTGGGTTTGGGGAGGGGGTCATTAGGTTGTCGTGTGTCGTCCCCCCTCCCCCCCAACAAAGGGAAACTCCAAAAGTGCCAGCAGAAGGGGGTGAGGAGAGGAAAGGAAGATCCTATAGAAGTTAGAAGAAAAGTTCGAAAGGCTGGTCCCAAACTGAGCTGCCTTAACTGGGATGGGGGAATAGGAGGAGGGGGGGGGGGCTTAGAGGGGAGGTGGAAGGTGGAAATAGAAACAAGGTCACTTTTTCCAAAGGGAAAATTGGTTTTAGGGGCAGGGAGTGGGGGAGGGAGGAAGGGGTTCTCCTGCTTTGGGGTGGAACCTCAAACTTTCTGGAAAGGCAGAGAGAGGCAGGAAATTTTTTATTATTAGTTCTCTTGCTCTCTCTCTCTCTCCTCGCCATCGTCCCCCATCTCACCCCCCTTTGGAGCTTCACAGGCCATTGGGTTGCTGGAAGCTTTAGGAAATTGAAAAGGGAGGGGCTAATTTTTCAGGAGGGGGAAAAGCCTGCTCCGTGGGGAGGGGAGAGGAGGGGCCGGGTGGGTGGGATGGGAGATCACTGGCCTCCTTCTTCCCTTTGGGGCAGAGTCGCGGGCCACACCTCTGAAACGGGCTGATGGAGATGTCGTTCCCCCTGGACATGTTCTGAAATGAAATCCTTGTCAATTCGGTCATATCCCCCTTTTTATAGAATTTATTTATTTATTTATTATTCGTATTTATAGACCGCCCCTTCTCCCGAAAGGGATTCCTTTGGGATGCCCAGCTGTCCCCGAGTGGAAACGGAGACCCTTGGCTTGCTAGAACATAGAATCAGAGAGCTGGACGGGACCTTGGAGGTCTTCTAGTCCAACCCCCTGGTCAAGCAGGAGACTATACATTCTGGACTAATGTTCTGACCGAGGCTTCCCAAGAGCCAGAAGCAAACTCCTGGTCCCGTCAAAAAAAAAACCCAAAACAATTTTATTAATTGACTGTGAATTCTGCTCATTCACATCCAGCAAAGTCTTTCAAGGGAGGATTTACAATCATAGACCTTCTCTGGCTTGGAGAGCTGCCAAGCCAAAGAGAAGTTCATAATCTTGGGAAAAGTGGAAAGGAGGAGAAGATGAGGAGGACTAGCAGAAAGGTGGAGGGACTCAGTTACAGTGATGATGGAGACACCGTTGGAAGCCCTAAAGGATCAAGTTGGGGACAGATCCTCTGGAGATAGTCTATCTACGTGGACTCTTTAAGAAGCGACACCAACTTAGAATAGATAGAATAGCAGAGTTGGAAGGGACCTTGGAGGTCTTCTAGTCCAACCCCCTGCCTAGGCAGCAAACCCTATACTGCTTCAGAC
The DNA here is from genome assembly GCF_964273705.1 of Natrix helvetica. NCBI lineage: Eukaryota > Metazoa > Chordata > Lepidosauria > Squamata > Natricidae > Natrix > Natrix helvetica. Next base: position 8,465,006 of record NC_138557.1, read on the forward strand.
AAATGGCTATCCAACATCTTCTTAAAGACTCCCAGTGTTGGGGCATTCACAACTTCTGGAGGCAAGCTGTTCCACTGTTTAATTGTTCTAATTGTCAGGAAATTCCTCCTTAGTTCTAAGTTGCTTCTCTCCTTGATTAGTTTCCACCCATTGCTTCTTGTTCTACCCCTCAGGTGCTTTGGGGAATAGCTTGACTCCCTCTTCTTTGTGGCAGCCCCTGAGATATCGGAAGACTGCTATCATGTCTCCCCTAGTCCTTCTTTTCATTCAACTAGACATACCCAGTTTCTTGCAACTGTTCTTCGTATGTTTTGGCCTCCAGTCCCCTAAAACATATAAAGAACGGTTGCTGGAATTGGGTATGGCTAGCTTGATGAAAAGAACAAGATGTCTTGCTTGAGGGCACATCATCCATCCACCGATCCATGCAAAGACCTAGCTCTCTGCAGGAGGAGGCAAAAGATTAGAAGAGGAGGACCAGCAGCAGGATGGAGAGACTCAGCAACAATGGTGGGGAGGAGCACCATTGGAAGACTTGAAAGACCAAATTGGTTTGCCACTGGAATGTATTTATAATGGTTGCAGTATCCCAGTGTCATGTGACCTCCACTTGCAACCTTCCAACCAAGTCAATGTGAGAAGCCAGATCCAGTTCCTGACCGTATGAGTCACTTAATGACTGCAGCCATCCAACAACCAGAGCAAAAAAAATATAAAAAGATTCACAACAATGGAGACAACTTACTGAACAACGGCACAGCTTTGCAATGGACGTTCCGGTTCCAATTGAGGCCATAAGTCAAGGACTACCTGGAGTAGTGTACCCCAGGGCATGGCTGGAAGTTTTAAAAGGGCAACTCTTGCATAATTACTGTACCCCATCATCTGACCAGCATTAGAAAGATAAGAACAGGTAGACTACCTGTAGTTCAAATATGATCCCAAAGTCACAATATACCAAATCAGAATGTCCAATGGTCAAACAAGCAGGAATTAGACAGCAATAGCACTTAGACTTATATACCACTTCACAATGCTTTACAGCCCTCTCTAAGCGGTTTACAAAGTCAGCCTGTTGCCCCCCAACAATCTAGGTCCTCATTTTATCGACCTCGGTTAGAATGGAAGGCTGAGTCCACCTTGAGCCGGTCAGGATCGAACTGCCAAGCTGCTGGCAGACAGCAGAAGTAGTCTGCAGTACTGCATCCTAACCACTTAACCGCTGCGCCACCAGGGTCTCATGGAATTCCTAGATGCAAGAGCTAGGAACTCAAGCAAAGAGGAGAACTAAATCACGGCGGTCAGCTAGCTGCAATTACTCAAAGCTTGCCTTTGGCTTAGTGAGGAGCCACATTGAAGAATGTTGCTCTGGTCACCTCTGAATCAGTGGTGGGATTCAGCCGGTTCGCACCACTTTAGGAGAACCGGCTGTTAACTTTCGGATCAGTTGGTGAACTGGTTGTTGGAAGAAATCATTCAGGCAGAGAACTGGTTGTAAACTTATTTGAATCCCACCACTGCTCTGGATGCCCCTAGACATGGAGTTTGGGGGTTGTAGGTCAGCATCTGACTGCTCCAGCTGAAGAGGAGATCCCTGTGGTTGACCAGCCTCCACTTATTCCTGAGGCTGACCATCCTGAAGCACAGGCTCGGCGACAGCCAATTCGCCGCGGCCAGCTCGTTGTTGAGACAATTCAACAATTATTTTGATTTTTGTCCGTCACCTTTTATTTCGTCCCTCCTTTCACATTCTTTCTTTAATGAGTCTATTCCACTATTTCTTCGATCGTTGTGTAACTGGGGAGAGTTGGCTACAGTGAGTTATCCTAGATCCCCCTCCGGCTGGAGCATACTCGTCCGTTTCCAGGTCAAAGTCAGACTCTGAATCATGGCTTACAACAGCAGGTTGTTTCATTTTACGCTAAAGGAAGTTATCTATGCTTAAAGTGGTGCAGTGGCCTAGAGGTGGAGCTCTTGCCTGACCATCAGGAGGCTGTGTGTTCGATCCTAGGTAGAGGCAGATACTTCTCTCTCTGGGCACAATGAGAATATATCTACTGAATATAACTCCACATTGGCGACAGGGAAGGGCATCTGGCCAGTAAACCCTCAGCTCATTCAGTGGCCCACACTCCACCCCGCAAGGGATTATGGGGTTGTTAAATGACGATGATGAAAGTTATTTATGTTTACTTTGAATAAACAGGTAGAGAAACCTATTGTTCCTCTGTGGTCCCAGCTCTGTCTTCTTATCCTACCCACAGCTTTTCCATCGGAATTTCCCCATCAATGAATTCCAAAATTACCAGCCTATATCCCAACTTTTTAGGTTTCCCTATTCCTTGGTTAAAAGGGACGCAGTGGCTCAGTGCCTAAGACGCTGAGCTTGTCGATCAGAAAGCTCGGCGGTTCGGCAGTTCAAATCCCTAGTGCCGTGTAACGGAGTGAGCTCCCGTTACTTGTCCCAGCTTCTGCCAACCTAGCAATTCAAAAACATGTAAAAAAACAATTAGAAAAATAGGGACCACCTTTGGTGGGAAGGGAACAGCGTTCCGTGCGCCTTCAGCGTTGAGTCATGCCGGCCACATGACCACGGAGACGTCTTCGGACAGCGCTGGCTCTTCGGCTATGAAATGGAGATGAGCACTGCCCCCTAGAGTCGGGAATGACAAGCACATATGTGCGAGGGGAACCTTTACCTTATTCCATGGTTATAGGATCTCGCCACAATTTGGGGGGTAGAGGGGAATCCCAGATTCTTTCTTTAAAAAGAAGGGCAAGGTTTTAATTACTTTGCTGCTACGTTTGATTGAATATGGAAAATAAATAAGGGTAGTCAAAACATTCAAGAATTGGGCATGGGAGAGAGGAAAGCACAGGAATGCAGGGTCTTCTCAAGCTGTATATTTCAATGCCCTCCAAGACGTTATGTTCTGTTGAATGGTGGCATGTAATATTTTTTTTACTACTGGTTCTGTGGGCGTGGCTTGTTGGGCGTGGTGTGGCTTGTTGGGCGTGGCAGGGGAAGGCTCCCCATTCCCTCCCCACTCCAGGGGAGGGATACTGCAAAATCCCCATTTCCTCCCGATCAGCTGGGATTCGGGAGACAGAGAATAGATGGGGGTGGGGCCAGTCAGAGGCGGTATTTACCGGTTCTCTGAACTACTCAATATTTCCGCTACCGGTTCTCCAGAACTGGTCAGAACCTGCAGAATTTCACCTCTGGTTCTGTTGTTTTGGAAGGAAGGAGGATAATCAAACTTGCTTCCTTTCTCCAAAAAGACCTCAAATTCAGTGCTCCTGAACTATGGCTATGTATTTGCAGCCTTCTCAGTAGCCTGCAAATTGAGTTGAAGGCAACACAAAGTCCTTAACCAGATTTTATCCTTGTTGTATTGCCTCAAATTTTTGGTGTAGACCTCGGCACGGAAGAATGTCTCTTGTTACAAGTCAAGTGGACACAAGAAGTGGTCCCCTAAATTTGGGAGATTCTAGATACGTTCCTCTTCACTACTTTACCCAACTTGTTTGAGATCCTTACAATGGACACACAGAATTTTAGAATAGAAAACACAGAACCAGGACATTGATTGACAAGTTCCGGAGTCAGTAATTAAATCTCAAAAAGATCTGGGGTGAGGCAGGGGGAGAGAAACATATACCCCACTGGGCCCCAAAGATGCTTTTCCAAAAGACAACTGGACTTTCTTGCTTCCCGCCCCCCTTTGAAAATGTTTTGCTTCTCATCCAAGAAACTTCTTCAGTTCTCATCCAAGAAGTTGCTTCAAAAAGCCAGGAGTTTATAGCTCTGTATGGGGTCAATAGAATCAAGATGGGTAGGGAATGGTAAAAAAATGGCAAAGTGTGACATGTTGCCTGTGTACATCACACATGTGATGTCTACAGAAAACAGCTGAAATTCCCTTTGAACGTTGTTCAAAGTACTTGCAATAACTATTTATTGTATGCTGTTCAGAGTCACTTTCCACGAGATGGGTCACCATAAAAATTTGATCAGATGATAGCTAGATAACTAGATAACTAGATAGCTAGATAGCTAGATAGCTTGATAGCTAGCTAGCTAGCTAGCTAGCTAGATAGATAGATAGATAGAGATAATTGATTAGATAAATAATTGATTTATATAGATAGATATAGATAATTGATTAGATAAACAATGTTTAGATATAGATAATTGATTAGACAAATAATTGTTATAGAGAGATAGATAGATAGATAAATAGATATAGATAATTGATTAGTTAAATAGATATAATTGATTGGACAATTGTTTTAGATAGCTAGCTAGCTAGCTAGCTAGCTAGCTAGATATAGATAATTGATTAGATAAATAATTGATTTATATAGGTAGATATAGATAATTGATTAGATAAACAATTTTTAGATATAGATAATTGATTAGACAAATAATTGTTATAGATAGATAGATAGATAGATAGATAGATAGATAGATGATAGATAGATAGATAAATAGATATAAATAATTGATTAGTTAAATAGATATAGATAATTGATTGGACAAATAATTGTTTTAGATAGCTAGCTAGCTAGATAGCTAGATAGATAGATATAGATAATTGATTAGATAAATAATTGATTTATATAGATAGATATAGATAATTGATTTAATAAACAATTTTTAGACATAGATAATTGATTAGACAAATAATTGTTATAGAGAGATAGATAGATAAATTGATATAGATAATTGATTAGTTAAATATAGATAATTGATTGGACAAATAATTGTTTTAGATAGATGATAGATAGATGATAGATAGATAGATAGATAATTAGCTAGATAGACAAATGAAAGAGATAATGGACGGATTGAAGGATTGATAGTAGAGGATGGATAAATGAGAGAGATAATAAATAGATGAGATGATAGATGGTCAGATGGGATGGATGAATGGATGGATGGATAGATAACCATGGTCAGTGCAGAGCTGCTAAGATTCAAAGTATGAGTAAAAATGTTCTTGATTCTTTGCAGACTACTAGCTCTGGTAATCCCCCCCCCCTTTTTTTAGAAAGGTAACAAATATATTTGCAGAGGTGACCCTTGGATTTAAACATCACTACCATTCTATCTCACTCCTGCACACAAATATTGGCTTAGTTCATCAACCATGCTTAGCATGATTTACAAACTCCGTAAGATGTTTCCCGGTAAGATGTTACCCAAAATAGAGAAAATCATGCTACAGCTGAAGACAATGAACTTTTCAGTGGTCCAAGGATAAAGCTTGGATCAGAATAGTTTTCATTTCATTTAGGTTCCTAAAGACTAAACTGAGAGGCAATTTAGGGAAGTGGTTAGGCCACCAGGAGTATAAACTTGAAATATAGAACTTTATAAAGCAAAGTGGTTTAGGGGAATGAAAGAAAAAAAATTGGCCCAGAGTCTGCCCTACAGTACTGGAACAAAGAATTTGGTATTTGTGATAAGACTGTTACAAGGAACAATGAAAGTTACATTCACTTGTCACGCTAAACCATAGTTTACCTAAGCTACAGTTGGCTGAGATGGTGCTAAACTCTAAACTATGGCTTCCAAACTACAATGGCTAGATGGAGCAACCTGCTAAGCCAAAAGCAAATAACACATAAGGCTTTGTCAAGATGCTTGAACCTACCTGGAGGAGAGCTTTTCTGATCAAAAGACTTTTAAGAAGTCTATGTTGGTTTAATACTTAAAGTTTCATCCAGGGTTGTTGTAGGAGTTTTGATGAGCTTAGGGTGCCCTCTGCTGGTTACCTAGACATTTTCATTTTTAAAGAAACAGGCATACTTGCTCAGAAAAAAAGGATGTGTTGAGAATGTGTGCTATTTAGAATAACAGTCGGACCGCTGAGGTCATCTAGTCCAACCCCATGCTCAGAAGACCCTATACCATTCCAGGCAAGTGCCTGCCCAGTCTCTTCTTAAAAACCTCCAGTGATGGAGGACTCACAAATTCTGAAGGCAAGCCGTTACTCTTTCCCTTTCACTTAAGAACAAGGAATGCAGGACTGATAAAGAGATTAACAGGTGACAAATTCATTTATAGGATTTATTTAGAGTCTCAGTCTGTAGGACTCCAGGCAAGGTATAGAATCCAACTGCAGAATAAAGCAATGATAAGACCATTGATGAAAATGATGTCGTATCTGACCCATCGCGACCCCATGGACAACGTTCCTCCAGGCCTTCCTGTCCTCTACCATCCTCTGGAGTCCATTTAAGCTCACGCTGACTGCTTCGGTGACTCCATCCAGCCCCCTCATTCTCTGTCGTCCCCTTCTTCTTTTGTCCTCAATCTTTCCCAGCATGAGGCTCTTCTCCAGGGAGTCCTTCTTCCTTCTCATTAGGTGGCCAAAGTCTTTGAGTTTCACCTTCAGGATCTGGCCTTCTAAAGAGCAGTCAGGGTGGATCTCCTCTAGGACTGACCGGTTGGATGGCCTTGCTGTCCAAGGGACTCGCAGGAGTCTTCTCCAGCACCAGAGTTCAAAGTCCTCCGTTCTTTGGAGCTCAGCCTTCCTTATGAACCAACTTTCGGAGCCATCCATTGCAACTGGGAAAACCATGAAAATGATAGCAAGGCATTATACCAGAATCAGCCCCACCAAGTCCTCTGGAGAAACTATATTCATGTGGTCTGCAAATCCAGAAATATAGCAGAGGATCTATTGTTAAGCTGATCTATTGTTCATGCCTATGCACAAGAATCTAGTCAACTAATGGTCAGCACTAACTTGGTGCTGGATAAGACTCAAGGGAAGTCAAGAGGGATTGGACTTCGATCTCCTGTGGGAACGTCAGGATTTGTGGCTAATTACTCTCTTGACTCCACCCCAAATTTAGTTTATTAGGAGCGTCTTGTCAGCACGGACATAGTGAAGCCAGCTCTGGCTCCACTCAGTTTGCACCTTGCCTCTGACCTTGTTGCCTCCCCCACTCCCATGTTATTTGCCCCAGCTTCTGCCAACCTAGCAGTTCGAAAGCACCTAAAAAATGCAAGTTCCCCCTTTGGTGGGAAGGTAACAGCGTTCCATGGCAGCCACATGACCACGGAGACATCTTCGGACAGCGCTGGCTCTTTGGCTTTGAAATGGAGATGAGCACCGCCCCCTAGAGTCAGGAACGACTAGCACCTATGTGTGAGGGGAACCTTTACCTTTACTGTATACATTCATTACAGAGTCCTCTCTTTCAAAAATTGCTGAGGTCCATACATCCTTCCAAACCTCTCTTCCTAATTTGGGGGTGTCCCCCTAATTCCAGAATCGGCTCTTCACTAGTGCAAAATTGTATATACATTATAGATGTTTTTTTCCTCCCCCCTGCTGTTTTCCTTAACCAACCCCTAAAAGTACACATCTTTAAAAACTGCAGAGTCCTGGAAGAGGAACGCTAGCTTTGAGCTGATGTAAGATGACACAAATACCGTATCTGTGACAACTTTTTCAGACCTGCAAACCATCATAGGCAGGTCTGCTTATTTGTAACGAGTCATCAGACCATCACAAAGTAAAGTATCTGTATAAAAATAACCAAAGTTAACCGAAATCACATTGGTATAGGTCCGTATTATATGTTACAAACAAACAGAGGGTTCTCGGAGATTCAGCAAAACGCAGTCTTTTTACAGTAAAACCTACTAAAAAATAAATAAAGAAGAACCCCGTCGTATTTTTTTTAAGGGACCGAGACTACGGTGACTTTCTCCATTGTTTAACTCTGAACATACTAATCTCTCGTAGACAGATTTTAAAAGACTCGTTAGCATTTCCTTCCCTTGCAGCGACAAAGAACGCATTTTAATTGATGCTGAGCAGAGGAATTCTGTTGCAGTGGAGTTTTTCTTTTTAAACCCTCTGTGCATTTTATTCTTCGGCCGGGAGAAGAAGAAAAAAATGACTTTGTTTCTTAAATGTCTTTTGCAAGTCCAAAAGTGCTGGAGAAATGCTCCAAGTTGAGCTTGTGCTTTTTTTTAGCCGTTAGAGAGGATTGCGGGAGTGGGTTTGTGTGCGAATGAATGTCCTGTCTTTCCCGGCGACTCCTTAGGAAAGGAACTGATAATAAAACTGTCAGAGCAATAATGCCTTTCCACAGATCTACGATGAGACCACACAAGACAGTGGTGTTTTGTTCTGCTTACTGCCTCTTAAAAAAAAACAAAGCCAAAGAGGACCACCAAAATAATTAGGAGCCTGGAATGTCTGCCTACAAAGGAAACCTTACCGATTTTAGGGATATTTTGCTGTGAGAGAGAGGGGGGGGGGGGAAGAGAATTGAACATAGGATCGGCTACTGGAAACCAAATGCAGGGGGATTTGGTTTCTGAAGACAAATCCTTTTATTTTATTTTATTTTTATACAATGCACAAGTGTGGAATTTCATGCCAGAGTTGGGTTCATTGTCCATCATTTGGACGGTTTGAGCGGTCTGGATGGTTAAATGGAGAGCCAGCTGGTCTAGTGGTTAAGGCACGAGGCTAGAAAGCCAGAGACTGTGAAGTCAAATTGAGCCTTAGCCATGAATGACAGCTGGGCGACTTTGGGCCAATCACCAGGAGGAAGTGAATTCTAGTCCTGCCTTAGGCATGAAAATAGACTGGGTGACTTTGGGCCAATCACCAGGAGGAAGTGAATTCTAGTCCTGCCTTAGGCATGAAAATAGACTGGGCGACTTTGGGCCAATCACCAGGAGGAAGTGAATTCTAGTCCTGCCTTAGGCATGAAAATAGACTGGGTGACTTTGGGCCAATCACTAGGAGGAAGTGAATTCTAGTCCTGCCTTAGGCATGAAAATAGACTGGGTGACTTTGGGCCAATCACTAGGAGGAAGTGAATTCTAGTCCTGCCTTAGGCATGAAAATAGACTGGGTGACTTTGGGCCAATCACTAGGAGGAAGTGAATTCTAGTCCTGCCTTAGGCATGAAAATAGACTGGGCGACTTTGGGCCAATCACCAGGAGGAAGTGAATTATAGTCCTGCCTTAGGCATGAAAATAGACTGGGTGACTTTGGGCCAATCACCAGGAGGAAGTGAATTCTAGTCCTGCCTTAGGCATGAAAATAGACTGGGTGACTTTGGGCCAATCACCAGGAGGAAGTGAATTCTAGTCCTGCCTTAGGCATGAAAATAGACTGGGTGACTTTGGGCCAATCACCAGGAGGAAGTGAATTCTAGTCCTGCCTTAGGCATGAAAATAGACTGGGCGACTTTGGGCCAATCACCAGGAGGAAGTGAATTCTAGTCCTGCCTTAGGCATGAAAATAGACTGGGTGACTTTGGGCCAATCACCAGGAGGAAGTGAATTCTAGTCCTGCCTTAGGCATGAAAATAGACTGGGTGACTTTGGGCCAATCACCAGGAGGAAGTGAATTCTAGTCCTGCCTTAGGCATGAAAATAGACTGGGCGACTTTGGGCCAATCACCAGGAGGAAGTGAATTCTAGTCCTGCCTTAGGCATGAAAATAGACTGGGCGACTTTGGGCCAATCACTAGGAGGAAGTGAATTCTAGTCCTGCCTTAGGCATGAAAATAGACTGGGCGACTTTGGGCCAATCACCAGGAGGAAGTGAATTATAGTCCTGCCTTAGGCATGAAAATAGACTGGGTGACTTTGGGCCAATCACCAGGAGGAAGTGAATTCTAGTCCTGCCTTAGGCATGAAAATAGACTGGGTGACTTTGGGCCAATCACTAGGAGGAAGTGAATTCTAGTCCTGCCTTAGGCATGAAAATAGACTGGGTGACTTTGGGCCAATCACTAGGAGGAAGTGAATTATAGTCCTGCCTTAGGCATGAAAATAGACTGGGTGACTTTGGGCCAATCACCAGGAGGAAGTGAATTCTAGTCCTGCCTTAGGCATGAAAATAGACTGGGCGACTTTGGGCCAATCACTAGGAGGAAGTGAATTCTAGTCCTGCCTGGAGAGTTCTAGTCCTGCCTTAAGCATGAAAACCATCTGGGTGACTTTAGGCCAATCACCAGGGGACAGTGAGTTCTAGTTCTGCCTTAGGCATGGAAGCTGGCAGGGTGATTTTGGTCCAATCACCAGGAGGGGAGGTGGTAAGTTCTAGTCTCCCCCAGAGAAATCAACCACCTGCTTTTTCTACTCCCAAATTTGTGGAAAACTTTGCAAATAATTTAAAATGCCAATTTTCCTCTAGCAGATGATACCACTTATTGCAGGATCCAATCTGGGTCGGTCACCAGGACAAGAGAATTTAGTCTTCTAAACTTTTGAACTTGTGCTGTAGCCCATCTTCCGGGAACTTTTATCTAGCAGAATGTAGAAAGAAGTTTCCTGAGGATGGGCTCCAACATGACTCTGAAACAGGGTGGGATTGAAACATTTTAGCAATCAGTTGTCTGCCTGGTTGCTGGGTGGGCATATTTTCGCCCTCTCCAGGCTCCGGAGGCTTTCCTCGAGCCTCCGGGAGGGCAAAAACAGCCTCCCCCTTGGAGGCCCTCTGGAGACCAGAAACAGGGCAATTTTCAGACTTCTGATACTTCCAGTAGGCCCGTTTGGCTCCGGAGGATTTTTCGAGCCTCCGGGAGGGTGAAAATGGCATCTCCCATGCACCGGAGACCCTCCAGAGGCTGGAAACGGACCCATTTCCAAACTTGCGGAAATTCCGGTAGACCCATTTTTCGCCTTCCCAGACAGGCATTACACTTACGGTAGTATTAGATAGGTCATGTATATCAGTATTAAGTCATGAGCAGATAAATAATGAACATGGTTGTAAATTCTAATTGCTATTGCACAAAACATTTGCACCCGGGCGACACACTCTTTAATGGAAAATGGATTGTTTGTGTTAAATTAAAATTAAAAAAAAATTTGGGGGAAAAAAAGATTTAAGTAAAATATGTGCAGGGCTAAATATCCCGCCCCCGCCCCCGATCTATTCCTCCCCTCCTTTCCCCACCCTGACAAATCTCACAAGAGTATGTTGTTGAATCAAGAAGAATACGTGATGGAATGTATAACGTGCCCACGCTTTAAAGCACAGGAAGATCTTCGTTCGATCCCCTCGTGGGTTTTCTTTGTGCCAAATTCTGGATATAAATCTTTGGTGTGAACAAGTAGCAAGATTCTAGCATCCGTTGGCTTGCCCAAACCACAATATTTTTTTGAGCATCCCGGAGCATGTACATTTCTGTTGGATTAATCTGACCTTATGATGTTCCGATGTTATTCTCTCTTTCCATGACTACTTTCCATAATATCTAAACCAACGATGCGGACTCTGAGATCTTCTCCAACCAGTTTCTAAGAGGACGTTGCATTGCAAGTGCCCATAATCGGACTTCTCAAGCAAGTGCTGGACCCCATAGCCATAGCCATAGCACTTAGACTTATATGCCACTTCACAATGCTTTTACAGCCCTCTCTCAGCGGTTTACAGAGTCAGCCTCTTGCCCCCAACAATCTGGGTCCTTGTTTTACCAACCTTGGGTGGGTGGGAAGGCTAAGTCAACCTTGGTCAGGATTGAACTGCTGGCAGTCGGGCAGAATTAGCCTGCAATGCTGCATTTTAACCACTGCGCAGGAAGGAAGGAAGGAAGGAAGGAAGGAAGGAAGGAAGGAAGGAAGGAAGGAAGGAAGGAGGAGAAAAGGAAGAGCAATAGCAATAGCACTTAGACTTATAGACTACTTCACAGTGCTTTCCAGCCCTCTCTAAGCTGTTTACAAAGTCAGCATATTGCTCCCAATCTGGATCCTTATTTTACCGATCTTGGAAAGATGGAAGGATGAGTCTACCTCGGGCCAGTCAGAATTGGAACTGCTGGCAGCGGGCAGAGTTAGCCTGCAATACTGCATTCTAACCACTGCGCAGGCAGGCAGGCAGGCAGGCAGGCAGGCAGGCAGGCAGGCAGGCAGGCAGGAAGGAAGGAAGGAAGGAAGGAGAAAAGGAAGAGCAATAGCAATAGCACTTAGACTTATAGACTACTTTACAGTGTTTTCCAGTCCTCTCTAAGTGCTTTACAGAGTCAGCATATTGCCCCTAACAATCTGGGTCCTCATTTTACTGGACTTGGAAGGATGGATGGTTGAGTCAACCTTGAGCTGGTCAGGGACCGAACTCCTGGCAGTGAGCCATCCCTTAGCCTGCACTACTGAATTCTAACCACTGCGCCATCATGGCTTTACATAACACCAAACATGTCCCTGGAAAGCAAAATCATGAAATTGCTTGTCACTTACTTTGGCCATGCGGGGGAATTCATTGGAGAAAGCAACTACGTTTGGAAGCGTTATCGGTCAAAGGAAAGCAGGTCACCCAAAGGACATGATGGGTGGACCCCGTCCAAGCTGACCCCGGCCAGAGCGTAGAACAACTCAAAGAAGTAGTGCAAGATCAGAAGACGTGGAGAGACCTGGCCCATAGAATGGTCAAGAGTTGGACCTGATTGAATGAATGTCATCCTCATTCTCATCGTCCTTCTACCTTTGTAGTCATCATACCTAATCCACCTTTCTTTTTATTCTTGGCAACCAACCTTGGCTCTTCCCATCAAAAGGAAAGAAAGCAAAATGGCAGAATGCCTTTGAGAAACTCAACAAAAGAACCGCCAACTGCCTGACTGGCTGGACTAAAAGATCATCGTGTTGTGTCTGTTCTTCTATGAAGGTTGACTCAGCCTTTCATCCTTCCAAGGTGGGTTAAATCAGGACCCAGATGGTTGGGGGCAATCGGCTGACTCGGTAACACCACTTAGAGAAGGCTGTAAAAGCTCTGCGAAGTGGTATATAAGTCTCAAATGCTCTTGCTGTTCCATTGTCCTGTTATTCTCTTTTCTGCAGGAGGCCTCCGACTTTCAGTGGCGCTTTTATCCTTGTAGTGTAGCATTTTGCCACTAGATGGGAGAACTCGCTTAGATTCAAGAAATCCTTCTGCCTTGACGGTGGCTTTTAAAGAAGGGTTTTGGGGAGAACAATCCTGCAACATCTTGAGTGAGTGAGTGAGTGAGTGGCTGTGATTTAATTTCCCAGTAGATTAATCTGCAGTCGAAAATGACTTTGAACTCTGTTCATTAAATGCTTACCGAATCATCTCTTTTAACAAAGGTCTACTGGACTGCAGCTCTCCACAACATTGGAATGGAATGGAATAGGAATAGGAATAGGAATGGAACAAAACAGAATAGAATAATGTGGGGTAGGGCAAGGTAGGGTAGAACAGAACAGAACAGAATAGAATAGAATAATAGAGTAGAGTAGGGCAGGGTAGGGCAGGGTAGGGCAGGGTAGGATAGGGTAGGGTAGGATAGGGTAGGGTAGGGTAGAGTAGAACAGAACAGAACAGAATAATAGAGTAGAGTGGGGTGGGGTAGGGCAGGGTAGGGCAGGGCAGGGTAGGGTAGAGTAAAACAGAACAGAACAGAACAGAACAGAATAATAGAGTAGAGTAGGGCGGGGTAGGATAGGGTAGGGCAGGGTAGGATAGGGTAGGGTAGGATAGGGTAGGGTAGAGTAGAACAGAACAGAACAGAATAATAGAG
>NC_138557.1:8483533-8708533 GCF_964273705.1 Natrix helvetica
CTGCCCTGCCTGGCAGGAGTGTGTGTGTGTATGTGTGTGAGAGAGAGAGGGGAGACAGAGAGAAAGGGAGAGAGAGAGAAAGAGACAGAGGAAGAGAGACAGGGAAAGAGAGAGAAAGGGAGAGAGAGAAAGGGAGAGAGAGAAACAGGGAAAGAGAGAGAGAGAGAAAGGGAGAAAGAGAGAAAGAGACAGAGAGACAGAGGAAGAGAGACAGGGAAAAAGAAAGAGAGAGAGAAAGGGAGAGAGAGAGAGAGAGAGAGAAAGAGAGAAAGATAGAGGAAGAGCGACAGGGAAAGAGAGAGAGAGAGAAAGGGAGAGAGAGAAAAAGGGAAAGAGAGAGAGAGAGACAGAAAGACAGAGGAAGAGAGAGGGAAAGAAAGAGAGAAACAGAAAGAGACAGAAAGACAGAGGAAGAGAGACAGGGAAAGAAAGAGAGAGAGAGGGAGGGAGAGAGAGAGAGAAAGGGAGAGAGAGAAAAAGGGAAAGAGAGAGAGAGAGAGAGAGACAGAAAGAGACAGAAAGACAGAGGAAGAGAGACAGGGAAAGAAAGAGAGAGAGAGAAACAGAAAGGGACAGAAAGACAGAGGAAGAGAGACAGGGAAAGAAAGAGAGAGAGAGAGAGAGAAACAGAAAGAGACAGAAAGGTAGAGGAAGAGAGACAGGGAAAGAAAGAGAGAGAGAGGGAGAGAGAGAGAGAGAGACCTCCCCTTGTTAATAGTGCTGGGGCTTTTATTTTTTTTTATTTTTTATTTTTAAAAAACTTCTTTTGCAAACGTCAACATTCCTTCGAAAGTCTTCCATCTCTTGTCCCACTTCCGAAGGCACAAACAACATTTCTGTAAACTTCAAGGATCTGTTAAAAACCAAACAATTTAACTTTTAACGAAGCTGAGAACAAGAAAATGAAAATAATTTGCCAGAGGGGGGGAGGGGTGTTGGTCAGAAAGAGAGGGAATAACATGTCCATGCGTAACCCTCGACTCACGACGATACTGAAAAAAAAAGGTGATTTGCAATTGGTCCTCGCACTATTGACCGTTGCAGCATGGTCACGGGGAACATGGCAACCAGCATTGTGTAGCATCCCGGGGTCACGGGATTTCTCTTTGACACCTTCCCAGCTGGCTTCTACGAGCAGAGTACAAGCAGGGGCGGGGGAGATTCGCTTAATGACCGTGTGACGGGACAGACGTTGCGTTCAGAAGTTTGTGGTCACTCTATCCCTGGAAGCTTTCAAGAAGAGAAAGGACTGACACCTGTCAGATGAAAATGGCGTAGGATCTCCTGCTTGGGCAGGGGGGGGGGGTTGGACTAGATGACCTATAAGGTCCCTTCTGTTCTGTTCTATTCCGTTCGGTTATATTAGCTTTCCTTTTGAGGGTGTGGTTCACACCAGCTGTTATTTCTACCAGGGGATATTTTAATTTTGAAACCTCAAGGTCTAATCCCAGAAAGTCATCACGAAGTGCCAATGAGATGTAAAACACATGGTTCTCTCCCCCCCCCCCACAAATTAGACTTGTTTTTCTCCCGGATTGATGATGCTCATGTCCATGAAACTCTAACTAGATGCAGAGGAATTGAAAGCGAGCATCACTTGCTAATGTCTTTTTTTTTTTAAATTGGGGGGTAAAAATCACCTGTGATATTTTTCTGCCTCTGGGAGGTGTTAATAGCACCTAAGGGGGGAAAAAAATGTCAAATTCGCCTCTGCTCAAAGGACGAATGCTCAGAATGCTCGGGTGGGGAGAGGGGAGGGATTCCTAAGGTCATCCATCTCAACCCCCTGCAGGAATCCCAAATTAAAGCATCTCCAACAGATGCCATCGGTTTGAACACATTGGCGGAAGGTATCATGTCGGCTAAGGGATAAAAGGTTGGCCGCAAGGTCTCTTTGTTTGCTGCTACTAGTAACAGAACTGCGGTCCATAGTAAACACTACGCTGCTAAGTACGGTCCCATCTTTTTTCACTAATGCCCTTGGGGTGGGTGGGGGGGAATATCTTCAGGCTTTTGATCTGGAGGTCATGTTTTAGAACCTGAGTTCTGAGAAACGCAAACTTGGGGTTGGAGGGGAGACATGTCCACAGATGCACATAATAGAGGGTAAAGATAAAGGTTCCCCTCGCACATATGTGCCAGTCGTTCTTGACTCTAGGGGACGGGGCTCACCTCAGCTTCAAAGCCAAAGAGCCAGCGCTGTCCGAAGACGTCTCCGTGGTCATGTGGCCGGCATGACTAAACGTGGTCCCCTTTTGCAACCTTTTAAGAGGCCCAGTTCATAGGGAAGCCATATTCACTTAACAACCGTGTTACTAACTGAACAACTGCGGCGACTCGCTTAAGATCTGGGGCAAGGAAGGCCATAAAATGGGAGGCAAACATCGCTTAACAACTGTCTTGCTTAGCAACAGAAATTTGGGGCTCCATTGTGTTCATATGTCGAGCCGTGCTTGTATATGAAGTGTGGAAGCAAGAATGGAAAGAGATAGAGTGAAGAGGGGTGGCGTTGAAAGAGTATCCAGAAATCTCCTATAGACGTGCAAAAGAAATGGAAATAAATAAAAATATGAATGACACGATGCAGATGGTTATTTCGAAGGTCATCGTATCTGTAAAAGGGACGTGGTGGCTCAGTGGCTAAGACGCTGAGCTTATCGATCAGAAAGGTCGGCAGTTCGGCGGTTCGAATCCCTAGCTCCGCATAATGGAGTGAGCCTCCGTTCCTTCTCCCAGCTTCCGCCAATCTAGCAGTTCGAAAGCAGGTAAAAATGCAAGTAGAAAAATAGGAACCACCTTTGGTGGGAAGGGAACTGCGTTCCGTTCGGTGTTTAGTCCTGCCGGCCACATGACCACGGAGACAACTTCGGACAGCGCTGGCTCTTGGCATTAGAAACGGAAATGAGCACCACCCCCTAGAGTCAGGAACGACTAGCACATGTGTGCGAGGAGAACCTTTACCTTTATCTGTAAAAGGGATGGTTAGCTGTTTGGTCTTGTGTTCTGGGAGAAAGGAGATCAGATAGCTCTCAGAAAACCAATTTAACAGTAAGTCACAAATAATTGAATGCTAGATTTTCAGCTCCTTCTAGATCCAAGATTTTGGAGATTATCCAGAAGATTAACTAGCAGTCTTCCAATAGTTGAGGGGCTGACATAGAGAAGGGGCAGGGGGTAGGCTGTTTTCAACCTATTCTTCAAAGCCCCCGAGGGAAGGGACGTGAAGTAATGGGTGGGGGGAGAGAGAGAGAGGTCCAACCTAGAATTAAGGAGAAATCAATTGTTCAATTAATCGGTGGAACTCCTTGCCTCTGGAAGTTGTGGGTGCTTCATCACTGGAGGTTTTAAAGAAGAGACTGGACAGCCATTTGCCTGAAATGGCATAAGGCCATGATGGCACTTGGAGCCATGTCACCAGGTACGTGTGGCATTGCTCGTTCTTCTTCGGGGTCCCTGGCATGCATGTGCGCGCGAGGATCAGCTGACTTTCATGCATGCATCAGTGGCAGAAACTGGAAGAGCTGGTCTTCCATTTTCTGGTGTGAGCATGCGCGCTGGCCAGTTGATCGTCGGGCACGCCTGTGCGCCAGTAACCGAAACTAGCTGGCGCACGCTAACTTGCACGCGCTGAAAACCAGAAGTTCGTTTCCCAGCACCCACAAGCTCCCCGGGCAGCTGCTCTTCTGGGTTGCGTGCCAGACGAGTGCGCGTGCCATCACTGGCATAAGGGGTCCTGCAGGAGTAGGGGGCTTGGCCTCGTAGACCTCCAAGGTCCCTTCCAGCCCTATTGTTCTATTCTTTAATAAGATCTGATTTCATGACAAATAGGCACTATTTGTACCTGAAAGAACTTGACATGTCTGTGATCTTGATCTAAATGCGTGCCTTCAAGTCATTTGTTGACTTCTGGGGATGACTGGACAAGTCCCTGCAGTTTCCCTGGCTTGATTTTCCTATAAGTAGCTTGTCATTAGAGAGTTTTCTTCCCTAGGTTGAGGTAAGAGTGACCACGAATCACCCAGCTGGATTTGTGCCTAAGGCAGGACTAGAACTCAAGATTTTTTAAAGATCATAATCCAGCACCTTCATCTCTAGATGAGGTGCTCTAGAAGGAAGGAAGGAAGGAAGGAAGGAAGGAAGGAAGGAAGGAAGGAAGGAAGGAAGGAAGGAAGGGAGGGAGAGGGGGGAGGGAGAGGAAGGGAGAGAGAGAGAGAAAGAGAGAGATGGTGCTTTGGAAAATAAGTTGACCTCCTCTTCTTTGTGGCAGCCCCTCAAATACTGGAAAGAAAGAAGGTTTGGTTTACTGAAATTGAAACTCAACAACTTTTAGAAGTGTGGACTTCTATGCCCAGAATTCCCCAGCCAGTGAAGGCTGGGGAATTCTGGGAGCTGAAGTCCATACCACTTAAAGTCTCTTTCCAGTATTTGAGGGGCTGCCACAAAGAAGGGGGGTAAACTTGTTTTCCAAAGCACCATCTCTCTCCTCCTTCCTTCCTTCCTTCCTTCCTTCCTTCCTTCCTTCCTTCCTTCCTTCCTTCCTTCCTTCCTTCCTTCCCCCCTTTCTTTCTCTTAATAATTGCAAAAAGTAAGAACCTAGGCCATTCCACTTTCTGCAGTTCTTGCTCTCGTCCATTCACTTGCAAAATTACTGATAAAACACACCGAAAGCAAAAATCCAGATGTGGTCTTCAGATATGGCTGCATCAAGATTCACACAATCCCCTGTGAAATATCACAAAAACACAAGCTCAGTACAATGCTGTGTGTATTTTTTTCCTTCTGGTGTACATGATTTTTTTAAAAAAAAAAAACTGCACAAAAGCAAGTTCAATTTAATTCTAGGGGAAACTCCGCCACCAAGGCTGTCTTCTCCCTCCCTGCTAGTATTTTTTTTTCAATGCACAAATTACAAACTTGACTTGCAGAATTGCAGACAAATAAATAGAAATAACAGATGCATCAGCGTTCAGGAGAATGCGCAGGGACAGTTTTATCAACTTAAAAGAGTGTGAAACTGTGCTAGATTCTTAATGCATCCCATTGCAACTTTAGAAGTGAGACCAGGAATTCAGGATTTCCCAAAGTCAGGGGCAGAAATACGGATGAGATCCATTGAACAGGTGTCCCAAGCAAATCAACCTGGCTAACAGTCATCAGTCAAGACTTCAAATTCCTGGGATACAGTTTAAACCCCCCATTTCCTTTTTCCATTAATAGGAATTACAACAATTTGTTTCACCCAACACGAAAGAGGAAACAAAGCCAGATCGGGACACACATTTTCCAAGTGAACTCACTTTCACACGCAAGATTAGTAACAGCAGCCAT
Organism: Natrix helvetica; assembly: GCF_964273705.1. NCBI lineage: Eukaryota > Metazoa > Chordata > Lepidosauria > Squamata > Natricidae > Natrix > Natrix helvetica. The sequence continues at coordinate 8,488,862 of NC_138557.1, forward strand.
TTGTAAGAACAGGTCAAAGGTTTTCCCGATATCCCTCCAACTTTGGCAAATTGACTTTCAAGAATGGGGGGGAAAAATTTCTTCTATTTTTAAAGTCTGTCTCGCTCACAATTTAGGGGGATTTTGTCCAGGCTTTTTAGCAACCTTTGTCACAGGGCAAATATGCAAAGCCACTTATCACTGGAGACAATTTTGATCACCCGGAATCTAAAACGTAGGCTATAAAGTCATCCCAGGCGGTCCTCAACTTACAACCGTTCGTTTAGTGATGGCTTGAAGTTACAAAAAGGGACTCGGGACCAGTTTTCACAGTTATGACCGTTGCAGTGTTTCCCCACGGTCGCGAGCCAGATGCTTGGCAACAGACTCATATTTATGACGGTTGCAGTGCCCCAGGGGGTGGGTGGGTGGGGGGTCACGTGATCCTCTTTCGCGACCTTCTGATACGCAAAATCCAAAGGGGAAGCCAGATTCACTTAACAACCGGGCTACTAACAGAAGAACTGCAGCGATGCACTTAAGGACTGCGGCCAGAAAGGTCGTACGATGGGGCAAAATTCACGTAACCAATGTCTCGCTTAGGGACAAAAATGTCGGGCTCAACTGTGGTTGTACGTTGAGGACAACCTGTATATATTTGATTGCGGTGTTAGTGAACCTTTTTTAGATCCCTACCCAAGACGATTTTCGCTACCATATTTCTCAGAGATCTTTAAAACACCATGGGGGCACTTTCTTCAAAGATAGAGTTTATTGCTAAAAATGTTTTGCTCAGTCACGGCTGATATGTACACCGATGTGTTGTCCAAAGAATATTCAAGTAAACATTTTCAATATCTCTAGCTTTCCCTCCCCGCCTTTCTATACACAAACATTAAAAATAAATAAAACTGTACACGAGAAAGTTCTTTTAACATCTCTACATTACTAAAGGTGTCCCCACCCCACCCCACCCCACCCCAAAAAACCACTCTTTCATAACAACATATACTTAAAAACAAAAACAAAAAATATCCTTATTCAATATACATTTAAAAAAACAAAACCAGAACCTTAGACAACTCTGAAAATTCGCCTGAAGATGGGTAACACGTCTAGAACAGACAACACATACGATCCGGAGTGCAGGAATCAGAAACCAGGGTATTTTAAAGGAGTGATAAGGATTGGGCATTATAAACCAGCATTTTGGGAAAATATCCTCTCTTTCTTATATGACAAAGGAAACTGCAGTTTCAAAATGGTTGAAAGCTTCAATATGTGGTCCTGCATTGTTATTTTCTTTTTATTAATAACAAGAATTTTTTAAGAAAAAATACACACAACAACAACAACAAAACCACAACAGGATTCCCTCCTCCTTTAAAACTCTCTCTATTTACAGCGGGCGGCAAGTCTAAATTTTGTTAGAACGCTATAATACGTATAAAAATAAACATCTCCATGTAGTGCTTAGCTTTCTTTCTCTCTCTTTTTTTTTTCCTTGTGGCCTGCACTGCAGCTCTTCTGGGGTTTCATTTCCCATTTTCAAATAAAATAAAATAATTAAAAAATAGAGAGAAGGGGGAGGGAGGGAGGGAGGGAAGCAGGAAGGGAGGGAAGGGGGAAAAAACAATAACAACAACAGTGCAAGTGGTAGGGGGGGAAGGGGACAGAGAAACGACGAAGCAAAGTGTCTTGCAAACACCGATTGGTGTCCATAGGTCTCTTTGTCAGGACTCTCTCAACGTTTGTTTGTTTTTTTCATTTCAACCCTCCAAGCTTCGCTGGGGGAGTGTTGGAGGATGATTGGCACCTGTCAAGTCCGTTCACCCAGGTGGCTTGAGTTCTTAGCCACCTTCTCCCGATGCTTCAGCCTGCTTTCTGGATGGAACCCGGGTGTACGATGGAGTGAAACCTCACGTCCTCCTCCTTTCCCCACATCTCAAAAGCATTTCCCGGAGGCTCTCGGGAGCTAAAGCCCCCCATCTCCATCACGCATGCTGTGTGATCCATCCAGGAGTGTGGGGGGGGGGGGCGTTCCACGTTTCCCCACTCCCCCACCCCAAGTCCTCCACCTTCCCTCTCTCCCCACATAATTAACAGGAGCATTTGCACTCTGAAATCACCGGATACTGAACGGGGATCCACGTGCAATATTTCTGTTTGGACCATCCTTGGCAGTACCATCTCAAGAAGGTCTTGGTGACTGATTTAATGGGTTTGCAGGACATGCCCTCCGGGAAGGAACAAGACCGTTCGGCCATGCAGTTCCCTTCCTTGATGTACCGAGGCCAAAAACGGCTGCCCAAGTCCTTCCAGGTATACATCACCGGACAGTAGGTGTAAGCCCAAAGCCACTGGAGGAATTTCCGCCGGGCTTTTTTACCTATCTTGACCTTGGTCCTATAGGGCGTCTCGGCCAGGTCCAGCTTTTTCAGCTCGCCGGGCAAAGCCCCCTGACCTTTGAACTTGTGCAGAGGTTCCAAGCTGGAGAGGTTGCCTTGAGCGGGAGCTGCCACCGCCATGAAGTTGGGGTCGAAGTGGCTGCCCAGCTTCTTGCGTAAAGTCCGGTCGTCCAAATCTTGCTCCTTGGGGTCATACTCAGGATCCGGGTGCTCGATAATATCCTTGATGGGCAGGTTGTCGCTCGGGGAAGGGCGTAGCCGAAGGTAAGGCTGGAAGGATCCCGGTTGAAGTAGCCACGCCAAAGAAGAGCAAACGAGGAGGGCTTGGGGGGCCTTCATGCTCTCGGTACCCCCACCCCGGGTGTGGGGAGGGGGGGGTGTCACTTGGAGACTGGTTTGCCCAGACCAGCCCAAGCAAGGAAGGCAGCCGGATGGTGGATACTGCTGCTGATGCTGGTGCTAAGATATAGCTTTTCTCTCTCTGTGTGTCTCTTCCGATTGTTCCCAAGCCTTGAGTGGGGCGGGGGGCGGGGGGGGGAGAGTTATTCTTCCGGAGACCCCTGTGCCAAGTCCAAGCGATGCATAAATAGGTTGAGACAAAATCCAGCAAGGCCCCTTGCTTTAAATAGCTCGCCCAGGGGTTAGGTGACAGATGCGATGGACGCCAGGTCTCTCTTACGCTGCTCCTCCCAGCGTGGAAAAAAGAAACGAGGGGTGCCAGAAACGAGGGGGGGGGGCCTGGGGAGAGGGGGGAGGGCAGGGCAGGAACCAATGGCCTTTGGGGGGGGGAGGCAGGGAGCAGTGGTCCCCCTTTTCCAGACCCCCCAAAGGGCAAGCGGTTTCTTTTTGCTCCTGGTTTTAAAAAGAAAAGCCCATCCACCCTCCTTTTTCTTCCTCCTCCTCCTCCTCTTCTTCTCTCTCTCTCTCTTCCCCCCTCCTCCTTTTTTTCTCTCTCTCTCTTCCCAAAAATTCACAGCGGTCCCGAGTCCATCCCCATGGTGACAGCTGGACTTAAACCCACGGCAACATGTCTAGACTGCATGGCAGAGTTTGGCGTGAGATGGGAGGCCCAGAATAAAACCTTCTTTTATAGATGGGGAAGCCGTGAAAAAAAAGGGGGGATAGTCTTGGCGGCAGCGAGGGAGGGGGGACGGGGGAAGGAGGAGGAGGAGGAGGAGGAGGGGGGTTAGTAAGGGTGCCTCAGGTCCCGAGAAACGCGTCCAGTTTTGGGAAGAATTAGGTGGAGGGGTCTTCCAACTTTTCAGGTGGGGGCGTCTGGGTCTTTCTTTCTTTCTTTCTTTCTTTCTTTCTTTCTTTCTTTCTTTCTTTCTTTCTTTCTTTCTTTCTTTCTTTCTTTCTTTCTTTCTTTCTTTCTTTCTTCCTCCTGTGCCCCCTTCTCTCCTTTCAGCTCCTCGAATAAGGACGGGCGCCGACTCCCCGGGAAGCCGACGCAAAGCGGGGCTCCATCGCGGAGCTTTCTCGGCTCAGCTGGCTCCGGGGGTTCAGCGCCCCGATTCCCTCCGTCGCGGGGCGCCGCTCAGCATCGCGGGCGCCCGCTTGCAAATCCAAGGAGGAGACACGAATCCTCCGGGCGCCGGCGGAGAAGCGCTTTTCCCCAAGATGCTGGGGTGGGGGCGGTGGCGGTGGAAGAGAAGGTCGGGTCTTCGGAGGGACCCCTCCTCACCCTGCCCGGATCGGGCGCAGGGGGGCTCAGGATCGGGCGCAGGAGGCTCAGGATCGCGGTGGGCGTCCTCCGGGGTCCCCGCTGCGGGTCTCGCGGGCTGGAGAAGAGCTGGAGGTAGAGGAGGAGGCGGCTGATGCGCTGCGGCGGCTGGCTGGCTGGGCTCAGATCGCGGCTGGCCGGCTGGCTGGCTGGCGTCTGCTTTCCCCGGGCGCGCTCCCTCGGCGGCGGCGGCGGCGGCGGTTCCTTCCCGCGCCTCGCTCCGCTTCTGCAGCCAGCGCGCGTCTGCCGCGCCGGGCTCGCCCGAAGCCCAAGTTAAATATCGCCCCCTCCGCGGCAGCCAAGTGTCAACGGAGCGGCCCTCCCCTCCCCTCCCCTCCCTGCCCTCCAGGGAAGCTGTGGGGCCGGCCGGGGACTGGGTCCTAGCGCCGCCCCTCCCCTCCGATCTCATGGAGGGGGGGGCTCTTTCTTTCCCCTCCCCCCTTTTGGCCACACGCACACATGCATGCACACGCGAGCGTCAGGACCCGCATCTTTTCAGAACCCGCTTTCTGCGGAGCAGCCTTGGGCTCCAAGGGTATTTTTTGGGGGGGGGGGGGAGAAGCGGCTGTTGCGTGAATGAAGAAAGCGAGTTCGGAAAAGATTGGGGGGGGGGGAGAATGAGTGAGCGAGCGGGAGAATGAGAAAAAGAGAATGAGAGAGAGAGAGAATGAGTGAGTGAGCGGGAGAATGAGAAAGAGCATGAGAGAATGAGAGAGAGAATGGGAGAATGAGAGAGAGAATGAGAGAGAGAGAGAATGAGAAAGAATGAGAGAGCAAATGAGAGCGCGAGAGAAAGAGAATGAGAGAGAGCGAATGAGAGAGCGAGAGAGAGAATGAGAAAGAGAATGAGAAAGAGAATGAGTGAGCGAGCTGCAGAATGAGAAAGAGAGAATGAGATAGAATGAGAGAGAGAATGAGCGAGCGACTGAGAGAATGAGGAAGAGAATGAGAGATAAGAGTGAGAATGAGAGAGCAAATTAGAGAGAATGAGAGAGAATGAGCGAGTGAGCCAGAGAATGAGAGAGAGAGAGAGAATGAGGGATAACGAACAAGAGAGAGAGAGAGAGAGAGAGAGACAGAGAGTGAGAGAGACGCCAGGGGAAGATGTGTGGGTGCCTCTGGGTTGCAAGCCGAGGGGCTTTGCAGGGAGGGGAGGGGGCGACACAGAGGAGAGCCACTTGCCCATCCTGGTTTCTTTAGAATAGGAAAGAAGAGAAAGCATGATTTTTGAAGTGTGGGGTGGGAAACGCTCTGTGCACATGTGGATGCGGGGTGGGTTTGAATGGGGCTGGGATTGATGCAGAAGGTAAAAGAGGAAGGAAAGATGCTGGCGTTGAGGGAGGGAAAGAGGCTAAGTCGTGTCTCAGGCACGTGTGAAGGGGCGATGCTCCCTTCCTTGGCCTTTCGGGTGGTGTCTGCAGGCCAACTCCCCCCGGATTTTCTCCCATCAAGTTGGAAAGAATGGCTCATTTCAAAAATCCCATTCCCACAATCACTAGAATCTCCCAAAGTGTGTGTGTGTGTGTGTGTGTGTGTGTGTGTGTAGCAGGGAACTGATGAGGTGAGAAAAATCCAAGGCACTCTAAACATGCTCTCAGACACTATTTACTCTCTTACTCTAGCAGCCAGAGGCTTCCACCTTAATCTCGATCCCACCACCTTCCACAAATTTGAGTGGGTGGGCAGCGCCACTCCAAGAGCCAACACAAGGGGGAAATACGCATCTCTCTCTGTGTCTGCTTCATTTCTATCCAGACCCAAAAATATTTATGGACTTACTATATCTTTGTGTCCCACCTCCCCTCCCTGAAGGCTCTCAGCAGCTAACAATCACAAATCTTGTAAAAGGAAACTCCTCCATAAAAACAAGAAACCCACTGAAAGCATCATAATAAACATCTCGGCAGCTCCACAAGAAAAAAACACTATCAGTGCCATATAAAGTGAAGCTACAAAAATCCACCGACAATCCAAACGACCGACTTTGCAACAACAAAGTTGAAACTGTTTCACATTTGATATGTGAATGCAGCAAAATCGCGCTATGTAAAAAAAATATGATTTATCTGTATCCAGAAAGTCACAGGAACATAAAGTGGGAAAAGTTACTGAAAATGAGAAGGTGAAGAGCTTGTAGGACATTTGAATACAGACGGATCGTCATTTGGGACACAACACGCCAGATATCACGGTTGTAGAGGGCCGAAAGGAACAATTTATTGACATCGCGGTACCAGGAAATGCCAGAGTTGAAGAAAAAGAACTGGAAAAAGTCACAAAATATTGCGACCTGGCCTTTGAAACTGCACGATTATGGATGAAACATGTAACAGTGATACCCATTGGCATTGGGGCACTTGGTACCATGTCCAAGAATTTTATAACATGCATCAAGAAATTGCAGCTTCCTGCAATAACACCAGCGGAACTGCAAAAAACTTCACTACTCAGAACATCATATATTTTAAGAAGGTACTTGGTTGATACCTAGAACGCAACCCCTATCAACCATTAGCACCAGCCAATGGTATTTGTGATGCATTTTTGAAAGTTCAGTTGACTGAATTTCATGTTTAATGAATAAAGTACTGTATATAATAATACCGAGTTACTAAGATCATTCACTGGAAATGGTGCCAGAAGTTTGGATTTGAGTACAGCAAAAACCACTGGGAACATCAGGTCGAGAAGGTTCTAGAGAATGAAAACGTCAAGATCTTGTGGGACTTCAAAATCCAGACTGACAGGCACTTGGCCCACAACACACCTGACATAACAATAGTTGAAAAGAAAAAAAGTTAGGTTCATTGATGTTGCAATAACTGGTGATGCGCGAATTGAAGATAAACAGCAAGAAAAAAATCACAAAGTACCGGGACTTGCAAATTGAAGTTGAGCGACTGTGGAAAAAGAAATCATGTGTTGTCCCGATTGTAATTGGAGCCCTTGGAGCAATATCTAAAGGGCTCCCTTGCTATTTGAAAATTCTAAATTTACCTGACTTGAACATTCTGTCTCTACAAAAAAACCACCCTACTTGGAACAGTTTATATCCTCCGACATTACCTTAACAGTTCCTAGGTCCTTGATTAGGATGCGAGCTGTTGAGCTACCAACCAGCCCCAAAGGCTGTGAATCTCACCGAAGGTTAACCATATAATAATAATAAAATTGAGTGTTGTCTCAATTGTAATTGGAGCCCTTGGAGCAATACCTAAAGGGCTCCCTCGCTATTTGAAAATTCTAAATTTACCTGACTTGAACATTCTGACTCTACAAAAAAACCACCTTACTTGGAACAACTTATATCCTCCGATGTTACCTTAACAGTTCCTAGGTCCTTGGTTAGGACTTGAGCTGTTGAGCTACCAACCAGCCCCAAAGGCTGTGAATCTCACCAAAGATTAAAATAATAATAATAATAATAATAATAATAATAATAATAATAATAATAATAATAATAATAATAACAACAACCACAACCACAACCACAACAACAAACAACTGTGCTACTCAGAACATCTTATATTTTAAGAAGGTACTTGGTTGAGCAAACCATATCAACCATTAGCACCAGTCACTGGTATTTGTAATGCATTTTTGAATGTTCAGCTGGCTGAGTTTCATGTTTAATGAATAAAGTATATAATAAAATAATAATAATAGGAGGAGGAGGAGGAGGAGGAGGAAGAAGAAGAAGGAGAAGAAGGAGAAGAAGAGGAAGGAGGAGAAGAAGAAGAGGAAGAGGGGGGAGGGGAAGGAGAAGGAGAAAAAGAGGAAGAGGAGGAAGAAGAAGGAGAAGAAGAAGAAGGAGGAAGAAGAAGAAGAAGAAGCAGCAGCAGCAGCAGCTGGGTACCTTCAGGATGGGTGACCACCAGTAAATCCCAAAACTCCCTAGAAGTGAGGAGGGAGGTGGGAACCTTAAAGATCTCAGTGGCAAAACGCTTCCTTATAGGATTGTCAAGAAAGCAACACAGCCTTCAGCTCAACCCGAGAGCTGCCTTTGCTTTTCAGCCATTTAAATTAGGATTTGACTTTACAATTGTTAGCACAGTCATCAGGGAGGGGGAGAAACTGTCAAGAGTTAGTCAGTTCTTGAGTTTCTGCATCTTCCGGGCTGTCTTTAGAGACTATCTAGAAATTAGTCACTTTTTCCCCCCCAGGAAATACAGGGTGCTAATGCCTGCAAACCCTCTTAATGGTGCAGCAATTCCTTACAAGGGTTCAGTGAGTGGCTGGATTCAAACAACCAGGAAACCTGACTTAACACGTCGAATACACACGTGTTTAGTCCAGATGGAAAGACCATGATCGTGGCAACAGGATTTTCATGCCAATGATTGAGGCCATCCAGATCAATCAATCAGAGAATAGAGCCGGGAGTGGGGGACCTTGGAGGTCTTCTAGTCAAACCCCCTGACCCTACACCATTTCACACAAGTGTCCAATATTTTCTTTAAAACATCCAGTGATGAAGTGCCCATGATTTCTGGAGGGAAGCTGTTCCACTGGTTAATTGTCCTCACTGTTAGGAAGTTTCTCCTTAATTCCAGGGTTGCTTCTCTCCTTGATTAATTTCCATCCCTTGTTTCTTCTCCTGCCTTCTTGTGCTTTGAAAAAAAAAGTTGCCCCCCCTTCTTTGTGGCAGCCCCTCAAATGCTGGAATATTGCTCTCATGTCACCCCTAGTCCTTCTTCTCTCTAGACTGGGCATACCCAGTCCCTGCAACTGTTCTTCGTGTGTTTTGGTCTCTAAGCCTTTCAATCATCTTACTTGCTCTTCTTTGCACTTTTTCCTTTACACACAAACACACACACACACACACTGTATCCTGTATTAGTGCCCTGTGTGTGACCTTCTCTTAAATAGGTTGAGACTGCAACCAGAAATGTCTCTTTTATAAACGGGCAGCTTCACTTATTTATCGTTCTGGTTTCCAAATAAACTTGAGGATCTTCCTCAGATCCATGAGAAGACAAAGGGTTAAAATGGAGAGGGGGGGAGAGGGAGGGAGGCTGCAATCCTGCACAAGTTATCAGTTTACCACTGGGCGCTGCTGCAGGCATTTGCTTGTGAAAGCAGAAGTGTGAAATCCTTCTGTGGGATTGTGAAAAGAATTCGCCCTACTGCCTAGCAAAGAACCCTTTGTCCCTCCCTTCCCTTTCTCTCGTCCCTCCTTCCTTCTTTCCCTTCCTTCTGTTCTTCTCTCCCTCCCTTTTCTCCCCTCCCTCCCTCCATCCTTCCTTCCTTCCCTTGCTTCTGTTCTTCTCTCCCTCCCTTTTCTCCCCTCCTTCCTTCCTTCCCTTGCTTCTGTTCTTCTCTCCCTTTTCTCCCCTCCTTCCTTCCTTCCCTTCCTTCTGTTCTTCTCTCCCTCCCCTTTCTTCCCTCCCTCTTTCCTTCCTTCCCTTCCTTCCTTCTGTTCTTCTCTCCCTCCCTTTCCTTCCTTCCTCCCTCCCTCCCCCTCCCTCCCTCATTCCTTCCCTTCCTTCTGTTCTTCTCTTCCTCCCTCCCTCCCTCCTCCCCTTCCTTCCTTCCCTTCCTTCCTTCTGTTCCTTATATTCTTTTCTCCCCTTTCTCCCTTTCCTTCCAAAATTTTTTTGTCTGCAGACTACTATCCACCTTCTGAAATCATCTTCACACGTGCACATTTTGAATCTCTTCAAGTTTGGAGCTGAGCCAAGGGATGCCTGATGAACGGATTTCTTTTGTGGGTGGCCAGTTCTTAAAAACCACTTCCCACACAGCCTGGCCTGGCACGATGCTTGGCATCTTTTCTGCAGGGGATGCTGGAAACCACTGGATTATTATTATTTTTTTTTAAAAAAAAAAGACTGTTTCAGGTGGAGTCAGTTTTAACGCAACCAATATTTTGATTGTTGACAATGGAGGACATCTAGAAAGTCCTTAGTCATCATTTGATGTCCTGCTTAGTAAGAAAGTCTTTTTTTTTCTTTCTTAGTCAGAAAGGTCGGCAGTTCAGCAGTTCGAATCCCTAGCGCCACGTAATGGAGTGAGCTCCCATTACTTGTCCCAGCTTCTGCCAACCTAGCAATTTGAAAGCAAGTAAAAAATGCAAGTAGTAAAATGGAGACCACCTTTGGTGGGAAAGTAACAGTGTTCCGTGCTCCTTCAGCGTTGAGTCATGCCGGCCACATGACCACAGAGACGTCTTCGGACAGCGCTGGCTCTTCGGCTTTGAAATGGAGATGAGCACCGCCCCCTAGAGTTGGGAACAACTAGTACTTATGTGTGAGGGGAACCTTTATCTTTACCTTAGTAAGCATGGCAGGCCTTAGGAAAAAAAAACCTTCTTTTTTTAAGAAGATACATCGTTCTTACAAAATGCCAGTTGCTTATTCCTGCCTCTTGCACAGCGCATGGAATCTACAAGACGTTCTCCTACATCAAAGAGAACATTGCTTTGAGGAAGTGGAAAGTTTCCACAGAACACCACTGATTGCAGAAAATACCCAAAATGATCAAAAGTCACTCAAAAAAAAAAGGGGGGGGAGGAGATGATGATTATCTTTGATTAATTTTGGTATTTGCCTGTTGGGAAAAGTATAAACAAAGGAAAGAGGGGAATAAGAAAACAATTTGGCACAGGGGCTACAAAACCAAACAGCATTTTTCACGTGGGTGTGTCATACACAGATTATACCCTTTTAATGATAAACTTAACATTTTGAAGGCAAATGTTGGAGTACCTGAGTTTTTCATATCCGGCTGAAGCCATTATTGTTTGTTTTTTAAATCCTCACTTATTTGGGGAGTAATTTTCCTCCTCTCTTCCAAGAAAAGAAATGAACTGAGCCATCTTCTCAAGAGTGAAAATCATCTTATTTTTTGGCCTCAATAAATCTTGGGAGAAGTTGCTTTCTCTTACCAAGTCTTGCATGTGATCGTGGGGTGGGCCTCCTTCAGAATCTGTATGATGGAAAGGAATATTTTGTTAATGGATGGTCAATGGATGGCCTATGTCATTAGCATTTAATACAGATTAGAATAGAACAGAACAGAACAGAATAATGGAATGAGAATAGAATAGAATAGAATAATGGAATGAGATTAGAATAGAATAGAATAATGGAATGAGAATAGAATAGAATAATGGAATGAGAATAGAATAGAATAGAATAAATAATGGAATGAGATTAGAATAGAATAGAATAATGGAATGAGATTAGAATAGAATAATGGAATGAGAATAGAATAGAATAATAGAATAGAATAATGGAATGAGAATAGAATAGAATAATAGAATAGAATAATGGAATGAGAATAGAATAGAATAGACTAATAGAATAGAATAATGGAATGAGAATAGAATAGAATAATATAATGGAATGAGAATAGAATAGAATAATATAATGGAATGAGAATAGAATAGAATAATGGAATGAGAATAGAATAGAATAGAATAATGGAATTAGAATAGAATAGAATAATATAATGGAATGAGAATAGAATAGAATAATATAATGGAATGAGAATAGAATGGAATAGGAAAGAATAGAATGGAATAGGAAAGAATAGAATAGAATAGAATAGAATAGAATAGAATAGAATAGAATAGAATAGAATAGCTGTAAGGGACCTTGGAGGTTTTCTAGTCCAACCTCCTGTTCAAGCAGGAGAACCTATACTATTTCAGATATGTGGCTGTCTTCTTAAAAACCGCCAGTGATGAAGCACCTACAACTTTCTGGTGGCAAGTTGTTCCACTGGTTAATTGTCCTCACTCTTAGGAAGTTCCTCCTTAATTCCAGGTTGCTTCTCTCCTTGATTCATTTCCATCCATTCTTTCTTCTCCTGCTCTCTGGTGCTTTGGAGAATAATTTGATGCCCCTCTTCTTTGTGGCAGCCCCTGAAATACTGGAACATTGTTATCATGTCACCCCTAACTCTTCTTTTCTTTAGACCAGCCCAACCCAAATCCTGCAGCCATTCTTTTTAGTCTCCAGGCCTGAAATGTGACTTCCCCCTCACCTAGAGAAGAAAGGACAGTGGATCACTTGCAAAGTGGATCTAGATTATTCAGGGATATTGTTTTTAATGATATAGGTCGTCCTCGGGTTATGACCATTTGTTCAGGAGCCCTTCAAAACAAAAGGAATGTTTCGTTAATGGGTGAAAAAGGGGCCTATTTTTTTAAGCGTCTAATACTGAATTGTGACATTTCCCCACAGCTGGAGAGTAAAGGCCAGCCAGTCAATTGCAAAGTTGATAAAAGCTCATTCAACCATGCCGTTTTTATAATATAGTCCTTGAGTTACGACCATTTGTTCAGTAAAGTTTCAAAGTTAGGATGGTGCTGAAGGAAGGGACCTGTGACTGGTCCTTGAGGATTGATGTGCCTTTATGATAAGCAGTTTGGGATAATGAAACAAAACGTTTGAGAAACTCTTACATTTCCACTGATTCATTATTCTCACTGTCAGGAAATTTCTCCTTAGTTTTAAGTTGCTTCTCTCCTTGATTAGTTTCCATCCGTTGCTTCTTGTCCTGCCTTCAGGTGCTTTGGAGAATAGCTTGACTCCCTCTTCTTTGGGGCAACCCCTGAGATAATAGAAGACTACTATCATGTCTCTCCTAGTCCTTCTTTTCATTAAACTAAAGGTAAAGGTTTCCCTTGCACATATGGGCTAATCGTTCCCGACTCTAGAGGATGGTGCTCATATCCGTTTCAAAGTTGAAGAGCCAGTGCTGTCCGAAGACGTCTCCGTGGTCATGTGGCTGGCATGACTCAACGCCAAAGGCGTACTGAGTGCTGTTATCTTCCTACCAAAGGTGGTTCCTATTTTTCTACTTGCATTTTTACATGCTTTCGAACTGTAGGTTGGCAGAAGTTGGGACAAGTAACGGGAGCTCACTCCGTTATGCAGTGCTAGGGATTCGAACCGCCGAACTGCCGATCTTTCTGATCGACAAGCTCAGTGTCTTAGCCACAATTCCTGCAACTGTTCTTCAAATGTTTTAGCCTCCAGTCCCTTAATCATCTCGGTTGTTCTTCTCTGCTCTTTTTCTGTCTTTCTAAAAGCACACGCAGGCAGAATTCTCCAGACATACAACCCACTCGTCCTTCTCTCCTTCTTCCTTAACTGTGTGCAGTTTTTTCCTAGGATGTCAATTCATGGAATCCCATTTTCTGGATGACTTCATCCTTCCAGGGGTAGCAACTAAACAAACAGAAAGCAGCAAACTGCCCCAAAGTTTGGAGGTCACTGGCCAAGCAGGAGCTGCAAGCAAAGTTTTCCTGCCCTTGGAGAAATGGAAATAAACACCACGGCCGAAGCCGTTCGCGATCAGCGGCTAGAGTCATTGCAGTAATGCGAGGTATCCGGTTTGCTTACTAAAGACTGATCCCTGATTTCCCCCCCATCTGTGACACTGGATTAAAGATGCAGAAGTTCCCTTCCGTGGATTCCCGAGGGATGGGCACAGCAGAGAGAAAAATGGAAAGGACAGATAATCATAAAACATACGACGAAGGGCTGCAGAAACTGGGCATGGCTAGTCTAGTGAAGAGAAGGACCAGGGGAGACAGGATAGCAGTCTTCCAATATTTGAGGGGCTGCCACAGAGAGGAAAGGGGTCAAGCTGTTCTCCAAAGCACCTGAAGGCCAGAGAAGGAATAATGGATGGAAACTGAACAAGGAGAGATTCAACCTGGAAATAAGGAGAAATTTTCTGAATGGAGAACAATCAACCCATGGAACAGAAGTTGCCTTCAGAAGTTGTGGGAGCTTCATCCCTGGAAGCTTTCAAGAAGAGACTGAACTGCCATCTGTCAGAAATGATGTAGGGTCTCCTGCTTGGGTGGAGGGTTGGAGTAGATGGTCTACAAGGTCCCTTCTAACTCGGTTAATCTGTTAATCATGATCTCATAGTAAGTATAGGTAGTTCTTGACTTACAGTCAACCTTTTAGGGACCACTCAAAGCTACAAGGGCACTGAAAAAAAGTGTCAGGTGTTTCCCTTTTTGTGACCTTCTGACAAACAAAGTCTGTGGGGAAGCCAGACTCAGTTAACAACGGTTACTAATTTAACAACTGCAGGGATTCATTTAACAACTCAGCAAGAAAGGTCACAAAATGGGGCAAATCTTACTTAAGGAATGTCTTGCTTAGCAAAGGAAAATTGATGGTGATAAGTCGAGGATTATCTGTACAAATTCCAGCCCAGAGAGTCCTTGATTTATGAGTATTTGTTTAGTGACCATTCAACGTTACAGAGGGACTGAAAAAAGTGACCTATACCGGGTCCTCAGACATGATCGTTGCATTTCCATAGTCACGTGATCAACACTTAGTTACCGGGGCAACCGGCTGTATTTACGATGATGTTAACCCACACAGAAAATGGCAGGGCTCCCAATTTCCAGGAAATTGTCATCATTTCATGGAAGAATGCTGCTAATTCTTAGTTCCAAATCTCAATAGTTTCCCATTGTGAGTATATTTCATGTTCCCTCTCCATTTTTCCATATCTTGGTTTAGGTTACCCTTAATTGTCTATAAATGGCAATCCTTACTCTTCAATGTTCACTGCAATTCCCTTCGTCTACTAGATAGAATAACAAGAGGTACACATCTCACTTTGCTCATCATTTTAGAAGTTCTATATATGTCCATGTTTTGTATATTTTAACCTATGCAATACAATACAATACAATACAATACAATACAATACAATAGCAAAGTTGGAAGGGACCTTGGAGGTCTTCTAGTCCAACCCCCTGCCTAGGCAGGAAACCCTACACCACTTCAGACAAATGGTTATCCAACATCTTCTTAAAGACTTCCAGTGTTGGGGCATTCACTACTTCTGGAGGCAACTTCTGTTCCACTGATTAATTGTTCTAACTGTCAGGAAATTTCTCCTTAGTTCTAAGTTGCTTCTCTCCTTGATTAGTTTCCACCCATTGCTTCTTGTTCCACCCTCAGGTGCTTTGGAGAATAGTTTGACTCCCTCTTCTTTGTGGCAGCCGCTGAGATATTGAAACACTGCTATCATGTCTCCCCTAGTCCTTCTTTCTATTAAACTAGACATACCCAGTTCCTGCAACCGTTCTTCATCTGTTTTAGCCTCCAGTCCCCTAATCCTCTTTGTTGCTCTTCTCTGCACTCTTTCTAGAGTCTCCGCATC
The DNA here is from genome assembly GCF_964273705.1 of Natrix helvetica. Classification (NCBI taxonomy): domain Eukaryota; kingdom Metazoa; phylum Chordata; class Lepidosauria; order Squamata; family Natricidae; genus Natrix; species Natrix helvetica. Next base: position 8,504,120 of record NC_138557.1, read on the forward strand.
TTTTCGACATGCTTAATTGTCCTTCCATTGTCATATTCAATCAATTAGCAACTCAGTTTAATTAGGAACTGCCGACCTTTCTGATCAACAAGCTCAGCGGTTTGGCCACTGAGCCACTGCGATCCCTCCGTTAACTTTTTCTGTTAATCTGTTAGTCTTTTTAAGAGATGTCAGGAATTGACCAAGGGGTGTCATAGCCTGATACGGTTTAAAAACCTCAAGAGGGCAATGTAAATACATCTACATAATAAAAAGGTAGGCTTTTAATTGGACTCTCGCAACCAGGATCTTGGCTTTTGAACCCCACTTTGAGGACGCGTCTGAATCGATCTCTTTCAGGGAATCTTCGAAACAATACTGTATGGGCTGCAGAAAAGAGACTCATTATGTTCACCCATGTCAAACGCAGAAACCTTGCCATGATTATGGGATCCTATGCAGGGGTGGGATTCAGCCGGTTCAGACATAGTTACGGCCAGTGGTTGGGCCCACCCCGCTGCCCTGGCACTCTCCCGTCCTATACAACTGCCGTGTTTTTGACCTAGCGTGCTTCTGCGCAAGGCTCACGCACGAGCGACGTTATCCCATCCTATACAATCGCTGTGTTTTGGATGCAGTGCTCATGCGCGTAAGACGGCCAGGCAAGTGAAGCGAGCGCCCGCTCGCATTTTCGATTCTGACCAAACCGGTTGTTAAATTATATGAAGCCCACTCTATGCCTTTCCAGGAGATGAGGCCGCAAAGCAACCTCTGAAACATCACCTAACAATGGTCCTGGATGGACAGGAGAAATCCGAGGTCATTTGCTGCCCCTCCGCCAAGGGAGCAAGACTCTGGGTCTCAGTCTTTCTATTCTCCCATCTACAAAATGGGAATAGTTGCCAAGTTGTCGGGGCGGGTGGAAAAGTTGGGGAAGCCTTTCTCCAAATGGCAGGAGGAGCTGGTCTGCTATGGGGACAGGTGCCCTTAGATGCCCCACCAAGGCAGACAGCTCTACCACCGTCTCCTCCTGCCGAAAGGGGAAACCGAAGAAATAAACCTGTCATCCGATGGTTATATCTGCCATGCTTTGAGTTAAGATGCTGCCGGAAGATGTCAACATGTGTGCCAAGGGAGGAGAGAGGGAGGGAGGGAGAACAAACCCGAGCTCCCCTCACCTCCTTAACCTCTGAATTGCTCCCCACTGACATCAACCCTGAAGAGATGCCAAGGATTAGATACACAGCTGCTTTTTTCTGACACCATTGAAGGGAAAAGAAGCATTTTCTCCCTGCCAGTCACTTCCTCCTGTAGGAAGTTAGCGCTCGCCCGTCTCCTAGGAAAATGAAATGTTTTAGGAAATATTAAAAGGGCAGAATGTTTTCCCCTAAAAGGAAGGCAGAAACTCAAGCCCCCATCTGCCCTTTGTCAATGGGCCATTAAGGCCTGGGCCAGTCTATTTTACATAACAAAGATCTACCTCCTTCAGGCAGAGACATAGTAGGAGTTGCCCAATGCCCTTTCATTACATCATCACCCAGCAAGAGTCAACCAAGCTTGGGACTCAGGACAGCCTACAGAGTTGCCCCTGCATGGCCCCATAGGTGTCTGACAACCAATCAGAATACAAGCTCAAATTCAAAAGCCCAGAGAGGGCATAAAAACCAGGCACTCTCTGCACCTCTTCCCTTTTTTTCTTGGCCCGAGATCTTCAAGGCATGGGATCTGGTCCACCATTAAAACCATCTTTCCAAGCAGCTGCCATGTTTCCAGTGTCTTTTCCTCCACTTGGAACTGAACCCAGAAGGAGATTTCTTCCAACACTTCCAATGGTCACCAGCTGGTGGTCCATGGACCACTGGTGGTGCGCAAGAAAATTTTGTTGGTCTGCAGAAAAATTATTTGCATTTTTTATATTGCACTAAATCAGGAGGTCCTCAAACTACGCCCCCTGGGATAGATACGTGCAATGAATGCTTGTGTTGCTGCAGAGAGTCTCCCCCTTTGGGGTCTTTTTGTGCAGGTCAGAGGGAGGCAGAAATTCCGACTTGGGGTCTGCTTCAGCCTCCTGGTGGGGGGCTTTGGGTGAAGGCTGGAGGGAAGCGCTGCTGGTGGCAAAGAGCCAGAGGTCCTCGTTCCAGTGGGATTGCATCATAACTTGGAACTGGCTGACCATCTTAGCCCGCTGAGCCTCCAGACGCCGCTACCTGGCCTTGCACTCCCGCAGGTCTTCCCTCTGCTTGGAAAGCCTATGCTGGTAGTCCTCACTGAGGTGCTTCCTCTGAGCCTCCTTCTTGGTCAGATCCAATTTGAACTGAGCTGTTTTGCCAACTCTTTCTCCTGGTGGCTGCTTAGCTCCAACAACTGATTCCTGTTGAGCCATCAGCTAAGGAGCCCGAGTGGGCAGGCAAGGAGTGGCTGGGAGGGGAGGGGCGAGTAGAGGCCGGCGAGGCGCCCCACCCTCAACATGAGTGACATCAAGTTGGCCATGCCCACCCAGTCACATGATCACCTAGCCACGCCCAGCCGGTCATTAGGCAGATCATATTAGTGATCCATGGCATTTAACATTATGAATGTAGTGGTTCCTGAGGTCCGAAAGGTTGGTGACCCCTGAGATAGAATGAGCTTGGGAAAAGTAGCTCCTAGGTATGTAGAAACCAGCCTCTGGCTTAGACGCTCAACCCGTCTAGCACTTGGCATCCTACAGTGGCCAACTGAACGCGTTTATGGTTATAGACTAGGCCTGGATTTCTAGAATGCCTTTCCCATGACTCTCTGGTTGAACCCCTCCTGTTTCAAGGAGGCAGGAAGCAGCCATCAAAGTAAGCACTACCGATCACCAAAGCCTCCATGAATCTGGTCAGGACCATCTGCGCAACATCCAACTGGCTGCCATATGACCACAACTGCCGGCAGGGAATTCCACACTTTTAACAACGCGCTAGGCACAAGCGGATTTCCTTCTGTCAGGGGTGAACCTACCTGTTCCTTGAACGGAAACAAAGAACGGCGAGAGAACTTTTCCCCTCTAAAGTCTGGAATCTAAGCACATCTTTGGGATCCGATGGTTCTCACTTGGGGCTCACTCTGCTGTCTTCAGCCATGACAGCTGGGAATCAGAAAGGTGTGCTTCCAACAGAGAAGGGATGAAGTTGGAGGAAGATTTACTGACAGCAGGAGACTCCATGGCAGGTTTCTTCTTCCAGCAGTCTTCCTTGATGTTGCAGCTATTACTGTTTTACTATCTGTTTTCTCTTGGATCTAGAATAGAATAGAATTCTTTATTGGCCAAGTGTGATTGGACACACAAGGAATTTGTCTTTGCTTGCATATGCTCTCAGTGTACATAAAAAGACAAGATGCATTTGTCAAGAATCATAAGGTACAACACTTAGTGATAGTCATAGGATGCTAATAAGCAATCAAATCATACTAGACTAGACTAGAATAGGAAAGGGAATAGAACAGGACAGGACAGGACAGGACAGAATAGAATAGAATTCTTTATTGGCCAAGTGTGATTGGACACACAAGGAATTTGTCTTTGGTGCAGATGCTCTCCGTATACATAAAAAGACAAGATACATTTGTCAAGAATCATAAGGTACAACACTTAATGATAGTCATAGGATGCTAATAAGCAATCAAATCATACTAGACTTGACTAGAGTAGACTAGACTGGACTAAGAAAGGGAATAGAACAGAACAGGACAGGACAGGACAGGACAGAATAGAATAGAATAGAATAGAATAGAATTCTTTATTGGCCAAGTGCGATTAGACACACAAGGAATTTGTCTTTGGTTGCATATGCTCTCAGTGTACATATAGAAAAATAAAATACATTCGTCAAGAATCATAAGGTACAACACTTAATGATAGTCATAGGGTACAAATAAGCAATCAGGAAACAATCAATATGAATATAAATCGTAAGGATGCAAGCAACGAAGTTACAGTCCTGCAGTCATTAGCCAATCTTCCCCGGGGAAGATATCACTTGTAGAACATTTTATAAAGATTCTCTTTGTATGACATGGCTAATGTCAATTTCCAATTTCTTTCCCAGAGTTTTTCCCAATTGTTAGTGGGCTTGTCTCTAGGGCAGACAAATATGGAATACTACACAATGTATCCCCTCGATACACCCAGAGAGCTCGATGAAGTAGTTTTTGAAAATGAACCAATGTTATGGAGCAATGAAATTTTGCCGCAATCAATGTTACACACCCACCTTGGCATCCCGCTTGGCTTCCTCTATCCTGGTTTATTCACTGAAACTCCATGCCAGTTTGTCCACTGGTGCTGACATGTTCTGGAGTCCTGATTCATTCCATAGTTGTCCTACTGTCCCTGTCTTACTGTCCCCATTTATTCGTACCCATTTCCTCTGTTCATGTCCATGTTTATACTTATACCTGCTATCTCGCACATGTTTGACAAACGAAATAAATCAAATGAATAAACCGAGCTCAGAGAGCACCGAGGACACCACAATTCAACCCGGAGCTACAAATACTATCCTTCCATCGGTGCAACTCAATGTGTACAGTTGAAAGTTCTGTTATACAATGGGCACAACAACAGGTAAGGAATCTGTATGTTCCCCGGAGCCACGATCAATCTTAAAAAAATCCTCAGAATGGAAGGAAGATGCCTGCAGGGTCATGGATATTTAATACAGCACGCACCTTCGGAGTAAACATCCCAAGCTTCCACCTGCATCTCAGTTCCTCCGAAAGACTGTAACTTCCTACTCACTCATCACCAGGTCTTCTGCCAAGAGCTATAAATGACAAGGCTTGTGAAAAACCATGCCAGTGCCAGAGGGCATGTCAATTGAAGTAGCTAAGTGCCAGAGCCAAGGGCCAAGAGCAACTGGTAAATGCCAGCTCTTGAAAACCTCTCTCGGTAGACCAGGTAAGACCTCTGGTTTCCGATTGTGAGTTTCTGTCCCACCCCAAAAAGACAACAGGAAAACAGAACAACAAGAGTTGGAAGGGGACCTTGGAGGTCTTCTAGTCCAACTCCATGCTCAAGCAGCAGACCCCTTATGCCATGTTAGACAAATGGCTCTCCAGTCTCTTCTTAAAAACCTCCAGTGCTGGAGCATTTACAATTTCTGGAGGCCAGTTGTTCCACTGATTCATAGTCCCCACCGTCAGGAAATGTCTTCTTAGTTCTAGGTTGGTTCTCTCCTTGATTACTTTCCATCTGTTATATCTTGTCTTGCCTTCTCGTGTTTTGGAAAATAAGGTGACACCCCCACCCCCCCCGGTTCTTTATGAGCAGCCCCTCAAATATTGATGGCATATAGTTGATGCCATTCTAGTAAGGCGGAATATATGTGTACACACACACACACAAACCTATCCATCTGTCTGTCTGCCCCTCTCTCTGTGTGTCTCTCTCTGTCTCTCTCTCTCTCTCTCTAATCTATCTCTCTGTCTATCTATCTATCTATCTATCTATCTATCTATCTATCTATCTATCTATCTATCTATCATCTATCTATCTATCATCTATCTATGTATCATCTATCTATCTATCTATCTATCTATCTATCTATCTATCTATCTATCTATCTATCTATCTATCTATCTATCTATCTATCTATCTATCTATCTATCTATCTATCATCTATCTATCATCTATCTATCTATCTATCTATCTATCTATCTATCTATCTATCATTATCTCTTTCTATCTCTATTCTATCTTCTATTTATCCCTCTCTCTAATATCTGTCTGTCTGTCTGTCTATCTATCTATCTATCTATCTATCTATCTATCTATCTATCTATCTATCTATCTATCTATCTATCTACCTACCTACCTACCTACCTACCTACCTACCTACCTACCTACCTATCATCTATCTCTTTCTATCTCTATTCTATCTTCCATTTATCCCTCTCTCTAATATCTATCTGTCTGTCTGTCTGTCTGTCTGTCTTGTCTGTCTGTCTATACACACATACACACACTACACACAAAAGTATGTATGTATGTATGTATGTATGTATGTGTATAATGACCACTTGTCACTAATGAATCGAGAGCCACCAAATCCTCCTGGATTATAATCGAGCCTTTTAAAATTATTAGTATTCCCCCTCCCTTTTACTTTTTTCTTTTCTTTTTGTCCTTTTTGTCCTCTTTCTCTCTCTCTCTCTCTCTCTCGTCTTTATCCTGGCTTCCTTTTCCTCCTGCCAGGGCTTTCCTTTATTTCATGCTTCCCTTCTCACTTGTCCCTCCCGCTTTCAAACCCTTTTCCCAATGCCCCCCCCTTTATCTCCCATTGGGGGTCTCGGCGGTGCCCCCCCTATACTTCCTGCCGCCTGGTTCCCTCCCTCCCACCCCCCCACCCCTCCACCCGGGCTCGTTCTGTCTTCCCAGGCCTGGGAGTTACAAATGATTAGATTTTCAGCCCAATTAAGGCAGCCTGGCTCCCAGCCCCAGGAGAGAAAGGGACGGCCACGGGAAGGTGGGGGACCGACTTTGACAGCCCTGGCGTCTCCAGCGCCCTCCGATGGCACTGCCTGCTGAGCCCCTTTGTTGTCTGCCACAGGAGAAGGGCCAAGCACGGCGGGGGGAGCAGGGAAGGGGCTCCCTCCTTTCTCCTCCCCTTCCCGAGCTGAGCCAAAAGAATAGCTAATTAAGAGGTCTAAGTGGGGGCAAAACTAATTCTCTATTCAGGCGGGCCGAGGGGCAGGGATGGGCAGGGGGGAGGAGGGCAGGCAGGCAAACTGGAGAACATGACATCATGTCTTGTCTTAGAGGGGGGGCTTTTCTCTCTGAGGATTTGGGATTAACCCTTTGCTGGCTGTCCCCCCCTTCTGCCCCCCCAAAGCAAAGAAGGAACCTGGCCGGAGCTATGGGGGGGGGGGAACCTGGCTTCTGTGCCCCATTTTAGACTCATTGTTTGTACTTTCAGATGCAGGGGGTGGGGGGGTGCCTTGGGTTTTCCCTGGCGGTGGTCTCCCTTTGGAGGTTCCATGTGATGGCACCCGCCATGTCTTAAAAACAGAGCAGCGGTGAAGATATTTTGATTGCCAGAAAAGGGTAGCATGACACACTGCACTAGGCTGTCCCTTTGGGTTGGGTTGTGTGTGTGTGTTGCATGATGTTTGTTTGCGGGGGACAATAAATATTAGCTTCTTTGTAAAGGTTGGGGAGAATTGGGAAGGGTTCTGTCAGGTTGGAGCAGTGTAAATGTGGAAGGAAGGAAGGAAGGAAGGAAGGAAGGAAGGAAGGAAGGAAGGAAGGAAGGAAGGAAGGAAGGAAGGAAAAGGAAAAGGAAAGGGAAGGGAAGAGAAGGAAGGGAAGGAAAGGAAAGGAAGGAAGACCATCTTGTGATCAGATGAAAATCAGCTCCCCTTGAATTCTACTTTACTTTTCTCCTTGATTAGTTTCCACCCATTGCTTCTTGTCCTACCCTCAGGTGCTTTGGAGAATAGCTTGACTCCCTCTTCTTTGTATCAGCCCCTGAGATATTGGAACACTGTTAACATGTCGCCCCTAGTCCTTCTTTTCATTAAAATAGACTTAAATTAGATTTCAGTTCTGGGGTCTAGATTTAGATCTCTGGATTCCAAGGGAAAATCTTGCTATTCTTGGGACAACCTAACAAAAATGCTCCCTTATAAAAACTCAAAGGCCCCAGTAAGGGAAAAACAATCAAAAATCAATATTATTTCCAAAAAGATAGCCTAAAAAGAGAATCTAATCTAATTAATCTAATCTAATCCTTAATCTAATCTAATCTCTCACCTCATTCAATCTAACCTAACCTAACCTAACCTAACCTAACCTAACCCAACCCAACCCAACCCAACCCAACCCAACATAACATAACCTCACCTCATCCACACCTCACTTCACCTCACCTCATCCAACCTAACTTAACTTAACCTAACCTAACCTAACCCAACCCAACCCAACCTAACATAACCTCACCTCAACCACACCTCCCTTCACCTCACCTCATCCAACCTAACCTAACCCAACACAACACAACACAACATAACCTCATTCAAACTCACCTCACCTCATCCAACCTAACCTAACTTATGAGCAGTAAGGAGAAGTAATGAGAAAAATACCCAAATCTTTTTCAATACATGTTATAGGGGAGAAATAACATTTTTATTAGCTGCATTCATGCTGGAATATATAATTTAAGTCCTATCTTTGCGGGGGGGGGGGGTGAGTCTATTTTTAAGTCCAGGTAAATGCCTAAACTATTCCTTGAAGTTTCCTAAGTATCATTTTTGGAAGAGGTTGGTCCTTGCCCTCTTCTTCTCAAGGCTGAGGGACAGTGACGAGTGGTCCAAGGTCACCCAACTGGCTTTCATGCCTAAAATGGGATCAGAACTTCAGTCTGGTCCCTCTTTAACCACTGCACTAGGTGTCCAATCTTGGCAATTTTAAGATTTGTAGACGTCCAACTTCAAGATGGCTGGCTGGAGAATTCTAGGAACTGAAGACCACATGTCTTAAAATAGGGAAGGTGGGGTGGAAACCAAGGGTGGGTTGCTGCCGGCATTATGATCAATTCGGTGCGCACACAATTTTGTGTGCACGTGCGCATTTGACCATAAGTGCAATAAAAACTGCTCTGCGCATGCGCAGAAGCAAAAAAAACAAGATGGCGCCGCAGTAGGAGAACCGGTTCGAGGGTGTGGCAGGCCTGGGTCACTGACGGTTGCAGCCATCCAGGCGCCAAACTACTACCGGTTCTGCTGAGCCGGTCCGAACCGATCGGAACCCACCACTGGTGGAAATCATCCACAGATCATTGACAACCAGACTAAAAGAATGCTCCTTGTTATTATTCCCATCCCGGCTCTCAAGTTTATTTTGTCAACTGGGGGAAATCAAATCCTGTTTTATTTTGCTAGCGGGTTTTTTTCTTCTTTTTTCTTTTCTTTTGGAGAGTTCGTTTAAAAAAAGAATTGTTGATTTTCTGATGAAATCGACAAGCGAAGCCTAGCATTTTCTGGTTTCGGCCCCCATGATTTTGTTCATGTTTTTGTCAACAGCCCCATGTTTCCGCCAGTGATGTCATCATGTTTCCAACGCAGAAACCTATTTGTTGCATATTGTACCAGCACAAAAGTGATTCACAAAAGCCCTTTCAGCTTGGACGGTAGGAGGGGGACGGTGGGAGCCCTTTAGCTGGCCACGATTTGGGGTTTTTTTTTAAGGTGGAATTTAGGGCTGGTGGGAAGAAGCAGGCTTATCAAAAGCAGCTGCGATCCGACGGGCACGCAGAATTGAAAAGTGGCAAGATGTTCAAGGCTAAATTGGTTAAAATTAAGGATTGGCTGGGAGGAATCACGGAATATAGGATAGAATTGAAACCAAAATTATGTTTATTAGGCATACTAGACCCAAATATCGATAAGAAACATCAATATATAACATTACACATGCTAACTGCTGCTAGGATTGCCCTTGCACAAAATTGGAAACAAAAAACTACCTCCCAGATGAAATGGTAATTAGGAAAATACTGAAATGTGCTGAAATGGATAGGATGACTATGGAGTTAAAAGAAAGAGAAGAGTGGTATTATTGTAACATTTGGAGTAGACTGTGCAAGTGGCTAGAGGATAGAAGCCAAAACCAGAAATAAACGTTTTAAAAAACTATTGATTATATTACGAAGGGAAATGTATGTGTATAAAATCTGATTAGATGTATTATGCCATTATATTACAATGTAATTATTACATTAGTATTAGAATTGTTAAAAGCTACCAGTAGGCAATAATTGTATAGTAAATTACAAAAGCAGAATATACATGCTGATACAGGAAGCTTTAAAATTACAGCGCATTGTTGTGTTGTTTGTGTTTTTATCTGTTTTGTATTTGTTTTTGTATATTTTTTTCTTTTTTTGTTCTTCTTTTCAACTTGAAAATGTTCAATAAAAACTAATTAAAAAAAATGATAAATCGGCTAAACATTAGAAATGTCACCAGATATCTGGCACGTACTATCCTACGTGGTGGATCATTGTAGAAAATCTTGGTCTAAAATACATACGTGACTCAAAAAAATAATACAACAAGGCATAGATTTAAAACCTGAAATATTCCTGTTGGGGATTTTACCAGAAACTTATAGCAAAGAAAATGTATATTTGATTATTCATGTTATAACTGCAGCTAGGATTGTATTTGCACAAAATTGGAAAAGCGAAGAGATCCCTACAGAGGAGAATGTGATTAGGAAAATATTAGAATGTGCAGAAATGAACAGAACAACACGGGCAATTAAAGAGAAAGAACAAACGGATAATTATACTATATGGGAAGCATTTTGTCGATGAATAGAGAATAAATATGAAAATTGGAAGTAAAACTAGCTGGGGTTAAAATGTATTAATGAGAGTTTACAGAACTAATAGACTTAAATAAATTAAGAAGAGGATTGTTATAATACAAACAGGCAAGATATTGGCGCTAAGTTGGAATAGATACAATACAATACAATAGCAGAGTTGGAAGGGACCTTGGAGGTCTTCTAGTCCAACTCCCTGCCTAGGCAGGAAACCCTATATCATTTCAGACAAATGGCTATCCAACATCTTCTTAAAGACTTCCAGTGTTGGGGCATTCACAACTTCAGGAGGCAACTTCTGTTCCACTGATTAATTGTCCTCACTGTCAGGGAATTTCTCCTCAGTTCTAAGTTGCTTCTCTCCTTGATTAGTTTCCGCCCATTGCTTCTTGTCCTACCCTCAGGTGCTTTGGAGAATAGTTTGACTCCCTCTTCTTTGTGGCAAACCCTGAGATATTGGAAGACTGCTATCATGTCTCCCCTAGTCCTTCTTTTCATTAAATTAGACATACCCAGTTCCTGCAACCGTTCCTCATATGTTTTAGCCTCCAGTCCCCTAATCCTCTTTGTTGCTCTTCTCTGCACTCTTTCTAGAGTCTCCATATCTTTTCTACATCGTGGCAACCAAAACTGAATGCAGGATTCCAAGTGTGGCTTTACCAAGGCCTTATAAAGTGGTATTAACACTTCACGTGACCTTGATTCTATCCCTCTGTTGATGCAGCCTAGGACTGTGTTGGCTTTTTCGGCAGCTGCTGCCCACGGCTGGCTCCTATTTAAATGGTTGTCCACAAGGACTCCCAAGATCCCTCTCAATAAATAATGAATATGATTGTAAAGCTTAACTGTTAATGCACAAAAGATTTGTACCCAGACAACACACTGTTTAATGGGCTGTTTGTATTAAGATAAAATAAAAACTTTACAACAACAAAAAATAGAACTGATTAGGATTGCCACCAAGCCAAGAGGCTAGAAGAAGCTCCAGAAGCTTGTTGACTCTCTCCAGAACTCATCTAGACTGTGTTCCAAACATGGGAAATAAAACATCAGCCATTGGTGATGCAATTTCCTACCCAGCCCAGGGAGAGAAACAAATAAATATGGTACAAATTCCTGATGGAGGCTTTACATAACACAGCAAGCAAACAAAATCCAGATTGCCTACACCACTCCTAATTAGCACTTCCCATATCCTTGAGTCATTGACCTTCCCTACAGCAGCCAAAACCAATATATTTTTTTATATATAAAAGGTACATTCCCAGTCTTTACAAAGCTGCACCTCAGCTACCTCTGTCTGGCAGAGAAACATCGACAATATTCTTCAAGTAAAATAAGCTGATGGAGAGGATAACATCACCTGTTGTTCTCTCCCTCTTCCCAACCTCTGAATCCTTAAAGGATTGGGGGAAATCCACGTCCCTGCAAGCTGGATGGATGGACAAATGAATGCATGGAAGAAGTCTATATGCATTCAAAGAACAAGTGAGGGAGGGAAGGAAAGAAAGCTGGAAAGAAGGAATCTAGCTATATGCATTCAAAGAACAAGGGAAGGAAGGAAGGAAGAAGGAATCTAGCTATATGCATTCAAAGAACAAGGGAGGGAAGGAAGGAACAAGGAATGTAGCTATATGTATTCAAAGAACAAGGGAGGGAAGGAAGTAAGGATGGAAAAAAGGGAGAAGAAGGAGTCTAACTATATGTATTCAAAGAACAAGGGAAGAAGGGAGGGAAGGAGGGAAGGAAGGATGGAAAGAAGCAAGAAGAAGAAATCTAGCTATAGGCATTCAAAGAACAAGGGAGGAAGACGAAATGTACTGTAGCTATATGTATTCAAAGAACAAGGGAGGGAGGGAAGGAGGGAGGGAAGGAAGGAAGGATGGAATGAAGCAAGAAGAAGAAATCTAGCTATATGCATTCAAAGAACAAGGGAGGAAGAAGAAATGTACTGTAGCTATGTATTCAAAGAACAAGGGAGGGAGGGAAGGAGGGAGGGAAGGAGGGAGGGAAGGAAGGAAGGAAGGAAGAATGGAAAAAAGGAAGAAGAAGGAATCTTACTATATGTATTCAAAGAACAAGGGAAGGACGGAGGGAAGGAGGGAAGGAAAGGAGAAAGAAGAAGAAATCTAGCTATAGGCATTCAAAGAACAAGGGAGGGAGAGAGGGAAAGAAGGATGAAGGAATCTAGCTATATGTATTCAAAGAAAAAGGGAAGGAAGGATGGAAAGAAGGAAGAAGAAGAAATCTAGCTATATGTAGTCAAAGAACAAGGGAGGGAAGGAAGTAAGGATGGAAAAAAGGGAGAAGAAGGAGTCTAACTATATGTATTCAAAGAACAAGGGAAGAAGGGAGGGAAGGAGGGAAGGAAGGATGGAAAGAAGCAAGAAGAAGAAATCTAGCTATATGCATTCAAAGAACAAGGGAGGAAGAAGAAATGTACTGTAGCTATAAGTATTCAAAGAACAAGGGAGGGAGGGAAGGAGGGAGGGAAGGAAGGAAGTAAGGATGGAAAAAAGGAAGAAGAAGGACTTTTACTATATGTATTCAAAGAACAAGGGAAGGAGGGAGGGAAGGAGGGAGGGAAGGATGGAAAGGAAGAAGAAGAAGAAATCTAGCTATAAGCATTCAAAGAACAAGGGAGGGAGGGAGGGAAAGAAGGATGAAGGAATCTAGCTATATGTATTCAAAGAAAAAGGAAGGAAGGATGGAAAGAAGGAAGAAGAAGAAATCTAGCTATATGTAGTCAAAGAACAAGGGAGGGAGGGAGGGAAGAAGGAAGGAAGGAAGGAATCTAGCTAAAAGGGAGGAAGGAAGGAAGGAATTCACTCTACTTACCTATAAGCTAATAAATGTGGAAGAAATATATGATTTAATTCAAAACTATATAACAGCTATATTATTCATAAAATCATTGCCACACACAAACAAAGCAACAAAGAGGATTAGGGGACTGGAGGCTAAAATATATGAAGAACAGTTGCAGGAACTGGGTATGTCTAGTTTAATGGAAAGAAGGACCAGGGGAGACATGATAGCAGTCTTCCAATATCTCAGGGGTTGCCACAAAGAAGAGGGAGTCAAGCTATTCTCCAAGGCACTTAAAGGCAGAACAAGCAGACAGCAAGGTAATATGCATCTATTTAGATGGTCATTGAGGCCACTTAGAGGTTTGTCTCTGTCCTCAGGGTCACCATAAATCCTCCCATTCCCAACTATCCCGTCAGAGCTGAAGAAGCTTCTTGGATGAGAAGCGAAATGTCTTCAAAAGAAAAACAACAACAAGGAAGTCCAGTTGCCTCCTGAAAAAAACCACCTTTGGGACAACCGTGACCTGGATGACTGAGAAGCTCTTCAGACTTCCATCACAGGAGGTTTCTATAGAAGAAGAGACAGCATTTGTCTGCAATAGTAGAGGGTCTCTTGCTGGAGCAGGGGGTTGGACTAGAAGACCTCCAAAATCCCTTCCAACTCCATTATTCTGTTATTCTGATCGCACATTATCCATCCTGTATGTCCATCTTCTGCGTCCATCAGGAATTTTAAAAATCCAGGCATTAGGCCGGAAAAATATGATAAAAAGAGTATATATCTGGTTTTACGTATACTAACCATAACCAGAATTGTATTTGTGCAACAATGGAAAAATGATGAGATTCCGTCAGATGAGAGTGTAATTAAGAAAATATTAGAATGGGCAGAAATGGATAGATTAACACTCGCTATTAAGGATAAAGGATAACTTTTTTTTTTGATATGGCATGTATTTTATCAATGGCTAGGCAATAGAAAAAGAAGTCAGAAAGGAGGAGACATAAAAAGAGGAAATATTACTGCGGAGAGTTGTTAAAGAAGATATTAAGCATTATTGCTATTATATTATTATCAATATTATTGTGATGAATTCTACAACAAACACGTGGATTATGACTGTTTAAAAATAACTGTACCCACATCGCATGCTGTTCGATGGACATTGAATGTTATATAAATAAAATAAATAAAACATGGGGAAAAAAGGGAATTTATAGAATCCTTCTGCCCTAGGGATGTGGTGGCTCGGTGGCTAAGACACTGAGCTTGTGATCAGAAAGGTCAGCAGTTCAGCGGTTCGAATCCCTAGCGCTGCGTAACAGAGTGAGCTCCCGTGACTTGTCCCAGCTTCTGCCAACCTCGCTGTTCGAAAGCATGTAAAAAATGCAAGTAGAAAAATAGGAACCATCTTTGGTGGGAAGGTAACAGCGTTCCGTGCGCCTTCGGTGTTTAGTTATGCCGGCCACATGACCACAGAAACATCTTCGGACAGCGCTGGCTCTTTGGCTTTGAAACGGAGATGAGCACCGCCCCCTAGAGTTGGGAACGGCTAGCGCGTATGTGCGAGGGGAACTTTTACCTTTATTATTATATTATTATATTATCAATACTATTGTGATGAATATTGCAGCAGCTATGTGGATTATGATTGTTTAAAAATGACTGTACCCATGGAAATGGATAAGTTAACAATGGAGCTAAGGAAAGGAGAGTATTACAAATCATGGTGGTATAATTGGCTTGAAAAGAGATGCAGAATTAATTCATAATGAATACCCAGAAGGTATAACAAAAGGAAATGGTAGATATTTAGAGAGTAACAGATGTGTAAATGTTGTATATATTGTATAAATGAGTAACTATGAAATAAGGAGGTATATGTATAAAACAATAGGCCTCAGTATAAAAAATTCAAAATTAGAAAAAATACCATAGCGGAAAGCTGTCAAAGTGTAAACGTGATTTTAATGCTTAAAAAATGTTGAATAAAAATATTTTTTTAAAAAAATTAAAATAACTGTACCCACGTCACACGCTGTCCGATGGAAATTGAACGTTATATAAATAAAATAAATAAAACATGGGTGGGGGAGGGAAGGGAATTTAAAGAATCCTTCTGCCCTAAAACACCTGAAAACCGCCCTTCAGCCCAAACTCCAAAATCCATTTTTTTTCTCCCACAAGCCTTGGGTTCTCCCCCCTCCCTTGAAAGAAAACAACAACATCACAACCAGCTTTGACCAGAAAACTGTTTTTTTTTTTTAAAAAAAGAAGACAAACAACAACAATGCTGGGGCTGGGAGCCCTTGCAACTTCTCATCCCTGTCCTTCTGCTCCTCGCCGTCGCTTTCCGCTGCCAGAAGATCCTATTCAACACTGAAATGGATCCCCCATTCAAGGCAAGAATGCATGCCTCCAAGAATAATTAGCAAAAAATGAAGCAATGCAACTCTCCGGCTCTCTCGTTGGGGGGAACTGCAAATTGGTTCCAAATAGCAATCAAGGAAATTTGGCTTCGCCGGTTGTCGAGGGACTGCGGTGGCCAAAGCTAAGGAAGATTCCCAAGGCTTCACAAAGCTTTCCAGCCAAAGCAGTGGGTGAATTTACACAAACCCTCACAAAAAAACCCCTCCCTCTTTCTCTTTTTCTCACCCCCCCCCCAAAAAAAAATATTTGGCAGGGAGTTCTCCTTGGTTAGTTGAAGATTCTGGTAAAAGCAAACCAATTTACCTCAGAGAGAAAGAAAGCTAATATATATAATATATATATCTTCCTGTTTTTAAGGATTATATGGTGGGATCCTTAATGAGCGGTACACATTAAATGTTTATTGGTCTGTCTGCGTGGCTAGGAGCAGTATTGCAGTCTCCAGTCTGTTTTTTTTCCTTTTTTAAAGTAAAGGTAAAGGTTCTCCTCGCACATATGTGCTAGTCGTTACCGACTCTAGGGGGCGTTGCTCATCTCCGTTTCAAAGCCGAAGAGCCAGCGCTGTCCAAAGACGTCTCCGTGGTCATGTGGCCGGCATGACTAAACGCCAAAGGCTCACAGAACGCTGTTCCCTTCCCACCAAAGGTGTTTCCTATTTTTCTACTTGCATTTTTACATGCTTTCGAACTGCTAGGTTGGCAGAAGTGGGACAAGTCACGGGAGCTCACTCTGTTATATGGCGCATGGGATTCGAACTGCTGAACTGCCGACCTTTCTGATCGACAAGCTCAGCGTCTTAGTCGCTGAGCCAACACATCCCTTTTTTTAAATGAGTGACAATTGCAGAGCCTCCATTCATCTCTTCAATAACGGTCGCTCTCTATCCTTGCTTTGATCAATTGTCTTGCACCTAGTGGGTCTTCCTTAAATAGCGATGGAAGGGCTTGGTGGAAAAATGTCACACATACTAGGGACAACTTAGAAGACATGCCTCTCCTTCCACTGAGCAAACGATGGTTGATAAGGTTAAACCTCTGGCTGAAAATCCAATCAGCCCATGCTTTAATTGGGTAAATATAGTCCTTGACTTACAAGCCTTTGTTTAAGTTACGAAGACACTGATGAAAGTAACTTATGAGCCTTTTTGAAAGACCTTTGGAGCATTCTCAGGGTCACATGATCAAAATTGAAGCACTTGGACACTGGCATGTACTTATGGCGGTTGCAGTGTTCCAAGGTGATGTGTCGCCTTTTGCAACTTTCTGAACAACTCTAGGTTGACCTTCCGTCCTTCTGAGGTCGCTAAAATGAGGACTCAGATTGTTGGGGGGGGGGCAGAGGCTGACTCTGTAAACCCCTTAGAGAAGGTTGCAAAGCACTATGAAGCGGTAGATAAGTCTAAGGGCTATTGCTGTAGCTGATTGGATGTTGCATTAAGAGCCCTGGTGGCACAGTGGATACAATGTGGTATTGCAGGCTGACTCTGCCCACAGTCTGGAGTTCGATCCTGACCGGCTCAAGGTTGACTCAGCCTTCCGTCCTCCCAAGGATGGTAAAATGAGGACCCAGATTGTTGGAGGGCCAGAGGCTGACTCTGTAAACCTCTTAGAGAAGGCTGTAAAGCTCTTTGAAGCGGTATATAAGTCTAAGTGCTACTGGTAGTATCTCAACACCTGCAGTGATTCACTTAACAAACTGTGGCAAGAAAGGTCGTAAAATGGGGACAAAATTCACTTAACACCTGTCCGGCTTTAACAGATTGAAATGTTGGGCTCCATTGTGGTTGTACGTCAAGGACGGCGTGTAAAAAAATTCCTAGGCACTCCGTTGCCCCTTCCCCAAGCCTCCACTTAAAGATACCCCACCCACCCACCAAAGATGGGGGCCCAGTAAACCGAAGAGCGTTTCCTGTCCGAGAAGATCTCCAAATGACAAGTCAACATGAGATTGTACCCAAGGATGCTGGAAGCACCAGAGGGGGAAGGAAACCCCCAACTTTCTTGACCATAAGTGGTTGGTTTAAATCAAGAGAAAAGCTGGGGTGGGGTGAGGGGAAGGGAAGGGAAGGGAAGGGAAGAGAGAGAGAAACAACAGAAAGAAAACGAAGTGGGTGTGTACGGAATTAGCCTTGTTGAACAAGGGACTTAGCCATTCCAGAAATGCATCTTCATTGTTGCAATTTTTCATGCTTACTTAGCTCTGAATGCTGCAGAAGACAACAGCTCATTATGGGGAAGGGAGGGAGGAATGGAAGAATGCGAGGGATGGGGGGGGGGTATTTGGGGAAAAGCATAGATCCCAGAATACCCCTGGAATTTCAAGGAGAGGGGGTGGGAAACCCTGCTGCCACTTCTTGCAGTATGATTTGTATTTATTAGTTTGTCAAGCATGTACAAGAGAGCAGGTAGAAACACGGACATGAACGAAAGAAGTGAATACAAATAAAGGGGGACAGTAGGACAGGGACGGTGGAAGGTGGAAGCTGTGGGGGGTTTGAAGTTGTAACAATGGAGTTGGGTAGAGCATTCCAGGCGTTGACCACTCTGTTGCTGAAGTCGTATTTTCTGCAATTGAGTTGGGAGCAGTTTACCTTGGGTTTGTATCGATGGTTTGCCCGTGTATTCTTGAGGATGAAGCTGAAGTAGTCATTGACAGGTAAGACGTTGTAGCAGACAATTTTGTGTACTGTGCTTAGATCAACACTAAAGAGCTTCATGAATTGATCGAATTGCTTCGTTCGTTCGGGTTATGTTATTATTTCAGCTGCTGTGCCAAGAATTCATTGATCTGGGAGTGTTATTGCCTGCCAGCAGAGCTGGCAGCAAATTCGGATAGTAAGGAGGTTGGGGAGGAGCATGGGCCAGTCCTGGAGTCTGAGGAAGGCTCGGATGAGGGCTCTGTGTCGGAGGCGGTGCTCACCTCTGTTTCAAAGCCGAAGATCCAGCGCTGTCTGAAGACGTCTCTGTGGTCATGTGGCTGGCATGACTAAATGCCGAAGGTGAACCGAATGCTGTTCCCTTCCCACCAAAGGTGGTCCCTATTTTTCTACTTGCATTTTTACATGCTTTCGAACTGTAGGTTGGCAGAAGCTGGGACAAGTCACGGGAGAAGTCACTCCGTTACGCGGAGCTAGGGATTCGAACCGCCAAACTGCCGACCTTCTTATCGACAAGCTCAGCATCTTAGCCACAGAGCCACTGCATCCCCTAACAGAGTTTATAGCCAGGCCCTATTTATAGTTTTGAGAGGCCTCAGAGCAGAAGGTGAAAATAAAGGTCCATATCCCCCCCCCCACCTTCCATTACTTTTTTCTATTGAATCCCAAAACCAGAACAAGTCTATTAGTCCTTCTTTAGGCTACATCTTATCCAAAGCTTACATCTGGGTCAACTAGAGCTTTGACCTTTCCATAACATTTGTTTAACCTGAAAAATGTGGCCAGATGCCTCTGGATTTTCTGCTACCAGAGACTCCCTTAGCTCCTTGACAAGATCTCCATCAATGTCAGGAGTCAAAGAAGTGGTTTGGGAAACTCCGAATCCTTGAAATAATTGAAGGTTACATTTCATTTTAGTCTGCTTTTTGCCCTTGATATATCTGCCTTCTGAATGCTAAGCCCTCCATTGGAAAAGAGCACTTTCCATGGGGCAGAATCATTGGTTGCCTCCAAATCTAAACATCTAAATCCCAGAGCTCATTGTAACAGCATTGCCAAAAAGGCATTAAGAGTTGTTAACCTAATTTTGCAAAGCTTTTTCTCCGGTAACACTGTACTGCAAACTAGGGCATACAATACCTTTGCCAGACCAATTCTCGAATACAGCTCGTCTGCCTGGAATCCACACTGCATATTGGACATTAACACAAGTGAGGGAGTCCAGAGGTATTTCACGAGAAGAGTATGCCACTCCTCTACTCACAATAGAATCCCTTATGCCACCAGGGTTGAAATTTTGGGTTTGGTCAATCTGGAACTACGCCGCCTACGGTCTGACCTAAGCATAGTGCACAAAATTGTGTGCTACAACATCCTACCTGTCAACGACTACTTCAGCTTCAACCTCAATAATACTCGGGCACACAATAGATAGAAAACTCAAGGTAAACTGTTCCAAACTCGATTGCAGAAAATACGACTTCAGCAACAGAGTGGTCAACGCCTGGAATGCTCTGCCCAACTCCGTTGTTACATCCTCAAACCTGCACAGCTCCAACCTTAAATTGTCCATCGTGGACCTCACCCCATTCTTAAGGGGTCCATAAAGGGGGCCTGCATAAGCGCACCAGCGTGCCTACCGTCCCTGTCCTATGGTCCCCCTTTATTTGTATTCATTTCTTTCATTCATGTCCGTGTTTATATGTATACCTGCTATCTTGTACATGTTTGACAAAGTAATACATACAAATACAAACGGCCTTCATGATGTCTCCCCTCAAGCTTCTCTCTGGTGGGCACCAAGTTGAGGAAACTGCCCACTTTGGATGGGCAAACTGATTGGCAATCGCCTTCCCCTCCCGCCACCTTCTCTGTTCTCTCCATGCCTTTGTTTTCCTTCCAGTTTGGAGGAATGGAAGGAAAGCCAAGGGTGGGGGTGGGGGTGGGGAAGAGGAGGAGGAACTGGAGTCAAGATGGGAATTGGGCTTCATCAAACTAACACGATGGAGCCTCCGTTCTTGTTGGAAATTAAAAGCAGAAGCCGTGGAGCGAGGACAAAAATCTGCATTACGTTATATGGCAAGTTGGGGATTCTTCTCTCTCCTCCTTCCCCCCCTTTTCCCGAAGATCTCTACTTCACCTCCCCATAATACATCGATTTGAATCTCTGCCAACAAGTATCATCAAAGTGATAGCAGAAACGTTAGAGGAAGAACAAGATTTCTGGAGCCGGGAAAGAGAAGAGAAGCCGAGAGGGAGAAAAATGCATTTTAGGAAAGGGTGGGGGTGGGGGTGGGGGGAAGAGCAGACAAGTACAGATGCCGGATCCATTTTTGGTGCCAGCTCTAGAGACAGAATGGGTGTGGGTGAGTGTTTCTGTTGTTGTGTTGTTTCCTGAAGTGTAGATACAATTTATTACGGTAGCCGTCGCCAACCAGCGAAAGGAAGAGCAGCAATAAAAGATGGGGTGGATTTTACGAAAGCTACTTCGCAGCTGACCTGGCTTGGTGGCTTTACTCTGCGTCTCTGCATGGCCCCCTTCCCTTTGCTTGCAACCCCCAAACGAACTTGAAGGCCCAAGAGAAGGATGAAGAGAAAGCAAAAGGGTCAAACTTAATTTATTACCCAGGGCTGGGCAGCAAAATTTGCTCCTGTTGAATCTTCTTCTTCTTCTTCTTCTTCTTCTTCTTCTTCTTCTTCTTCTTCTTCTTCTTCTTCTTCTTCTTCTTCTTCTTCTTCTTCTTCTTCTTCTTCTTCTTCTTCTTCTTCTTCTTCTTCTTCTTCTTCTTCTCCTTCTCCTTCTTCCCTTTCCTCTTCTTCTTCTCTTCCTCCTCCTTTTTCCCTTTCCCTTTTCCCTTCCTCTCCTCCTCCTCCTCCTCCTCCTCCTCCTCCTCCTCCTCCTCCTCCTTTCCCTTTCCCCTTCCTCTTCTTCTTTTTCTTCTCCTCCTCTTCCTCCTCTTTTTCTTATCCTCCTCCCCCCCTTTGCCTTCCTCACCTCCTCATTTCTGATTTTGTCAACCCAGCTTATATGTAACAGCCACTTATCAATCCACAATGCGGCTCTCTTTTGCACTAATATCTATCTATCTATCTATCTATCTATCTATCTATCTATCTATCTATCTATTATCTATCCATCCATCCATCCATCCATCCATCTATCTATCTCTATCTACTCTATCTACTCTATCTATCTATCTATCTATCTATCTATCTATCTATCTATCTATCTATCATCTATCCATCTATCCATCTATCCATCATCTCTCTCTCTCTCTCTCTCTCTCTCTCTCTCTCTCTCTCTCTCTCTCTCTCTCTCTCTCTCTCTCTCTCTCTCTCTCTCTCTCTCTCTCTCTCTCTCTCTCCCATTGATGGTATCACATTCTTTTATCAAATCCTTCCTTTTTAAAAAAAAATGGTGTTTGGGCTGGAGGTCCACCCATTTGGAGACAGGAAAATCCATTTTACACCAGCCTGCAATTTGCTTGATCCACCATCTCCCACCTAGTTTCTGGACCACCTTCAGGGCTACTGATCAAATCCCATCAGAGGTTTGAGAAGGGAGGCTTTCCCAAATTCTCCTGCTGGTGAAGGACATTTCCTTGGCTCCAGCTGAGTTCACATCTGGAAGAGACATGTTACACTCTCCCTCCAGAGAGAAGAAATGGGCCCACAAGAGCTGGATCTGAAGCCGTTGTATGCCAGGCAATCAAACTGTCCTAAAGTAGGCAAGACTCCCAACCGAAGGTAACTCGACAATGTTTACCTACCAGATTAACCAAAGACAGCACTTAATTCTCAAGCTAGTGTTAGTTGGGAAGTTCTCAGCAGGTTCCATCAGGATTGAGTTGCAAGCGATTGGTGGTCTTGCTTTTGATGGTTCTTGGAAACAGCCGTCCTTTCTGCTTCTTTGCTAGATGCTGGACTTGGAAGAAGTCACCTGAGAATATTGAAGGTAGTCTGCCCTGCCTCACACAGCTCCTAAGGGCCTGTTCCTATGTTTCACTGGGTGCTACTACTGGACCTGAGATGTTGCTGCTTGAAGAAGACAAACACACTTTCCCATTACAGGATCACGGGTCAATATTTGTTACCAGATATCCTATATCAGGACAACTCTGTCCACCAATATCTTGCTGGTGTTTCTACTTCCCACCACAGCAGATAGGCCAGTTTGCTCTGCTTAATGGTGTGGCCAAGGTTATTGGCTAAGTTCTTGGTAGATATTCCTTTCTCTTGGGATCTGCAGTGGAAACCCCTTTCTTGCTGGATCCAAATTCAGCCATTTCTTTGGACCTTTAAAGCTCTCAAAGGCTGAGGACCTGGAGACACCATCCCCCCCTTTAGGGATCATCTTCTCCCATAAGTGCTTCCAGGATTTCTCTGCTCTCCACTGGAGTCTCTACTACTGAGGCCACTGCTGATAGAGCAGTTTAGGAGCAGGGTCATTTGGGGACAGAGGTCTAATCCTGTGAAATGTCATCTCCAAGGAGGTTATTGGACACTCTGTTGTTCCTTCAGAAGGCTTTTGATTGTCTGTGTTTATTTGTTGATGCCGTGCTTTTGATTAGGAGACCTTTCGCTCTTTCGCAAGATGCCGCAATTGTAGCAACGAGTTTTGCTCCAAAACTTGAATTGCCGTCATTTTATTACTGAGCCTTTCTTTTGTGCGTGGTGATGAGCGCTCCTTCTAGCGTGAGCTCCATGATTGGTGAAAGTGAACAAGGTAAGGACTATTAGTAAGGACGTTAGCAATTGCAGCAGAAGCTTTCCTCCAGGTTGGCTTCCTACTCCATCATTCCCCCATGGTTGACTTCGTCGCGGATTACAGGACAAACCACAATTGCCATCTCATAGAATTTAAATCGCAGCGTATAACCTTCTCCTTTTTTTACGCTATTACAATCCGAAAGCCACTAAGTGCCACTGAGACTCACCTGACGTGTGAACTGAACCAAAGACGAGCTTCCTTTCATGCATCCAGATTGTGGTCTTCTAAAACTGTTAGATCCTGCAGAGGCAGATGGCCAGTGGTCCTCCTCTTACAACATCTAGTGATCCCCCTGGAGTTACGGCACTGAAAAAAAAAGGAACCCATGACTTATCTTTTGCAAGCATTGCCACAACCGTATGATTCAAAATTCAGATTCCTGGCAGCCGACTCATATTTATGACGGTTGCCCTGTCCCCCCAGGGCCACGTGGTCCCCTTGTATGACCTTCTGACAAGCAAAGCCAATGGGGAAGCCAGGCTCACTTAACAACCGTGTTACCCGTTGAGCAACTGTAGGGATTCGTTTTATGAAAAGTCATACAATGGGTCAAAACTCACAACTGTCTCACGGAAATGTGGGGCTCAAGCAGGGTTGATAGGTTGAGGACTAGCGGCAATGCTGATGTTTATTCTCAGCTTCCATCTAACAAGGACCAATTCTTTTGTGTTTTATGTCTTTTGCTTATTTGCTTATATGCCATCAAGTCGATTTCTGGTGACCACATGTAGCTTTTCTACATGACAATCTGACCCTAATTTGGTCCTTCGGTTCTTTCAACACATCACCACTATAACCAAGACCCTCCATCTCACTGCTGTTCACCCTCTTCTCTTTCCTTCCACTTTTCCCAGGGTCAGAACCAGCTGCGGAGAGCCAAGTCTTCCCATATGCAGATAAACCTCCAAGTGGCCTCAGTGACACTCTAAAAGAATGCAAATGACCAGTTGTCTGCAAGGAGTATAAATCCTTCCATTCCCCATCATCCAGTCAGAGCTGAAGAAGCTTCTTGGATGAGAAATGAAACTGTCAGGTTTCCGAAAGATGCCCGAATTAATTCATGAGCCTCGAGCCAAGTTTCAAAAGAAATCCAGTCACTTATTAGGAACCATTTCAGCAATACTTCATTGCTTATCTAAGCTTCATTTGAATTATAGCTGAACTTTACCCCTGTTCCTTCCCTCCCCTCAGTTTGTGCCATAAATCACATTCCCCAAAGAGGTGCACGCCTCACAAGCCTGCTGTAGTAATCTGAGATCCGACTCTTGCCGAAGGTATGCGTGGAACGCATTCCCCCCCCCCCTTTCCTCACCATGGCAAATTTATGAGTTGACATTTGGCTCCCCTCACTTTCCGAAATCGACCTGTGTGAAGCAAAAACAATTTGAGTACAGATATAGGATTTAAGGCTGCATCCCCCTCCCCCCAGACTTGTTTGGACATCTTCAAAGAAAAAACAGAAAGTCCAGTTGCCTCTTGAAAAAAGCATCTTTGGGACACCCGTGACCTGGATGACTAAGAATCTCCATAGACAAGTCTTCACATAATGCCCCCAAAAGTTGGATAATTGGAGTCTTGGTCCTTGGTGCCTTCAATGAGAACTCTGGATTGATTTGTTTGATGGTCCATTTGTTTCCTTGGCTCTCCTTGGTGTTTTCAGAAGTCTTCCTCAAAACTGGCATTCAAAAGCATCGATGCTCTCTTCTTTCTCCCATTTTTTCGCCAAAAGCCTATGAGATTTATGAACTGGTGAGAAATTAATGTGGTCGATTACCCAAAGTCATACCCAGACACTACAAGGTGTATGGGGTGGGGGGGAAATAAGCAGGAATTATTGTCTTAGCAAATCCTTCTGTTTCCCACTAGACGTGTTATTTGAGTAAATCAACCAACAACAGTGTATTCTATGCCCAAAGTACATGTTCAATGTTGCAGCTTAAAACATTCGGCCAATAAGACTGTAATGG
Source organism: Natrix helvetica (assembly GCF_964273705.1). Taxonomy (NCBI): domain Eukaryota; kingdom Metazoa; phylum Chordata; class Lepidosauria; order Squamata; family Natricidae; genus Natrix; species Natrix helvetica. The sequence goes on from NC_138557.1 coordinate 8,529,088, forward strand.
GATTCCTACTTCGCCAAATCGCCTCTCTAACCTTGCGAGAAAGGCAATTATTTTTGCATATTTATTTTCCCAAGGATTCCTTTTTCCAATTTTTGACCATTACGGGGAGAATCAATTCCCATTGAGAACATTTTAGAGGCCTCCGCGCGCTCGCACACAGACCCCTCTGAGGCACATCCAGCAGGATCAAAGTTTTAACGCAATGTTTTCGCCTGTCTTTTCCTCTTGGGAAACAGCAGGAAGTGGTGCCACCGATATTTCAAGATTTGCCAATTATGCATAATCTGGAAGAGCGTCTTCGGCTCCCATCCTGGTTCCAACAAGTAGATATTTCCTCGCAAAAATGCCTGTGGGCTCGCGCGCCAATCTCTAGCGATTTCCCCTGAAAAGATCAGCCTCAAATCTTCCTCTGCACAATGAGAAGGAACACAACTGCATACCAAAGCTTGTTTTTTTAAAAAAACAAACACAAAAAACAAAACCCTAATATAATAAAGACTTGGAAACATTTCGTATCGAGAGGAAACCTTGCTACGTGAATATCTCAAACCAACCTCATCGGGTTCTTGACAAGCTGGTTTTAAATGGCCCCCCCGTTTCCCCCAGGAGGAATCAGTGTGACACAGAATGAACTTTCTAGAACAGAAAGCTTGAAAGGCCCAAGTTATGTTCATATCTGGTGGGCAGAAAATTGTCGTCTGGTGTGACCCAAACCAAATTCACATGTTAAATACTTGGGAGATACAATACAATACAATAGCGGAGTTGGAAGGGACCTTGGAGGTCTTCTAGTCCAACTCCCTGCCTAGGCAGGAAACCCTATACCGTTTCAGACAAATCGTTATCCAACAGCTTCTTAAAAACTGCCAGTGTTGGACCATTCACAACTTCTGGAGGCAACTTCTGTTCCACTGATTCATTGTTCTAACTGTCAGGAAGTTTCTCCTCCGTTCTAAGTTGCTTCTCTCCTTGATTAGTTTCCACCCGTTGCTTCTTGTTCTACACTCAGGTGCCTTGGAGAATAGTTTGACAATGATGCAAAAATGATCTCTTTGCATCTGACTGGAATGTGAATCATGCCCCCAGTCTGGCACCTTTCTGAAGTGGGGCAATGCAACCCTCTTCCTTGCCCTGGAGATGATCATTTTCCAGATTTTAGGACCATGAAGTCGAAAAGGAACCTCAGCAATTTCATCGCAACTCTTTCCAAGGGGACTTTGCCAAGAGGAAAAACAAAATACACACAGCTATCTCATTCGCAAGAGACAATTTGAAAGACATTTTGCAAGGCACTTCATTTGTCATCTTGGCTTGCAAACACAGCCTCAGACCAAAATAAAATGCTGGGATTGCAAAGCCGCAGAAAATAAATCAACCCGACATAGAAACGTACACGTTGAGCTTGTCGATTTGCCCGTTGCGGGATCCAACCACATTAGATAGACCCCGCAATGTGTGAACTCCTCCGTTGTTTGGTTTTGCTGTGAATCAAAGTGCAAACGCTGAAACGTCTGCTGACAGGGAAGGTAAGAGAAACAAGAAAATTATCAGCAGATTTCCTGGGCTGCTTCAAATGTCAGTAGGGCAAGATTGTGGTCCCCATAAGTATCGGCTGTGAGGAGTAAACCCTTGTATTTTTTTAACTTTTATTTGATTTCTAAACCGCGCCCTCTCCCAGAAGGGACTCGGGGCGGTATTGACTAGGGAGTTTTCATCCTCACTCTGTTTAAGGTTCAATCAGGTTCAATGTGCTGGAGAAGACTCCTGCGAGTCTCTTGGACTGCAAGACGATCCAACTGGTCAGTCCTAGAGGAGATCGATGGTGTCAAAACATGCGAGGGATGGTAAACGAAGCAACCCAAACGGTATATTATAACCCTGTAAATGGAATGATCAATGTATAAGAATGACAAATGTAAAAAAGAATAATAACTATGGGAAGGCATACCTATAATTGTACATAGAGAACAAAAAACAAATAAGTAAAACTTTCCCAGGAAAAAGAAAGAATCATAGATTATTCCGTAAGGACCAGATCATTCTGAGCAGGAGGAGAAGATCTACTCGGTAGTGAGAAATCGGCTTTGAAATGTTAATTGAAATAAACGCAGCCGAAGGGCTTAGGAGGTGAGTCTTCCTCCCGTGGGGCAGGAAGACTGGGAGAAGGCATGGATATGGGACGGGGAAAGGGGGGGGGAAGGCGCATATGCGCCTGTCGTCTGGATCTTGTTTGTGCTCCTTTTGCTGGGAGCCCAGATTGTCTCCCCAGGCTGGTGCCTTGGAAAAGATCCTTTCTGCCAGCTGAGCAGAGCAGGAAGATGAAAGCATGCTTCTGTGACTCTACCCGAGATTCCTAGGCGACGGACATCATCTCACACTGGCATAGAACAATGGCCAGCCTGGGTCCCTTGCAGTTGTCTCTAGCTGATGTCACATCTATCACGGCCATCGTACTTAGGGAGGGGAACACACACACATCATGAGGCTGGCTTTGAAGTCTCCCGAAGGAGCGTGCCTACATCCCCAGCTGTCCGCTACCTTACTCCCTCTTGTAAGGTTGGAGAAAGGGGTGAAATGGACGGGAGCAAGACTAGCGACCTTGAAGAGTGGCCATAAAAAGTGGCAGTTCTCTTGAGACAAAGGCTTGAGGTTGGACAACCTAGAACTACGCCGCCTACGCTCTGACCTAAGCGTAGTACACAAAATTGTCTGCTACAACATCCTACCTGTCAATGACTTGCTTCAGCTTCAACCGCAATAATACAATCGATACAAACTCAAGGTAAACTGCTCCAAATTCGATTGCAGAAAATCTGACTTCAGCAACAGAGGGGTCAACACCTGGAATGCTCTACCTGACTCCATTGTTACATCCTCAAACCTCCACAGCTTCAACCACGAACTGTCTACCCTGGTCCTCATTCCATTCCCAAGAACTCCGTAAAGGGGGCGTGCATAAGCGCACCGGCGTGTCTTCCGTCCCTGTCCTACTGTCCCCCTTTATTTGTACTCATTTCCTGTGTTCATGTCCCTGTTCATACTTATACCTGTTATCTTGTACATGTTTGACAAACCAAATAAATACATAAAATAAAACCCCAGAGGAAAGGAAGGGGAGAGAATAATGAGAAGAGCTAATGAAAGAACAAGCTCTTTAAAAAAGTTTAAATCCCAGGGTATTTGTGGTGCTGAATTAGAAACGTCTGATCCCAGCATACAAGGGAAGAAGTCCAGAAGGTATCCGCATGGGGCTCAAGAAACAACTTACATCTAAATACTAGTAAGACAAAGGAGATGTTGCTAAATTTCTGGAAGCACAGAGAAGAACCTGCCCCATTGTATATCGAAGGGGGGCTGTGTGGAGAGGGTCCCCTCTTTTAAATTCTTGTGAGTGCTCCTTAAGTCAAGAACTCACCTGGGAAAACAACACGTCCCTGGTGATTGTCAAGGCCCAACAGAGACTTCATTTCCTTAGAGTCCTGCGAAAAAATCAGGTGGAACAACAGCTGATGACCTCTTTCTATCGGTCCACCATAGAAAGTGTCCTCACATGTTGCATTATAGTATGGTACACTGGTTTAACTGCTGTGGACAGGAAGGCCCTACAGAGAGGCATCAATTCGGCACAAGAAACCGTCAGTTGCCCTCTGACACCACTGGATGACATCACCAGATCTCGCTGCTTTAGCAGAGTAAAGGAAGATACTCAGAGATGATTGACACCCTGGTCAGTGTCTCTTTGCACTTTCTACCATCAGGCAGAAGGCATCAAAGCATAGCCAGCCGAACAAATAGGTTTAAAAATCATTTCTATCTTTGGGGCTGTCAGACTCTTAAACACAACCACAATCACTCCACGCACAGGTGGAAACATATGACTAGTTTTTTTTTCCTTTTCTTTCTTTTTTCATTTCCGCTATAATTTTGCACCAGTGAGGCTAAAACCAATTTCGTTGTATTTAAGTACAATGACAATAAAGATTGTACTTATACTTTCCAGTTTTACAGAAGAGAATAACAGAATGGGAAGGGGACCTTGGAGGTCTTCTAGTCCAACCTCCTGCTCAAGCAGAACAAACAGAGAAGTTGGTTTGTTTTGCCTTCTTCCACCATGATTTCAACCGTAGCCTACAACTTCACGTTTGCCTTCTGCAAATCTTGCAGAGCTAAGAAGCCTGGACCGGTTTCTGTCTGGTGCTCCAGGAACATTTAAAGCAAAGGCATCCAACCTTAGTCACTTTAAGACCTGTGGACTTCAACTCCCAGAATCCCCCAGGTTGGGTGCCTGGGAAATTCTGGGAGTTGGAAGTGCACAAATCTTAAACTCCACAAACTGCACACAGGAGAGAAGCAACTTAGAACTAAGGAGAAATTTCCTGATGGTGAGAACAATTAAACAACTTTCTTCCAGAAATTGTGAATGCTCCAACACTGGAAGTTTTAAAGAAGAGATTAGATAAGTATTTGTCTGAAGTGGTATAGAGTATCCTGCCTAAGCAGGGGTTTGGGCTAGAAGACCTCCAAGGTCCCTTCCAACTCTGTTGTTCTACTCTACTCTACTCTACTCTACTCTACTCTACTCTACTCTACTCTACTCTATTCTTTTTCTACTCTAGTCTACTCTAGTCTACTCCACTCCACTCCACTCCACTCTACTCTATTCTTGATTCCCTATTCTACTCTATTCTACTCTGCTCTGCTCTGCTCTACTCAATTCATTGCAAGTTGGACACTCCAGTTTGGAGATTCTAAGAACGGCATCCCAATATCTGGAGGTTACACACTGCCTTGGGGAGAACCTTCTGCTACATCCTTCTCAAAGCAGGTTGTTTCTATCGCCTGTGTGGATATGTGTGTCTGTGCATGTGCAATTTTTTTTTTTGCCGGCTTCTAGCCCCGAGGCTCTTCTCCATCAACCTTCAGCCCAAGATGGGCAAGAAAGCTCCCTCCAAACTTGAAAACTATTTGCAAAGCCTCTCACGGATAATCCTGGCTGGAGATCAGGAAAGCCAAGGGAATAAAGTGGTTGATCTTTTTGTTATTTTTATTTTCCATGTGCCTGGGTAAATTTAGTTCCCATAAAAGTGAGGAATTGTCAGCACCGACTTTAGAAGCGGGCCACGATGGAGGCAGCTGTTGAGCAGAGCATTCAGCACAAAGCCCCCTCAATCCTGCCCCAAAGCCCTCCGCCCCCCTGCCTCTCCTTTCCTCGCCACATTTGGTCTAGACTTCTGTTTTCTGCCCATGTCAACAGTTCGGCGGGAGAAGATTTCGGAGGCCCTGAACTTTTCATCTTCCTCTTTGTACTTAAATCTCCGAAAGCCGGTTTCTTGCCCAGATTCTCATCACATGGGAACAGAAGCGCTCACGTCTGCAAGCTGCGTTGGAATCCCTGCTACTTTCTCCGTCCCCTTTGCCTCTGATGGTGGACGCCATCGGAGTTTTTTAATTTAGCTTTCGGGGCCCACTAAAATGGGGATTTGGTTCCCCCCCCATTTCTCTACAACCTTGACTTCTAATTGCATGGTAGAGGAGTAGAGTTGGGTAATATTCCAAATGTATGCCAGATAATCCATTCCGTGGTGCCTTAAGGTCAAGATAAAAGTTGTCCTGACCGAGGCTTCCCAAGAGCATGAAGCAAAGTCCTTGTCCCAACAAAAAAAAACTTTTATTAATTGATTGTGAATTCTGCTCATTCACATCCAGCAAAGTCTTTCAAGGGAGGATTTATGGTCACAGACCTTATCTGGCTTGGAGAGCTGCCAGGCCGATATCTGCAAAACCTGGCAAGGAGTTTGGAGAGTCACAAACCAATTAAGCGAACTAATTTGTCTCCTGCAAACTCCACTCCCCTTTCGCTCCTCTTTTATTTCCTCTGGGAGGGGCCATTCATCGTCCACCCACGGCCTTACTCCCAAGTTGACCCCTGTTCTTTAGCTGTTCCCTTCGTCTGGCAACTCTGCGCATGTGCACACTGGGAACAGGCTCCAGCTGTTCCTCTGCCTCACTGATGTCAGACTCCGAAGGCATCTGATAACTGGCATACAGCCCTGGCCCTCTCTCTGCCTCTGACACAGAGCCCTCATCAGAGCCTTCCCCAGACTCCAGGACTGGCCCATGTTCCTCCCCAACCTCCTCACTGTCCAAATCTTCTGCCAATTCCGCTGGCCGCTGGCAGGCCACAACAAAAGTGAAGGTTTCCCTGTCCAGTCATGTCCGACTCTAGGGGCCAGAGCTCCTCTCTGTTTGTGAGCCTCCCATTTGTCTGAAGACAAGTGAGCCTCCCATTTGTCTGAAGACAATTTCCATGATTATCTGGCCAGCTTGGCTATATGCCAGTCTGACTTGCTTGGCTTTTGGAGATCAGCCGTGGTTCGCCAGGGGCTTTTGAACTGCTAGGTTGGCAGAAGCTGGGACAAGTAACGGGAGCTCACTCCGTTATGCGGCGCTAGGGATTCGAACCGCCAACTGAGGGGTAGGATCGGGGGATTTGGTACTATGACATGCACAAATCTAGCATTACACTTTTTTTGTGTGTGTGTTTTGCTTTTGATCCTGTTATTTGGCAGCCCTAATTCAAAGTTGCCAAGCGTTGGTTTAAAAGGCAGATGATCAAATGGAAAACTGGCGTTGCTGCTGCTGCTGATTTTTTTGGGATCTGCTAAAAAGATGTTTCAAGGTGGTAGATCTAAAGCAACTGCGAGCTGGTTAGAACAAAGCTCCATGTTGATCTGAGAGTCTGATATTCTTCAGAACTCAGCTTCGTTTTCAGAGCGAGGTTCTCGCCGATAGCGCTAGCTGGTTCCAATTTATTCACTTCTTGGAGGAGACAATAATCAGGGAAGGAGATAAATAACGTTCAGCTGGCACAATTAAATTTAATTGTCTGAAGACGAATTGTCTCTTTCCCCGACTATTCTCTCTGCTGCACGCCTATAAATTGGATCCAGCTATCAAGAATCTGAAGTGCTTTCTCTTTGAGCTTTGCACGGCTCCCCAGATCAAAATCCCGACATGTGGGGATCACCGTTGATCTTAATACAACGCGAGGTCCCTTTGCCATCTCCCATCTTGGTGGATTTGGCACTGCAGAATCCTCACTTCTTCAGGTGGGAGTAGTCGAGTTGGCTCACGGTTTCCCAACCGTGCCAACTTTGAGACAGGTGGACGTCAACTCCCAGAATTCCCCAGCCAGCTGTATCTTCAAGCTACCCCTGACTTAGTTGAAGTTATAGAGTGGGTTCTCAGTGTGAGCCAATGAAAAACTCAATGGAAGAAAACGATGGAAGGTGCTCAAAGTTAAAAAGAAAAGAAACTCCCGCCAGAAAAAAAAGAAGATCTGCAGGAGAAATTGCTATCGTGCTTTCTGCCCATTCCCTAAAACCTTTTAAAATTCCTGCTTACCATAAACTGAGATTTGAAAGAGACACCTACAACAATAGAAAAAGAAAGAGAAAAAGGAGGAGAGAAAGAAAGGAAGACGGGGGAAAGAAGAAAGAGGTAAGGAGAGGAGGATGGAACAGAGAGAAAGAGAAGGAGAGAGGGAATTAAGGGGAAGAGTAAGAGTAGGAGTAAGAGAAAGGGAAGGGAAGAAGGAAGGGGAAGGAGAGGAGGATGGAAGGGAGAGAAAGAGAAGGAGAGAGGGTAGGAAAGGGAAGAGTAAGAGTAGGAGTAGGAGAAAGGGAAGGGAAGAAGGAAGGGGAAGGAGAGGAGGATGGAAGGGAGAGAAAGAGAAGGAGAGAGGGTAGGAAGGGGAAGAGGAAGAGTAGGAGAAAGGGAAGGGAAGAAGAAAGGGGAAGGAGAGGAGGATGGAAGGGAGAGAAAGAGAAGGAGAGAGGGTAGGAAGGGGAAGAGTAAGAGTAGGAGTAGGAGAAAGGGAAGGGAAGAAGGAAGGGGAAGGAGAGGAGGATGGAATGGAGAGAAAGAGAAGGAGAGAGGGTAGGAAGGGGAAGAGGAAGAGTAGGAGTAGGAGAAAGGGAAGGGAAGAAGGAAGGGGAAGGAGAGGAGGATGGAAGGGAGAGAAAGAGAAGGAGAGAGGGTAGGAAGGGGAAGAGGAAGAGTAGGAGAAAGGTAAGGGAAGAAGGAAGGGGAAGGAGAGGAGGAAGGAAGGAAGGAGAGAAGGGAGGGAGGGAGAAAAGAAAGGGTTAGGGTTATAGTTACCAACCCAAGCAACCCAAACTGTAGATTATAACCTATTAAATAAAATAACTAATGTATAAGAATGACAAATGTAAAGAAGAATAACAATTATGCAAATGGTAGGTAAGAGAATAATTTTTTTCTTTAAATGGAGAAAAAAATAAAATAAAATTCCTGCTTATGATATGGTAACCTTGCAGATTTCATAGTATACATTTTCAAGGAGGGGGGGGGGAATGTATTACAGCTGACCTGATGGGGGCAACTTAAAGCTCCCACATTCTGTTCTTAATAAAAGGGCTGGAATACTCGGGGGAAGGTCTGAGATAATTCTTTTAAAAATGCTTTGATCTTTCTCTTCTATTTTCTTTCCCGTAATCTCACCCCAGATCTGTACAAGGCGGGGCGTTGTAGCCCTGAGATTAGCTACAAATCTCTAAAGGATAGAAAGCCCATACCTTCCGCGACTTGGGATGTAAGTTTGTGTTGGCTCTTTCATTTTAATTAATGCTTGGCGCCAGTGGAGCACCAAGGATATATAAGATTTCAAGGCATTTTTAAACATTGGCGAGGTGCCACAATGAAGCCACAGCTCCTTTTCACCCTATAGCAGGGGTGTCAAACTCAATTTCATTGAGGGATGCATTGGGGTTGTGTTTGACTTCGGGTGGCCAGGGTGGGCATGGCTAGCTCGACATTACTTAGGGGGGGTGGGGTGCCTGTAGTGGGCCAAGCGCTGTCCCAAGCTCCGTTTTTGGCTGTGACAGCCTCCTGCAACCCCCTGTCAGTGAAAACAGACTCCCAAGCTCTGTTTTTGGCTGTGAAGGCCTCCTACAACCTTCTGTCAGTGAAAATGGGCTCCTAAGCTCCGTTTTTGGCTGTGAAGGCCTCCTGCAACCTTCTGTCAGTGAAAACAGGTTCCCAAGCTCCATTTTTGGCTGCAACGGACTCCTGCAATCCTCTGCCAGAGAAAATGGACTCCTAAGCTCCGTTTTTGGCTGCGACGGCCTGCTGCAAATCTCTGCCAGTGAAAACGGACTCCTAAGCTCTGTTTTTGGCTGTGACGGCCTCCTGCAACCCTCTGCCAGTAAAAACAGACTCCCAAGCTCCATTTTTGGCTGTGAAGGCCTCCTGCAACCTTCTGTCAGCGAAAATGGGCTCCCAAGCTCTGTTTTTGGCTGTGAAGGCCTCCTACAACCTTCTGTCAGCGAAAATGGGCTCCTAAGCTCCGTTTTTGGCTGTGACGGGCTCCTGCAACCTTCTGCCAGCAAAAACGGACTCCCAAGCTCCCAAGACCATTTAGAAGTCAGCAAGGACACCCTTTTTTTTAAAAAAAGTTTGGACTATCCTAAAGAACATCCCCCTTTGACGTGGACTTCCGAATCTCCTTGAGATTGTCTTTGTGCATCTGTGTCTGAACACTTTGAGATAATGGCACAAGGGAAGCAACTTACCTGTGGAGATTCTCAGTCATCCAGGTCAAGGTTGTCCCAAGTGCTTTTTCAGGAGGCAACTGGACTTTCTGGTTTTTCTTGGAAGACGTTTCGCTTCTCATCCAAGAAGCTTCTTCAGCTCTCACCGGAATGGAAGGATTTATACTCCTTGCAGACAGCTGATCACTTGCGTCCTTTTAGAGGGTTGTTGAGGCCACTTGGAGGTTTGTCTGTATCCTCGGGGTTCATCTGACCAGTGCAAATGGGTGTGGAGCTTTCGTATGTTCAACAGTGAAGGGATGCAGGGAAGAAAACATCCTGCAGAAAGCACCGCTCCGCAACACAGGCCTTTTCAGCAGTTCAAAGAAGGCTCTACAATGTTTGCACTACTAAGGTGTCTCTGAAGACACAGACAAACCTCCAAGTGGCCTCAATGACTCTCTAAAAGGATGCAAATGACCAGCTGTCTGCAAGGATTACAAATCCTTCCATTCCCCACCCCATCCAGTCAGAGGTGAAGAAGCTTCTTGGATGAGGAACAAAACATCTTCAAAGAAAAACCAGTTGCCTCTTGAAAAAAACACCTTTGGGATTACCTGTAACTCACTTTTCGGGATTCTCTTAACTTGACAGGTCTTCATTGCAGATCTTTTCTATCACAATAGGCACTGCTACATAGGAGGACGCGGTGGCTCGGGGGCTAAGACACTGTGCTTGTCGATCAGAAAGGTTGGCAGTTCGGCGGTTTGAATCCCCAGCACCGCGTAACGGAGTGAGCTCCCATTACTTGTCCCAGCTTCTGCCAAGCTAGCAGTTCGAAAGCACGTAAAAAATGCAAGTAGAAAAATAGGAACCACCTTTGGTGGAAAGGGAACAGCGTTCCGTGCGCCTTCAGCGTTGAGTCATGCCGGTCACATGACCACGGAGATGTCTTCGGACAGCGCTGGCTCTTCGGCTTTGAAACGGAGATGAGCACTGCCCCCTAGAGTCAGGAAGGACTAGCACATATGTGTGAGGGGGAACCTTTACCTCTACCTTTACTGCTACGTATGGCTCCGGTGTATTCAATGGAAATGAAATGAAAAAAGAGACTTCTTCTACTATCAGATGCTGTTTAATCTCCCCTAATCTCCCCATTATCCTTTCCCCCCTTAACACTATGATATAATGATACTCTATGGTTCCCAACGGTGTGGGAGGGAGAATGGGGGCTCCCAGCCAGCAGGAGGAGCACAGCTACTAAGAGAAACAGGCCCGTAACAAAACAGTGCAAATATACAAGTACTTGTAAGATACCTGTCTGAAGATTGAGGTAGCTACACCAGATTGACCCATAAAATTAATAAGGACTTCTTAAAAGAGTCACGTGGTATCTCAAAGCACTGAATTTCTCTATGCCAAGAAAAAAAAACATGTGACTTCATATCGCATTCCGGAGCAAAACGTTTAATTATAACAGTATATGAAATAATTAAATATCGGGATGGGCGACAGCACACGGGACTGTCTTTTACCATTCGCGTAGCTTTGTATAGACCAGTGATGGCAAACCTTTTAGACCCCTAGAGCCTTAGCTGTGTGCGCACGCATGCTCAAACTAAAAGGCATGCGCGCATGCGCAACGGAGACTCAAAGACTGGCTGGCTGTTGGAAGGCGGGGCATCCCAACACCGGCAGCATGGCAAGAGGTAAGATTGTTTCATCGTTTGCAGGGAATCAGAAGCTCACGAAAGAAACGCAATGGAGGTCTGACCTGGAGTGACAGTGCGCATGTCAGCAGAGAGGGCTCTGGATGCCACCTCTGGCGCAAATGCCATAGGTTTGCCATCATGGTGCTATGGGCTCTTGAGGAGACTCTTAAGTGGGCTATTAAGACCGAGTCTGTTTCCTGCCTAAAAACATGTTTCTCCATTTCTCATCCAGGGAAATAGAACATTCTGCTTTTTAAAAATAATAATAATTTCCTAGCATATTTCATTCTTTTAGGAGAGGGCTGGGGTCTAACGTCTTACACTTTTAATTCACCGAGGGGGGAGAATAGTATTTCAAATCGGGGGGGGAAAAACGCCCATCGGGATGCAAGGAAATAAAAACACCCCGCTGCCAGATTGAACAATTTACCTCTAGCAAATTCCCTGACTGGTGTTTTCTGTCTGGGTTCAGGCATGAATTCTATCCGGCTCTCGGCTGCATTGAAGCCTGATTGGCGTGACTCAGCACCACCGCTGGGGGAAAGAACATTTAAATGAGGATGGCTTTGGGCACCGTTCAAGATGGCATCATGTTCAGACACCCTGGCTCCAATCCTGCAGGGAATTGCCGAGAGGAGATTTCCTGCAAAACCCTTCAGGATTCCAGCTCTGGCGACAAATAAAGAAAGCCTGAGAATGAAAAGGAATGTGATTGATGTGATTTTACACACGCACAGGGCGGAGTTCAATTATTATTTTTTGTATAAACGTTCACCGCGCTTGGGGAATAGAACTGCCGCTATGCTTACGCTGGGCTTCATTTTCTGGTCCTCCTTCTCCCAGGTTCCCCCCACCCCATCCCCAAGGCTTTGAATCGCCATCCTTCCAAAGATAATCCAACTCATAAACCTTGATCTGGTTCCGAGGTTGTTGAATTAGAGAAGGATTATCCTCTATCAGGGACGCAGGGGCTCAGTGGCTAAGACGCTGAGCTTGTCAATCAGAAAGGTTGGCAGTTCGTCGGTTCGAATCCCTAGCGCCGCATTAATGGAGGGAGCTCCCGTTCCTTGTCCCGGCTTCTGCCAAGCTAGCAGTTCGAAAGCAACTAAAAATGCAAGTAGAAAAATAGGAACCCCCTTTGGTGGGAAGGTAACAGCGTTCCATGCGCCTTTGGTGTTGAGTCATGCCAGCCACATGACCACGGAGAACGTCTTCGAACAGCGCTGGCTCTTCGGCTTTGAAACGGAGGTGAGCACCGCCTCCTAGAGTCAGGAACGGCTGGCACATATGTGCGAGGGGAACCTTTACCTTTACCCTCTATTAAGTGCCTCTGTGGACATGTCTCCCCTCCAGCTCCAAGTTTGCGTTTCTCAGAACTCAGGTTCAAAAACATGACCTCCAGATCAAAAGCCTGAAGATATTTACCCCCCCCCCCAAGGGCATTAGTGAAGAAAGATGGGACCGTACTCAGCAGCGTAGTATTTACTATGGACCACAGTTCTGTTAATAGTAGCAGCAAACAAAGAGACCTCGCGGCCAACGAAACATGCTATTTGGATGTACAAGAGTAATTCTTCACAATTCACGGAAACAAAACAGCAACTGAGAAGGGAGGGAGGAGAAAGTTAACAGCTCAAGGGTTCACAGCGGATGTTTTCTCTCAGCACACCTTGGACAGCAAAAAATGCTGCCCTCTGCACATCTCTGCGATGTCTTTGTGGCCGTGGAAACAGAACGAAAGGGGGGGGGAGCATTTCGGTTACCACCAAATTTAGTTCTCTTTAATTTAATTCTAGAGGGTGTAACTGGGAAACAACCACCTCCTGGTAGGAAGATGTTTTCACCTTTCAACCGTACTTGGGCGAGGAGCGTTTTCAGACCAGCCTGGGCAGAAGATGGAACCACGTCCATATCCCCCCCACCACGTTCAGGATCACAGATGATAAGTACTGTAGAAAGGGAGCCCAAAGACTTAAGTCTTTAAGGGCTCTGAGATACCAACCTTCTAGAATGGATGGTTCCTACAAGATGTTTTGGAGTCTCTTATAGTAGGCAACAAGCCCAGTCTACAGGGATCTTTTGCATGAGTGTGTGTTTCTACTTTTGGAACAATAAAAAAAAATAGTAGCAATTTGGGGAGCTGGAGCCCGTGCTCCTCAAACACGAATGTCCAGCTGTTGTGAAGTTTTATTCATTTAAGAACTTAAGACTTAGCCATGGTCCAAGAGATTAGGAATGGTCTCCCAGAAGGCTCTTACACAATTCTGTGTACAATTTAAGATGCGGCCCCCTCTTCTCTAGAGATTCTGTGCTATCTATCATGGGAATGGACACGAGATACCAAACCGAAAGTCATTGCAGAGGATTGCACATTGCTCTTCATGGTAAGCCATCCAAAGAAAACTTCTTCTTAGCCTTGGTATCGTTGCACCTTTTCCAGGCAGAAGGTGGGGGAATGAATTTTTACTGGCTTGCGCTTTGTGTTAGCTCTCTGCTACGAGCCTCTCTGCTTCCACTCGGATCTCTACATCAGTTTCTGTAAAGTCCCCCGTCCTGTAGGAGAACGAGCTGAACTAGAAGGTGGGATTAAAAGGATTATCAGCTTGGAGTCGCTGCGTTGCCGCAAAAGACATAAGAGCGCTCTCTCCCTTGAATTCTGTTGACCCTGATCTAGCGCCAATTTAGCTTTGACCATTACAGGTGCAATTCTAAACTCTTCTGTGATTGGAACTCAAGAAACGCTCCTGGTTATTTGCGCTTGACCTGTTCAATGCTACTTTGGTTTATAGGAAAGATGAAAACCTTGGCTTGGCAGATGTTTCCATTTGCCACTTGAGAGATAGCAAAGGATGGCCGTTGCTTCCCAACACTGAACCAAGTCTGTAACAGAAGGCAGGATGAAGTCATCCCTAAGCCAAGCAACCTTACAGTTGATTCCCAATCCCCGTTTACCTGCGTGCCTTCCAAAATCACACGGAGAAGTAGAAAGAAGGAGATGATCGATCGGGGGAAATGGCCTTACAGTAAAGTACAGCTCTTAAACAAACACCAGGAAACCAACCAATCCTGCTGTTCGCCCAATTTGGATCATCCTAAGAACAAAGTGCTATAAAGAAATGAAAGGTTGATTCGGTCTTCCTACCAAGAAGAGGTTTTTATCCCAAAGCTGTAAGTCTGATCTCTTAAGCTTTGGAGAGAGAAAAGAACTTGAGCTTTCCCACAGATTTTGAACATCCACACTATTCCTGGGTTACAAAACAGCCAGGATGGAATTAAGGGGGAAATAAAAGAGAGAGAGGAAAAATTGAAAGCAGTTAGTCCCCTTTAACAATTTGAACAAAGCAGTTAAAAGACGAACATTTACGGCTGTGTTTATCTTTTAGCAATAGCAATAGCCCTTAGACTTATATATCGCTTCACAGAGCTTTATAGCCCTCTCAAAGCACTTTACAGAGTCAGCCTCTTGCCCCCAACAGTCTGGCTCCTCATTTGACCCACCTCGGAAGGATGGAAGGATGAGTCCACCTTGAGCCAGTCAGGATCGAACTGCTGGCAATCGGCAGAGTTAGCCTGCAATACTGCATTTCATACTGAAGGAAGGAAGGAAGGAAGGAAGGAAGGAAGGAAGGAAGGAAGGAAGGAAGGAAGGAAGGAAGGAAGGAAGGAAGGAAGGAAGGAAGGAAGGAAGGAAGGAAGGGCAACAGTAATAGCACTTAGACTTATATACCACTTTACAGTACTTTACAGCCCTCTCTAAGCGGTTTACAGAGTCAGCCTATTGCCCCCAACAATTTGAGTCCTCATTTTACTGACCTCGGAAGGATGGAAGGCTGAGTCAACCTTGAGCCGATTAGGATTGAACTGCTGGCAGAATTAGAATGCAATATTGCATTAGAAGGAAGGAAGGAAGGAAGGAAGGAAGGAAGGAAGGAAGGAAGGAAGGAAGGAAGGAAGGAAGGAAGGAAGGAAGGAAGGAAGGAAGGGCAATAGCACTTAGACTTATATACTGCTTCGCCGTGCTTTTACAGCCCTCTCTAAGCGGTTTACAAAGTCCGTCTATTGAGTCCTCGTTTTACCGACCTCGGAAGGATGAAAGGCCGAGTCAACCTTGAGCCAGTGAGAATCGAACGGCCAGATTGCAGACAGCTGGCAGGCAGCAGAAAGTAGCCTGCAGTACTGCACTCTAACCACTGTGCTACCGAGGCTCAGTGCTTTTTAACTGCTTTGTTCAAAAAAATAATAATTAAGGGCCAATTTCCTACTTCTCCAGGTACGATGAAACAGAAGCAGATTACAGGACGGAAATTTGTGAGGTTGTCATGGGCCTGTCCCCCCTTCCCTCCCCTCCCTGGTGAAACCGTCTGGTGTATTTCCAGTGATTTTTTTTCAAGAATGCCCCTTGCCCCCTTTCTCTCTCTTCTACGCCGTTCCAACTGAAAAAAAAATATATTTAATTATATATTGCTTCTTTATCCCTAACCAGCTTTGTTTTCTCGGCTGGTCAAAAAAATAATAATCCAAATTTCACCCCTCCCCCCCTCCCCCAAGGCCCCTGGGTTTCTCACCCTCACTTATGGAGGTCATAACAATCAGGTCTTGTTGTCTCTTTGGTAAAATAAAACACACACACACACACACGCATACACACATACACACACATACACACAAACATACAAAAGCAACACACTGCCCAGTACGCTTCTGGCCCAAAACGTCTGGCCCAAAACGTGCTCTGTTGAGAAGGAAGCATTAGGTGATGAGCGTTCCGGTTGTTGGAAGTTGTGTGGTCCCTTGTGTTTCTGTTCTCCTTCTGGTGTGTCCCTTGCTCTCATACCGTCGTGGCTGGGCCGTACCGGAAGAAGAGAGGGGACGCGTCTTTGATTCGGACACAGAATCTCCCGTTGGGCAAGGCCTTTTGGAGTGAGAGGGGCAAGAAGTTGTTGGGGAGGCACTGTTCCATGTCATCTGTGACAAACACTAACGCAAAGTGGCCGAGCTGTTCCTCGCCGTAGCAGACCGCGCTGGCATTTCCCAGGACTTTGCGCGAGATCTCGTTTGTCTCCTGGACTACCAGCTTCACCACGTCTTCTGCCGACATCTTGTTCGTGAGGGGCAGCTGTGCAGAAAGAGAGAGGGATGGGGGGTGAGGGAACATGCGAGAATGGTTTTCAAATTTCAAATCCTAAATGCTCTGTCCTACACACTGGCAATAAAAATCAGAACACCAAATATAAGTTGGGCAGAAACGATCTCGTAGACGACCTCCCCCCCCCCACTCTGTCAAGGACCTTGGAGTAGTCATCTCAAATGATCTAAGACTCAGAGGCCACCGTAATAGCCATTGCCAAAAAGGCATTAAGACTTGCTAACTGCATTTTGCAAAGCTTCTTCTCCGGTAACATTGTATTGCTAACAAGGGCGTACAAAACCTTTGCCAGACCAATTCTCGAATACAGCTCGTCTGCTTGGAACCCACACTGTTTATCGGACATTGAGCGGGTTCAGGGTTAATTTTCGAGAAGAGCCCTCCACTCCTCTGCTCTCAATAGAATCCCTTATGCCACTTGAAATGTTGGCCTTGGGCAACCTAGAAGTATGCTGCATACAGTCCAATCTAAGCATAGTACACAGAATTGCCTGCTACAACATCCTACCTGTCAACGTCTATTTCAGCTTCAATAATACGCGGGGAAACAATCGATACAAACTCAAGGTAAACCGAAACAAACTCGACTGCAGAAAATACAGCAGACTAATCAATGCCTGTAATGCACTATCCGATTCCGTTGTTACAGCCTCAAACCCTCACAGCTTCAACCTCAAACTGTCAACCCTTGACCTCACCCCATTCCTAAGAGGTCCGTAAAGGGGGCGAACATAAGCCCACCAGCGTGCCTACCGTCCCTGTCCTACTGTCCCCATTTATCTGTATTTACTTCCTTTGTTCATATTTATGTTCATACCTATACCTGTTATCTTGTACATGTCTGACAAACAAACAAACAAATAAATAAATAAATGAGGGTATTTTCCAAGAAGCTGCTGAATAGTGCAGAGAAGAGCAACAAAGATGATTAGGGGACTGGAGGCTAAAACATATGAAGAACGGTTGCAGGAACTGGATATGTCTAGTTTAATGAAAAGAAGGACTAGGGGAGACATGATAGCAGTGTTCCAATATCTCAGGGGTTGCCACAAAGAAGAGGGAGTCAACCTATTCTCCAAAGCACCTGAGGGCAAAACAAGAAGCAATGGGTGGAAAGTAATCAAGGAGAGAAGCAGCTTAGAACTAAGGAGAAATTTCCTGACAGCGAGAACAACTTAATCAGTGGAACAACTTGCCTCTTGAAGCTGTGAATGCTCCAGTACTGAAGCTTTCTAAGAAAAGTTAGGGCAACCATTTGTCTGAAATGATATAGGGTTTTCTGCTTGAGTAGGGGGTTGGACTAGAAGACCGCCAAGATCCCAACTCTGTTATATATATATTTGTTTTGTACATTTTGCAAATTCTTGCCATGTGTATACTTGGTTTCTCTCTCCAAGACATTTTGCAGAAACTCCAGTATGCAGAACCACATCTAGATCTATGCTCGGAATGTGTCATGAAAAAGCTGCTCCTTCTGGCGTACTGACACTGAGGAGAAGACCCAAAACTAAAAGGGGGACAGGCCTGGCCAGACTTGGGAAAAGCCATTAGTCCCCCACTGTTGTGGTCTGCCAGCAGCCAACAGAACTGGCAGCATATTCGGACAGTGAGGAGGTTGGGGAGGAACATAGACCAGTCGTGGAGTCTGGGGAAGGCTCTGATGAGGGCTCTGCATCGGAGGCAGAGAGGGGGCCAGGGCTGTATGCCAGTTATCAGCTGCCTTCAGAGTCAGACATCTGTGAGGCAGACGAACAGCTGGAGCCTGTTCCCAGAGTGTGCATGCGCAGAGTTGCCAGACGAAGGGAAGAGCTAAAGAACAGGGGTCGACTTGGGAGTAAGGCCACAGGTGGATGATGAATGGCTCCTCCCAGAGGAAATAAAAGAGGAGCGACAGGGGAGGGGAGTTTGCAGGAGACAATTAGTTCGCTTAATTGGTTCGTGACTCTCCAAGACTCCTTGCCAAGTTCTGCAGATATCAGCCTGGCAGCTCTCCAAGCCAGAGAAGGTCTGTGCTGGATGTGAATGAGCAGAATTCACAGCAAATTAATAACACGGGTTTTTGTCGGGACCAGGAGTTTGCTTCATGCTCTTGGGAAGCCTCGCTAAGAACACCCACAAGCATTCCTTCATTCTCAACATTACACTGTGATGCTGATCAGGCGAAATCAGGAATGTAAAGGTACCTTGACGCTGGTTTCTTTGGAGAGTCCTGTTTCGTATTGAACGCACACCCGTACGATGAAGGAACCTGGCAATCTGCCCCAGTTGGCTACGTGCCCTGGCTCAGATGTCTCCTGGAAGGTCTGAGTCCACTCTACCGAACGTGTCCGAAATACAGCTCCCGAGCTCTCCGCGTGCCAATCGTGGCTGGAGCTGAAAGTGGATCTCGTTCCAGATGGCACAGAGCTGCAGTGGCCAGCAGTCCTGCTCTCAGTCGGAGAGCTGTCCACTGAACCAGGACAAGACTTCCTGGCCCCAAAGCAGAAGGGCTTGGGGAAATCCAGACTGCTGGTCCGGACACAGTATGCCTGCCTTTTCTCCGTAATGCGCAGCAGCTCGATCTGTCGGCTGGGAAGCACGAAGTCACTGTCGTATTGCTCTGAGAGGGGCTGAGGTTCCTTAGGAGGCATGATGGGGGGCATTTTGAGCTCGTGGTTCTGGAGGACATCCGGGGCGCTGTCCCTAAAGGGGCGGGGAGTTCTTCTCCTGCAGCATTCGAGTCCGGAAGAAGAGTAGACGAGGTCAAGTTCTCGAGGGCTCTGGGCGCTGCTGGAGTCGTAATCGCTGTCGGTAGCTAAGAACACTTCTGAGTAGCCCTCCTCATCTGAGATCCCATGGGAATCTGCAAGAAAAATGTCAGAATGTGCACAGTGTGACTACTATTTTGAGAGAAGCCCAGAGGAAAATACAGTATACAGAGGTTTTGTCTTTCAAACAGTGGTTTATCTACAAGGCATATATATAAAGCACAGCTTGAAATAGATCTATACTAGTCTCCCTTTATTTATTTATCAGCACAAATGCAACACAAAAATGGCTTTCTGCCTGGAAGGCTCCTAGAGTGGAGCTGAAAGGCAAACGGGAAGCAGTATGCTCCCTCCCATATTTGGGCATACCAGGTGCTTTGACATAACACTTAATCATTTCCTTGACTCGGCTGATAAGGGAGGAGAGCTTGTGGCTTAGAGGCTAATACAATTGCCTAACATGTAAAAACATGTTCGAATCCCAGTAAGGGTATGGCTAGCTGTTGAGAGCTAAATAGCTTGAAATAGATCTATACTAGTCTCCCTTCATTTATTTATCAGCCCAAATGCAACACACACAAACACACACACACACACACACACACACACACGCTAGGCAAAACCAGGCAATCAATCAATCTTCCACTTTAACACGGAAGTACACACACACACACACACACACACAGAGAAACCATGCTCACAGGGCCTCTCTTATATAGACAGCTTCTTAAAGTGGCAGTAACCCTGCTGACTTATTCTCATTGCATCAGCTCAGTTTACAGTCTTACAGCAGCTGGTCAGCTATTAAATCATCCTTACCTTAACAAAAAAGAAAGAAAGGTCACTTCGGCCTCTATCTCTACTATCGTCAGGTATCTCCCAAGTGTATGCCTGCAAGCCCTCTTTTTTTTTGGAATTTTAGAATTCTGACACCAAGTACAGGCAGTCCCCAACTTACAGCCTTTCATTTAGGGTTAGGGTTAGGGACTGTTCGAAGCTACAACAGCACTGAAAAAAGTGACTTACAATCATTTTTCACACGATGAAAAATTGGACACTTGGCAACCGACTCACAATTATGATGGTTGTCGTGTCCTGGGGGGTCACATGATCCCCTTTTGCGACTTTCTGACAAGCAAAGTTCATTGGGGAAGCCAAATTCACTTAACAACCATGTGACTAATTTAATAACTGCAGTGTTTCACTGAGCAATGGTGGAAGGAAGGTCATGAATTGTGGCAAAACTCACTTAACGACTGTCTCGCTTAGGAGCAGACATTTTGGACTCAGTAGTTTTTCATTTGGTTTGTTCAGATTTGTAATTTTTGTTTGATGGATGGATAGACAGACAGATGATAAATATAGATGAATGAGATGGATGGAAGGATGGATGGATAGATAGATAGATAATAGATAGATAGACAGAGAGAAAGTCAGACAGATGATAGATATAGATGAATGGGATAGATGGATGCATGCATGCATGGATGGATGGATGGTTGGTTGGATGGATGGATGGATGAATGGATGGATAGATAGATAGATAGACAGACAGACAGACAGACAGACAGATAATAGATAGACAGCAGAAAGACAGACAGATGATTGATAGATATAGATGAATGGGATAGATGGATGGATGGATGGATGGATGGATGGATGGATGGATGGATAGATAATAGACAGATAGATAGACAGAAAGACAGACAGACAGATGATAGATAGAAATAGATGAATGGGATAGATGGATGGATGGATAGACAGACAGACAGACAGAAAGACAGACAGATGAGAGATGATAGATAGATATAGATGACTGGGATAGATGGTTGGTTGGTTGGTTGGTTGGTTGGATGGATGGATGGATGGATGGATGGATGGATGGATAGGTACGTAGGTAGGAAGGTAAGTAGGATGGAGTTTTTTTCTAGGTGGGTTTTTTTTTAGAGTTTCAATAGCCATTTTTAAGGCAGAAATCACCTACCAGACGAAGGATCCAACTGGTAGTCGTACAAGATTCCTTGAAAAAAAACATAATAAACACTCACCAGAGTTGAGCTTACGGCTCATTTCCGGAGATGGGGTTGGCGATGGAAGGAAGTCTAAGTGAGAAGAGGTGGACTGAGTTTTTTCACTTTGTGCTGTGCTCGATTCTTTGACGAACCACACAAGTGGGACGCCACAAGATGGCTGCTTGTATCGGGCGTGTTGCAAGGCGTCCATCATCCAACGCATTTCTCGCCAAATCTCTTCCATTTGCTGCCCAAGAAAAGGATCGGACATGAATTTCAGAGGTCTGCAACCACACACACATCTACCGTACCTTGCCTGTCGTAGGTTCCCGATGGAAACCACAAGAATGTCAAAAGCCAAAGGAAAAGTCGCAACCAAGTGGAACTAAGAAACCTATATAGGCTTGCTTCAAAATGCATTCGGGGTTCTTCCAGGCTTTGGGGAGGAGCCACCTTTGGGTCCAGAGCTAAATAAATATGTTACCTAGAGAAACTCTCATTCTTTGTTCACGCTGAGCCCCTTGGTTCCTTGCTCCACAATACCTGAATGTAATCCTGAACTTGCTGATGCCGCTGCTTGGCAGTAGTTAGTTCTGAGTCCGAAAAGGCCTCTCGGAGGCTCTGCTGAGAAAGGAGTGATTCCAGCTCCAGAAACGCAGATACTTGGCAATACTGGCTAATGAACTCATGGTCGTAAATGAAGAAATGAACTAGAAAAGAAAGAGAAGGAAGGACATTCGGACGTCAGGAAAAGAAAAAGCGTCAAAGAAGCAGAGGCTGATTTTTTTGTAATTTTATTTAAGGGATTTTAAATTGTGATTTTAATTGTTTCCACTCATCTGTCTACCTCCTCCACGTACACGTATACGTCTTTGTTTTTGTGTATGTTTGTCCATATTTGTATTTTATATGTTTTTTATTGTACGCCGCCCTGAGTCCTTCGGGAGAGGGTGCGGCTAACAAATAAAATTTTATTATTATTATTATTATTATTTTGATTTCTACTTTAAGCGGCGTTTGACAATAGACGGAGTATTTATTGGTGAACTCAAAACTTCTGCATCCACAGCTTTGCATGCTAATTATTTCTTCTTTCCAGATTATTTTTTTTTCTTGATTCAATAAACTACGCCTCTTCATACAAATCATGAAGGGCATGTTTCAAAGAAAGGGGAAAAATCAATCTGAGTCAATTGTAAAAAAAAATATGTGATTGCAGTGTATTAGTTTGAGCTTTGCACTTCAACATGAGATAGCGTGGGAAAACGCCTTCTTAACTAAAGGAGAGAAAAAGGACGGTGTGTTCTGACCCAGGCTTCCTTCAAAAGCAAGAAACAGAGTCTTGGTCCCAGCAAAACCCCTTTTATTTACACGACTGTGAATTCCTTTCATTCACAGTCAGCAAGGTTTAGCAAATAGTCTTTCAGAGGAATGTTTATCCACACACATCTTATCTCATTTGCTGCCGCCGCCCGTTTGCCACTGCTCATTCAGCACGATCCACTCACCACCATCGCCACGTCCCATTCTAGAACAGCTGATTGGCACTGCCCCAACCCCCCTCCCCTACTACAATATTCGGAGTATAAGACACACAGACATTTCCACCCATTTTGGGGGGTGGGGTTGCGTCTTATGTTCCAAAAAAATACAGCAAATTGGCCACGATGTGATGGCCTTGGCAAGTTGCCAGAGCGAATTGTCCCATTCCAAGGACAAGGAATGATGTTCTCTGCGCAGTGCTACTCACCTAGCTCGAAGATCTGAAGAGGAAGGGTGAGGAAGCCAGATCGAGGGGTGTGAGGGTTATTCTGGCCGGGAGCAGTGCACACATCGTCTGAAGGGGGAAGAAGGAGAAGGAAGGAGACCTGTCGTCCAAAGTCCAGAACTTCCTGACTGTACAGGCGAAAATCTTTGGCCTGTAGAATTTAAACACAAATTAAACAAATTACGTGGGGTCAGAGTTGGCTTGCTGTGAGTGTTCCAATGGATGACCTAATTAAAGCATGAGCATCAAGCCAAGCTTCAAAAGAAATCCAGTTATTTATTAGGAGCAACATGTCTGCACATACCCAAGTGAAGCCAACTCTGACCCCACATAATTTACAGCCCAATTATGACCCTGTTTCCCCCCCTCCCCCAGGCGTGTGTCATAAATCACATTCTCCAACGGAGCACTTTTGCAGGCTGTAGAGATCACTCCTCTCCGGCTACTGTGGGTAATCTAGGAGACAGCCTTGAGAAAGATATGCCTGGAATGTGCTTCTGTTTGTGGTTGCCGTGCTGTGTGGTCAGTTTCCCATCCCCCTTGCCTATGGCAACTCGAGAGCAGGCCAGGGATGCTTTGCGAGTTGACAAAAATTCGTGTGAAGTCTTACATTGTTACTGACTTTCTCCAAGCTCCTAGCTAAAGAGGTATGGACTCTACAAAGAAACAAGGGGACCTCTCCTTGAAGCACCAACAACCGCGATTGCCATATTTTATGGCACTCATATTTATTATTTTATTGCACTCATATTCTCCCTCTTCTTTGAACAATAATTTTGTCCTCACAGCCATTCTTTGATGCTAAAATATTGGCCCAAAGTTACTCCATCACATAGGGCCAAGTGAGGACCTGAATCTGAACTTCCTGAGTCCGTGTTTGATCGGTTAATCAATGGCGGTGAAGGAAAGAGGATCCTTAAAGATCTTTTCACATTAAAAAAAGAAAACTAGTTTGTAAAATGAAGACTTGTAAAGTGAACCAGGTGGCTTTGCTCCATTTAATTCCCAGCCATTCAGCAACTGCCAAAATCACCATTGTCTGCTCTCTTGGGCAGCTTATATCGAGATGGTTTATGATGACCAGAATGTCTTAGAAAGATGTTTTGAACTTTCCCCTTGTTACACAGGCTTCTCACTCAATTCTGATGAATCATATGAATAATTTCATATGATATTCATATGAATAATTATATGAGCAATATAGAATACAAATGCATTTTACTTGAGGTAGGAAGCAAAGGAATTTGAGCATTGATCTATGAGCAGAAGCTAATATTGTGATGGCTAGTTCCAAGGCTGATTCAAATCCCCTCTGAATTAGTTGGATTGAAGAAGACCCAAATATTGTGAGAACTAGCTGGATACCCGTGCTTCGCAACAAAACTATGCGATTGGGCAATGCAGGAGAAATCCAGTTCACTCCGTTGGCTCACTGGTGGTTGGTGATTGAAACACATAAGGGAATATCGCTTTCGCCGCCTTGAGTCCGGAAGCAGTTCCATAGGTGGAAGGTGTAGATATTTTGGTGAGGTACCAACGTTTATTACTGTAAGGAGTCCCAGGCCCCTGCTGAGTGAAGGAGTGCAATGTCTGCCAGTTTGAACTGAGGTAAAGGAATGTGAGGCAACTGGCAGGTGGAACAGAGTTTTTTTCAGATGGGGAGGGGGAGTAGAATGTCTAATCCCTTAGCATCAGAGCAAGTTAATTACTGTATACAAAATACTAATGATCTGATGGTCATTTTGAAAATTCATTTATTAGCGAGCACCTAGAAGCCAAGAGGAACATACATGCCAAATATCAAGTTTGTAGGCTTTACGGTTCTGGAGATTTCATGATGTGTGAGTGGTATTTGGCATAGATAGATGATAGATAGATAGATAGATAGATAGATAGATAGATAGATAGATAAATAGATAGATAGATAGATAGATAGATAGATAGATAGATAGATAGATAGATAGAAATAAATAAAGATAGATAGATAGATAGATAGATAGATAGATAGATAGATAGATAGATAGATAGATAGATAGATAGATAGATAGATAGATTTAGGGCTGTTTAATATTTTTTTAAAATAAAATAAAATCCCTCCCAACGATATGTTTTGTGGATTTTGAGCCTGAGAAATAGACAAAGGATATAGATCTTGATTAGTTAATATTTGTAAAGCTGCTTTAGAAAGTGGTTTTTTTTATCACCATTCAGGCTACAGATGTGAGTCTCAGAAGGAACTGTACAATGCTCCATCTGCCCTCCACGCCAGTGTAATGTCTCTGGTCATATAAGTGGCTCTAAAGTTTGTGGTGAATTGAATATTACTAAGATCTGGAGAGAGGCTGAGAGTGGCTGAATTAACCATTTAACTTTCCCCAAAATTGAGAACATGGCTTATTGGCATTTCCAATCATAAGAGATATATAGATGCATACTGATTTATTTATTTGATTCATGTCCCTCATGTGAAGAGCTCAAGGAGAGGGTTACAAGTGGATTATTGTTCCCATGGCAACAATTTGTGTCCTTTTATATGTGAGTTAAGGGACACAGTGGCTCAGTGGCTAAGACGCTGAGCTTGTTGATCAGAAAGGTTGGCAGTTCGGCAGTTCGAATCCCTAGCGCTGCGTAATGGAGTGAGCTCCCGTTACTTGTCCCAGCTTCTGCCAACCTAGCAATTCGAAAGCATGTAAAAATGCAAGTAGAAAAATAGGGACCACCTTTGGTGGGAAGGGAACAGCATTCCGTGCGCCTTCGGCATTTAGCCATGCCGGCCACATGACCACAGAGACGTCTTTGGACAGCGCTGGCTCCTCGGCTTTGAAACGGAGATGAGCACCGCCCCCTAGAGTCGGGAATGACTAGCACATATGTGCGAGGGGAACCTTTACCTCTACCTATATGTGAGTTAATTGGATTATTGTGCTAAATGCACCCAAATCAGGTCATTTATATCAACAAGGCGTCAACAAGATTGACTTGCATAAGACTGGTTGCCTCGTGGCTTTGAAAAGAATCTGCATCCAAATTGCCAAGATGTCCATTTTGGCTCAACCTTGGTTTCCTGGCTGCGCCTTCAGAAGAGCTTTTGCCTCAACTTCATGATTGTGGATTGTCAGAATAAGACGGGACCAGTTCCGACACGCTATAGAAATCCCACACTCTTTCTTTCTCCCTCCCACCCTCATCACCTGGTTCCCACCTAGGATCTACCTCGTGAAGCGGGATGTTGACCAGTCGCATCAACTCTCGAATGGCCCCCTGGAGCTCCTGAAGAAAAAGCTGCTGAGAGGTTTCCAGTTCCTGCTCGGAGGGAATGGACTCCTCCATGCTAGCCAGATTCTGCAGCCATTCCCATTCCTCTCTTGAATGTGGGAGAAAACAAGAAAATGCAGAGAGAAAAAATCAGTGAAGTAAATACCTCGGTATCCACCATAGACAACTTGATACAAACCATGGGCTTTCTAGTGTGGGTATTTTCATGCTTCATGCAGACTAACCTTTTGATTAACTAGTTCAATTGATATTCTGAGCCACAGTGGCGCAGTGGTTAGAGTGCAGTACTGTTGTTCTGACCCAGGCTTCCTTAACAAGCATGAAGCAGAGTCTGGTTCCCGGCAAAACCTTTTTTATTTACACGACTGTGAATTCCTTTCATTCACAGTCAGCAAGGCTTGGCAAACAGTCCTTTAGAGGAATATTTATCAACACGAACCTTATCTCACTTGGAAAGCTGCCAGTTTCCAAACACAGAGCAAAGCAACACTTGGCACAGATTCTCTTATAGTCACAAACAGAACTTTTCACTCTTGAAATGACCAAAGAAACGCTTTGTTTCCTGCAAAAGCCCCCTCTCCGTTCGGCAGTTCTGCGTATGAAGGGAACAGCTAAAGAATAGGGGTTGACTTGGGAGTAAGGCCACAGGTGGACGATAAATGGCCCCTCCCATAGGGAATAAAAGAGGAGTGAAAGGGGAGTCGACTATGCAGGAGACAATCAGTTTGCTAATTGGTTATTGATTCTCCGAGACTCCTGATATCGGCCTGTCAGCTCTCCAAGCCAGATAAGGTCTGTGACTGTATATCCTCCTTTGAAAGACTTTGCTGGTTGTGAATGAGCAGAATTCACTGTAAATTAATAAAAAGGGTTTTTACCGGGACGCAGACTTCGTTTCATGCTCTTGGGAAGCCTCAGTCAGAACAACTTTTGTTAGGTCTCTCTCCTTCATTTGCAATTTTTTTTAAAAAAATCAGATGAACCTGCAAAAAAATCTCAGCTCACCATGATCTGGCTAGATGTAGAACTGAAATTTGCAAGGGTTTCCAGTAAAAATAGATCCATTCTCATTTGAAAATCCTACCTAGATATGTTGGAATTACTCCGTATTTTCACGTGACACAAGATGTTAGGCAATTGTTCAGGCACCAACACTCGGATCTGGTCAACTGCGCTGCAGAGCTTCAGGTAACCCAGATAAAGTCCAGGGGGAAGCGCTTGGCTGCTGTTCTGGTGGTAAGCTAACTTCTCCTGAAAACAAAATATTGAGAAATGGCCATTGAGAGGGTAACCTGTTCTCCCCCAGTACAGTAAGTCCTGCAGAAAAAAAAATCACGAAATCCAAGAAACAGGAAGAATATAACTATCAGGAAATAGGTAGAAACCAGGTGATGGTGAGTTCTAGTCCTGCATTAGGCATGAAAGCCTGCTGGGTGACTTTGGGCCAATCACCAGGAGACGGTGAGTTCTAGTCCCGCTTTAGGCATAAAAACTTGTTGGGTGACTTTGGGCCAATCACCAAGAGATGGTGAGTTCTAGTCCCACATTAGGCATAAAAGCTTGCTGGGTGACTTTGGGCCAATCACTAGGAGACGGTGAGTTCTAGTCCCGCCTTAGGTGTGAAAACCAGCTGAGTGACTTTGTATTCTTGAGTGACTTTGTATTCTTTGTACTTACCAGCCATTGAATTCTGTCAAGTCACTGGCATTTTATTTACTTATTTATTTATCTACATTAGTATTTATTACATTTGTTAGCCAGTGAATTTTCTTTCTTTCTTTCTTTCTTTCTTTCTTTCTTTCTTTCTTTCTTTCTTTCTTTCTTTCTTTCTTTCTTTCTTTCTTTCTTTCTTTCTTTCTCTTTCTATCTATCTAT
Organism: Natrix helvetica; assembly: GCF_964273705.1. Classification (NCBI taxonomy): domain Eukaryota; kingdom Metazoa; phylum Chordata; class Lepidosauria; order Squamata; family Natricidae; genus Natrix; species Natrix helvetica. The sequence continues at coordinate 8,557,175 of NC_138557.1, forward strand.
CTATCTATCTATCTATCTATCTATCTATCTATCTATCTATCTATCTATCTATCTATCTATCTATCTATCTATCATCTATCTATCCAATTAGCCATTGAATTCTGCCGGCCACTGATATTTTTTACTTATTGACTTATTGACTTAATTATAAACCGGTATTGGCCGCCCATCTTAGCACAGGGTTAACTATGGGCAGCTTAACAATGTTAAATGTTTGATGTGTTTTCTAATTAGACTGCAAGCATGTTATCAAAATCCAAGCTAGGGAGGGGTCTCCTCTTATCTACCCTAGCGGAGATAACCTACCTGGGGACACTAAGGATCAGTGACAGCTTCTGTGCGCTGTAAATCATTTCTCCTGCTCTTAAAGCCTTATTTCTCAACCTTGGCATGGGATTAAGATGGGTGGCATTCAAGTCCCAGAATCCCCCAGCCTTGCTGCCTGTGGAATTCTGGGAAATGAAGTCCACCCATCTTAACGTGTTTCCCTGAAAATAAGACAGGGTCTTATTTTCTTTTGACACCCCCCCCAATAAGTGCTTGGCCTTATTTTCGGGGATGTATGATTATTTTTGAGGTGCAGGAGGCGGCGAGCATGGTCACCTCATGGCTGCTGCTGTGTTTGCAATATTTTTGGGGAGGGCTTATTTTCAGGGGAGGGCTTATTTTGGGGGGAAACAGGGTAAAAGAAAGCTGCCAAGGTTTGAGAAAAATGGCACGTTAAAAGTGATTTTTTTCCCCTCCATAATTGAAGGAGAACTTTGTCTTCTCTGCTGAGAAGGCACCATGAGTTTACCTGCATAGTCATGAGGAGGACGTCAAGAGCTGTAGGTTCTTCAGGGGAAGAGATGGACTTGCGACTGGTCTGCAGCTTTGAGAGAGGGACCCAGCGAACGCTTTCAAAAGTTTGGTTGGTCTTTACTTCTTTCAGGGTGACCACCAAAATGTTCCCTTGCTTGTCTTTGATGGGTTCGAAAAACACCTGGCCCAGGTCTTGGATTCCAAGAAGACCCTAGAAAGCAACCGAGAGAGGAAACAACCTCAGATGGTGTAGCTGAGGTACTAGAGGTACGCAGGCAGGCAATGCAGTTGGGCATGTAATTATCTAGATCCGTGATGGCAAACCTTTGGCACAAGGGCCAGAGGTGGGATGCAGAGCCCACCTGATGGCACATCGCCCCAGGTCAGATCTCCATGGCGTTTCTTTCATGAGCTTCTGTTTCCCTGCAAAGGATGAAAGAGAAACTCACGAAAGAATAAGATCTTACCTCTTGCCATGCTGCCAGTGTTGGGATGCCCCACCTCCCGCCAGCCAGCTGAACTTTGGGTCTCTGCTGCACATACGTGCATGCCCGCCCATGTCTACATGCATGTCCGTGCACGTATGTTCACGCATGTCCATGGGTCTATGTCCATGCATGCATGTCCGTGTATGCATGCATTCATGCATGTGTGCACACCTTTAGGTTTCAGGATGCGTCCGCACAGTTTGGGCACTTGGTGTCCAAAAGGTTTGCCATCACTGATCTAGTACCCTATGACTATCATTAAGTGTTGTACCTTATGACGAATGTAACTTTTCTTTTTATGCACACTGAGAGTTTATGCACCAAAGACAAATTCCTTGCCTGTCCAATCCCACTTGGCCAATAAAGAGTTCTATTCTATTCTATTCTCATTCCATTATTCCATTCTGTTCCATTCTTTTCTCATTCCATTATTCCATTCCATTCTCTTCCATTATTCTATTCTATTCTATTCTATTCTATTCTATTCTATTCTATTCTATTCTATTTTATTCTCGTTCCATTATTCCATTCCATTCTATTCTATTCTATTTTCATTCCATAATTCTATTCTATTCTATTCTATTTTCATTCCATTATTCCATTCCCTTCCATTCCATTATTCTATTCTATTCTATTCTCATTCCATTATTCCATTCCATTCTATTCTATTTTCATTCCATTATTCCATTCCATTCCATTCTATTTTCATTCCATAATTCAAATTCTATTCTCGTTCCATTATTCCATTCCATTCCATTCTATTCTACTTTCATTCCATAATTCTATTCTATTCTCATTCCATTATTCCATTCCATTCCATTCCATTCCATTCTATTCTAGTTTCATTCCATTATTCGATTCTATTCTCATTCAATTATTCTATTCCATTCTCTTCCATTATTCTATTCTATTCTATTCTATTCTCGTTCCATTATTCCATTCCATTCCATTCCATTCTAGTTTCATTCCATTATTCTATTCTATTCTCATTCCATTATTCCATTCCATTCTCTTCCATTATTCTACTCTACTCTACTCTTCTCTACTCTACTCTACTCTACTCTACTCTACTCTATTCTATTCTCGTTCCATTATTCCATTCTATTCTAGGACAGCCTGTATGAACAGGTGTGTCCTAAAACCTTTGGGACTCTGGTATTGGAACGACGTCGCTTTTACCTGCATTTGTGAGATGGCCAGCAGCATCTTGAAGCGTGTTTGGAGAACACAAGAACAGGAAGACTGGGAGACGGTGACGCACTGTCGCAGCCATAAGATTTCATCCCACATGCACGACACCTGCAGCAAACACAGCAAAGGGTTTGCACAAACCAGGCTAAGATTCTCGGCTTCTACTCCAAGTTTGACGTCTATCATGAGCCATGGGTTCCCCATCATGGAGAACAAGTCTTTCAAACACCTCCTGTGCCATTTTTTCTCGCAAAGAAGATGCTTTTAAAAAGAGCCACATCTATAGGTATAATTTAAAAGCAGGCGATACTTCACTGTACCTCTTCAACTGAAGAGGAAGCACTCCCCCCCCCACTAAACACTTAACAGAATAACACAATGACAGAGTTGGAAGGGACCTCGGAGATCTTCTAGTCCAACCCCCTGCTTAGGCAGGAAACCCAATACCATTTTAGACAAATGGTTATCCAACATCTTCTTAACAACTTCCAGTGTTGGAGCATTCACAACTTCTGGAGGCCAGTTGTTCCACTGATTAATGATTCTAACTGTCAGGAAATTTCTCCTTAGTTCTAAGTTGCTTCTCTCCTTGATTAGTTTCCACCCGTTGCTTCTTGTCCTGCCCTCAGGTGCTTTGGGGAATAGCTTGACTCCCTCTTCTTTGTGGCAACCCCTGAGATATTGGAAGACTGCTATCATGTCTCCCCTGGTTCTTCTTTTCATTAAACTAGACATATCCAGTTCCTGCAACCGTTCTTCATATGTTTTAGCCTCCATTCCCCTAATCATCTTAGTTGCTGTTCTCTGCACTCTTCCCAGGGTCTCAACATCTTTTTTTACATTGTGATGACCAAAACTGGATGCAATATTCCAAGTGTGGTCTTAGGTAAAAACAAAGGTTTCCTTGCGCATGCATGCTAGTTGTTCCTGACTCTAGTGGGCAGTACTCATCTTCGTTTCAAAGCCGAAGAGCCAGCGCTGTCCGAAGATGCCTCTGTGGTCATGTGGCCGGCATGACTAAATGCCAAAGGCGCACGGAACGCTGTTCCCTTCCCACCAAAGGTGGTTCCTATTTTTCTACTTGCATTTTTACATGCTTTCGAACTGCTAGGTTGGCAGAGGCTGGGACAAGTAACAGGAGCTCACTCCGTTACGTGGCGCTAGGGATTTGAACCTGTTGACCTTTCTGATCGACAAGTCTTAGCCACCGAGCCACCGGTAGCTGTGATCTTGATTCTATCCCTCTTCAAGAGCAGCAAATTAAAACCTCCTAAAACAGTCATTATATCAAGCAGGGCGTTATCCAGCCAACAGCCTTAATTAACGTATGGAGCTACTTTAGGTGAACAGTGCCTAAGGCCAGGGTGGGTGGGGGAAAATGATATTTCACGTCTCCAGATGTTAATGGAAGCAGGAAAATCTGGTTCCAAATAGAGAGAAGTCTAAAGACAAGAGTCTTTCCACTGGGAAGCTGCGCCGTAAAGGATTTCGTGATCATGGCATGCATTTCCAAAATTGTCATTGTTAAAAAGGAGTCACCTTGGTGAACCAAAGGAAATCCTGCATAAGCAAGCAGGAATAGGAGTCGTCAATCTCCACCACAGGGATCTGGTCTTCCGGGGTCACCAGAATGTTGTCATCTTTGTAGAATATGGAGGCGAGGTAGAGACCCCTGGGAAGAGAGAAAATATTTGGCATTTGGGGGGGGGGGGGTTGTCATGAATTTTTATTAAAATAGTAAATGTAGAAAAATGGAAATAATAGGAAAGCAGTGGAGGAGAAGGAGAAGGAGGAGGAGGAGAAGAGGACAATGACAGTGAGGAAGAAAGAGAAAGAGAAGGAGAAGGAGAAGAAGAAGAAGAAGAAGAAGAAGAAGAAGAAGAAGAAGAAGAAGAAGAAGAAGAAGAAGAAGAAGAACAACAACAACAACAACAACAACAACAACAACAACAACAAAAAGAGAAGGAGGAGGAAGAGGAAGAGGAGAAAGAAAGAGAAGAAAAAGAAAAAGAAGAGGGGGTGGATGAGGAGGAAGAAGGAGGAGGAGAGGAGAAAGAGGAAAGAGAGGAGGAGGAAAAGGAGGAAGAGGAGGAGGAGAAGAGGACAATGATGGTGAGGAAGAAGAAGAAGGAGAAGGAGAAGAAGGAGAAGGAGAAGAAGAAGAAGAGAAGGAGGAAGAGGAGAAAGAAGGAGAAGAAGAAGAAAAAGAGGAGGGGTGGAGGAGGAGGAAGGAGGAGGAGGAGAGGAGAAAGAGGAAAGAGAGGAGGAGGAAAAAGAGGAGGAGAAGGAGGAGGTAAAAGTGAAAAAAATATGGAAGTTCTCGATCATTCAGGTCATGGTTCTCCCAAAGGTGCTGTCTTTTTTTCAAGTGGTAACTGGACTTTCTTTATTTCTCCTTGAAAACGTTTCACTTCTCATCCAAGAAACTTCTTCAGTTCTGACTGAATCATGGAGAATGGAAAGATTTATATTCCTTTCTAACTGGTTAATGGCCAGTGGACTGCAAGGAATATACATCCTTCCATTCTCCACCATTCAGTTGGAGATTCAGATTCTTGGATGAGAAGCAAAAGGTCTTCAAGGAGAAACACAGGAAGTCCAGTTGCCTTTTAAAAACACACCGTTGAGTAAAAGAGGGGGAAAAAAGAAAAAGACTTCCGATTCTTTTTTAATGCAGTAAAATGAGATCATAATATACAATCTCAACTTTGTACTTTTGCATAGTAATACCTACAAGCCATTTCTATAACAACAAACCTATCAAATCAGCTAAACCCTAAACCAAAGTTTTCATTTTTCCCCCCACCTCGAGCACAAAGTCCAGAAATGGTTTCCAAGAAGAAACAAAATTAATTCTAGTCTTTCCTTTAATCAAAGCAGTCGATTTAGTTCTCTCTGCTAACTCCATCAACTTTGGCAACCATACATCTATTATGGGAATTGAAATATCCTTCTGGAAGAGAGAAAACATTTATGAAGGATTCTCTCACCATGGATGATGGAGAGAGACCTTCTCCCAACTTTCCTCCTTCTACTTGGCATGTCTGGGAAAATACTAAAGCAAAAGATTCAATAGAAAGTTTTATGGCCATGGAAGAAAATACAAAATACTAAGTCCTAGGGAGCCCCACTTCCCAAATCTTCTTACCTTTTCAGTGTCTTTAAAAATTTGCTACCAGGATAGAAGAGATATTTCAGACTTTTGGAGACGGAGTGTTTTCTACTCTGGGGTTGATTCTTGCAGGGCTCTGAAAATCAAGGAGTAGAAATGATCAAACATCCAACTTCTTTTAAAGCAGTGATCGCAAACCTTTTGGCTTGGCCTGTGAAATATTTGGAAAAATACTTAACTTGATTCTACTGGCATGCCAGTCCCAACCCTTCAAACAGAAAAGGAACAATTCTTAACATATTCATTTCTTTGGGATATATATATATATATATATATATATATATATATATATATATATATATATATATATATGTGTGTGTGTGTGTGTGTGTGTGTGTGTGTGTGTGTGTGTGTGTGTGTGTGTGTGTGTGTGTGTGTGTGTGTGTGTGTGTGTGTGTGTGTTGTATTTGTACTGATAAATAAATAAAGGGAGACTAGTATAGATCTATTTCGAGCTAATTAGCTCTCATCAGCTAGCCATACCCTTACTGGGATTCGAACCTCGGCTGTATGTATATGTGTATATATATATATATATATATATATATATATATATATATATGTATATGTATATGTATATGTATATGTATATGTATATGTATATGTATATGTATATGTATATGTATATGTATATGTATATGTGTATATATATATATATATATATATATATATATATATATATATATATATATATATATAAAACACACACACATATATAGTCCCATGTGTGTAAGGTCTCAGGGAGAAAACATATTAAGAGAGATTGGAGGAACTGAATATGTACAGCCAGAAGGAAAAGGGGGACATGACTGAAAACTTTAAATATGCTAAGAGTGTGAATAAGGTTTTAGAAGGCAGTATTTTTATTATTAAGCAAAAATCAAGACTATGGGGACGCAGTGGCTCAGGGGCTAAGATGCTGAGCTTGTCGATCAGAAAGGTCAGCAGTTTGGCGGTTCGAATCCCTAGCGCTGCATAACGGAGTGAGCTCCCATTACTTGTCCCAGCTTCTGCCAACCTAGCAGTTCAAAAGCATGTAAAAATGCAAGTAGAAAAATAGGGACCACCTTTGGTGGGAAGGTAATAGCGTTTCATGCGCCTTCGGTGTTGAGTCATGCCGGTCACATGACCATGGAGATGTCTTCGGATAGCGCTGGCTCTTCAGCTTTGAAACGGAGATTAGCACCGCCCCCTAGAGTTGGGAACGACTAGCACATATGTGCAAGGGGAACCTTTACCTTTATCTGCCTTCCTAACAAATCTTCTGGTGATGACCTCTCAGCATCTTCTCACTTTAATCTTCCTTTTTTGTTACTTTCCTCTTCAGCTCTTCTAAAATCTATATTTCTTCCATGCCTCTCTTCCACAGAAGTCTTGGTTTTCCAGCTTCACCTTTTTGTCTCTCTCTCTGCTATTTATGGACCTCTTTCATAATTACTTTAATTATATTACTTTAATTGTACCTATGTTTGCTTATTGTCTTCTTCATAACCCTGTGAGGGATGTCATAATTATTCTAATTTAAAGCGGCAGAAAATTAAAAGATAGGAAAACCTGGTTTCCTACTTGTTCCAAAATGAAATTCAGAGGGAAGAGGGGGGGAAAAAGTAATTGGATCTGACTTACTTAGATCTAATCTATTCTATTCGGTCAAACTGTTCTGGATGTCGCATCAGGAAGCCGTTAAGATTTGATTCCACGCTTCTCAAGAAGTAACTTTCTTACTATTCTTATATTTTAGTCTTCTCCTTTTTTTTTTGCATGGGGTCCTTTAACCGCTGTCAGAGATGGGAGTGTGTGAAATGTTAAATATCTGGAAAATGCCACAAACTGTCAGGATGGCTGATCCATAAAAGAACTTTTTTCATGCCCACTGCCATCTATCAGGGAAGGCTGATAAAATACAGGTAATCCTTGTTGTGGCCCACCAGTGGAGCCGGCAACAGATTCAGAGAGTGAGGAGGTTGGGGAGGAACCTGGGCCAGTCCTGGAGTCTGGGGGAGGCTCTGATGAGGGCTCTGTGTTGGAGGCAGAGAGGGAGCCAGGGCCGTATACCAGTTATCAGCTGCCTTCGGAGTCAGACATCAGTGAGGCAGAGGAACAGCTGGAGCCTGTTCCCAGTGTGCGCATGCGCAGAGCTGCCAGAAATAAAGAACAGCTGAGAAATCGGGGTTGATTTGGGAGTAAAGCCACCGGTGGATGGTGAATGCCCCCCCACATAGGAAATAAAAGAAGAATGAAAGGGGAGTGGGCTTTTGCAGGAAACAATTTGTTTTGCGGGTCGTTAGATTCGTTTCAGGAGTGTGAAGATCTGTCCGTGAATCTCAGAGACTCTGTGCCCAGCCTTTCCTTGCACAGCACCTCATTTGGGAAAATATTAACACGGCCGCTTTCCAAGCTAGATAAGGTCTATGGTCATAAATACTCCTGTGAAAGACTGTTTGCCAGGGCTTGGCTGAAGGTGAACGAGAGGAATTCACAATTGTTTAATAAAAGGGGTTTTATCAGGACCAGGGCTCTGCCTCGTGCTTTTTGGAGAAGCCTAGGTCAAAATACTATCTGAACACTTCGGAAGCAATGACCCACAATAGATTTAAATGTATTTATGTCATCTCAACAGGCTGGACATTAACTAGAAAGCACCCATTAACAAACCTAGAATAAACCCCAGAAATACTCCCCAGCTGGCTGTATCTGAAAGTAGATAGGTCGGTAGATCAAATCAAGAAATCTACTCTGCAGGACCACTAGAACTACTTCGAATCAGATGGCTATAGTAACAGAATCTTGTAAACCTTGATTGTGCTTTACCTCCAGACAATCAGAGAGATCCTTAGGTGATCAGCTGCTGAATATTATCGTGTTTTGAGGGGATTAAAGACAGTTTCAACCCCCTTTGCCAAGGTAATAGCCCCTGCATATTTCCACCAAGGTCATCTCCTTTAGTCTCTACAGCGGATGGCATATTAAGTTTAAGGGAGGGCTTCCCAACCTTGTCAACTTCTAAAGGTTCAACTTCCAGAATTCTCAGCAATGGCCACAACGGGTGGGGAATTTGAAGAGTAGAAGTCCAAAGATCTGGACATGACCAACGAGGGGCAAACATCTGGAAACAACCAAGCTCAGAGAGCAGCAAGGACCCCATAGTCCTCCTTCTCCTCTTCCTTTCTCCTCCTCCATTCCTCAAGCCCTATTCCCTTCTAGCACTGATGATGTTCCTTAGTTAGGTCATGAAACATCTACAGGAAAACAACCAAGCTCTCAGAGAGCACCAAGGACCCCACAGTCCTCCTTCTCTTCCTCACCCTCACCCTCACCCTCCTCCTCCTCTTCCTTTCTTCTTCTCCATTTCTCCTCCATTCCTCAAGCCCTATTCCCTTCTAGCACTGATGATGTTCCTTAGTCATGAAACATCTGCAAGAAAACAACCAAGCTCAGAGAGCACCAAGGACCCTACAGTCCTCCTCCTCCTCCTCCTCCTCCTCCTCCTCCTCCTCCTCCTCCTCCTCCTCCTCCTCCTCCTCCTCCTCCTCCTCCTCCTCCTCCTCCTCCTCCTCCTCCTCCTCCTCCTCCTCCAATTCTCCTCCTCCTCCTCCTCCAATTCTCCTCCATCCCACAAACCCTATTTCCCTCTAGCACTGATGATGTTCCTTAGTTAGGTCATGAAACATCTGCAAGAAAACAACCCTCAGAGAGCACCAAGACCCCACAGTTCTCCTCCTCCTCCACCTCCACTTCCTCCTCTTCCTTTCTCCTCCTCCATTCCGCAAAATCCATTCCTTTCTAGACCCGATGATCATCTGCAAGAAAACAGCCTCGCTCAGAGAAGGACCCCGTTTCTCCTTAAACCAAGTTCCTGTTGCCACCCTCCCCCGCTTTAAAGCTTTGGCTCCAATCAAAGCGTAGTTATTGCAAACTCAGGTATAGACTGCAGAAAGGAGAAATGGCTTCCTCTCTGCAAGGAACCTGAGCCTCACAAACAGTTTCTAAACTCACGTTTAGTTTTTGCCTGAGTGAATTTGATGGTTGTTTTCCTTCTCCCTCGACCAACTCATTTCCTTCCACATTTCCCCCCAATCCCTCTGCTACCTATTGCATGGCTCTCCCTGGAGACTCCCTGGTGTTTACAAGCAGCCCAGGGAGAATAATAATAGAATTCAATTACATTAAAAGTTATTTGTTTGGATTGGCATCGCATGCTGAAGCCCATTGCAACATCCAACGTATACTTGGAATACTTTCCTCCGCCGGATCCCCAAATGGACACGCGATGGGACTCACCGTGACACACGCAGTGCTGGTGCACCATCTTCACCTGGTTGAGGAGGTGATCCAGCGCTTCGGCCTGTCCTCTCTGACGCGGGGCCCTCCCGTCGTATTCTCTCCAATCTGGAGTGGGTGTAGGAGGAAACAGGTTAGCGGCAAAAGTCCATTATCCGGTGCTTGCGCGGATGATATTACCTAGTTTGGTCATGAAACGTCTGCAAGAAAACTTCCAAGCTGAGAGAGTACCAAGGACCCCACAGTTCAACCCTGAGGTACAGATATTCTCCTCCATTGGTACTGGCTTTACTCTAGTTTGTAGGTAATGCAATTCCACTTGGTCAATGCAGAACACAATAACCCAACAGAAGTAACCGTTGATGGGAATGATAATTTGCAAGGATGGTGTTCACCATCAAATCACTATAAATAAGCAAGGTCATCTTCAAGACAACAGCCAACCTCCGAGAGCACCGAGGACCTCACGGCTCGACCCTGAGCTACAAATACTCTCTTCTATTGGTCTATGGTGAAGATTCCAAAAGATGCCCTAATTAATTTACGAGCCTCGAGACAAAGTTCAAAAGAAATCCAGTCATTTATTTGGGGCGTGGCCAGGGTGGGTGTCAGAGGTGGGATCCTACCGGTTCGGACCAGTTCAGCCGAGTAGGGAGTAGCTCGGCCTGCCATGCCCCCAAACTAGTTCTATCGCCACTGCCGTAGGCCCCGCCATCTTGTTTTTGGCTTCTGCGCATGCGCGGAAGCATTTTTTTACTACTGTGAATAGCGCGCATTAAGCATGCACACGCCCAAAATGCATCCCTGAGAGAACCGGCGGTAGCAGAAGCTGGAACTCATCCCTGGTGGGTGTGGCCAGCTCGATGTCACTCATGTTGGGGGCACCTGTGATTACCCGAGCGGTTTGCCAGCGAAAACAGGCTCCCGAGCTCCGTTTTCAGATGCTACAGCCTCCTGCAACCCTCTGCCAGCAAAAACAGAGCTCCGTTTTCCGTTTTCCCTGGCAGAGATATCGCGGGCTAGTCCTTCACTGTTTCCAAAACAGTCCCGCGGGCCAAGTCTAAGCACCGCACGGGCTGGATGTGGCCCCTGGGCCTTGAGTTTGACACCCCGACCTAGACAAATCACCCCTTCCTTGCACTTCTTAGTGATGAGGTGGCCCAGCTACTGAACAGCATGGGCAAATGTGTGAGTTACACTAGCTTTACATTCTTTGGTTTACACATTCCCCCCCTCCCCGTGCCATAGTTTTCCACAGAAAGTTCAGCCCCATTAAGTTTGGCTGAAGCCAAGTGCTATTTTTAGGTATTTTAAAAACACCCAAGGAGGTGCCCTGAGTTTTTATGGAGCAGGCATTGAATTCTTTTGCTTTAAAAAAAAATTAGAGGAGTTTTTAAAAATATATATATATATATGAAAGCCAACAATAATTCATTGGCTAATCTTGGCTGTGTCCAACAGTTCCTTACAACAATAAGGGAGCTGAATCTGGAGGGCCCAATCCATCAGACGGTTTGGTTTTGGTGGAGTTTTCTTAAAGCCATTGCCCTTTCACCCTGGAAGGAGTCGAGATATATAGCAGACCCAGGTTTGAAGAGCACGGATGGGAAAATGGGTTAAACCTCAGTGTCACCACACAAACATAAAGGTAAAGGTTCCCCTTGCGCATATGTGCCAGTCGTTCCCGACTCTAGGGGGTGGTGCTCATCTCCATTTCAAAGCCGAAGATCCAGCGCTGTCCGAAGACATCTCAGTGGTCATGTGGCCAGCATGACTAAACGCCAAAGGTGCACGGAGCGATGTTCCCTTCCTACCAAAGGTGGTCACTATTTTTCTCCTTGAAATTTTACATGCTTTCGAACTGCTAGGTTGGCAGAAGCTGGGACAAGTAATGGGAGCTCACTCCGTTAAGCGGTGCTAGGGATTCGAACCGTTGAACTGCCGACCTTTCTGATCAACAAGCTCAGCGTCTTAGCCACTCAGCCACCATGACCCTCTGACACATAGATACTGATTAGCTATTATGTACAGGTAGTCCTTGACTTACAAGAGTTCATTTAGTGACCGTTCACGGCACGGAAAAAAATGACTTTGGACCGTTTTTCGCACTCATAACCAGTGCAGCATCCCCAGGTTGCATGTTCAAAATTCAGATGCATGGCAACTGGTTCATATTTACGAGGATAGCAGTGTCTAGGGGACATGTGATCAGATTTTGCAACCTTCTGATGAGGAAGTCCAGATTCACTTAGCCACCGTGTTATTCACTTAACAAAGGCAAGGATTCCCACTTTGGTAAGAAAGGTCATAAAATGGGGCAAATTCACGTACAAATGTTTCACTTAGCAACATAAATGTTGGGTTCATTTGTGGTCATAACTCAAGGACTACTTGTATTTAAAAATCTGGTTAATTAAGCATTCAAATTTTATTCCGAATTATTATTCCATGGTTTTTGATCCTAAACAGCCCTTGATGAAAATCTGTAGAGATTCTCCGTCCTCCAGCTCATGGTTCTCCCAAACGTGCTTTTTCAAGAGGCAACTGGACTTTCTGATTTTTTCTTTGAAGATGTTTTTCTTGAGGACACAGATAAGCCTCCAAGTGGCCTCAATGACTGTCTAAAACAGTGTTTCTCAAACTTGGTGACTTTAAGTCCACAGGACTTAAAGTCACCAAGTTTGAGAAACACTGGTCTAAAAGGATGCAAAGGACCAGCTGCCTGCAAGGAGCATAAATCCTTCCATTCCCCACCATCCAGCCAGAGCTGAAGAAGCTTCTTGGAGGAGAAGCGAAACGTCTTCAAAAGATAAAAACAAGGAAGTCCACTTGCCTCCTGAAAAAAGTACTTTTGGGACAATGCTTTGATTCTTCATACTTACTCGAGGGGATGGCATAGGGTGGGATGGATGTCTGCGGGGGGCCCCAGCCCTTCATGTTGTAGGCAGATACCTGGACATAGTAAGCTGTACCCTGTGAAGAAAAAAAAAAGACACCTGAACCCAGAGGCTAGCTTAAAGCTCAACAACTACACAATATATAGTAAAGGTAGTCCTTGACTTACAAGAGTTCATTTAGTGACTATTCAAAGTGACCACGGCACTGAAAAAAGGGACTTATGACCGCTTTTCACACTTACGCCTTTCGCAGCATCCCCAGAAACATGTGTTCAAAATTCAGCCGTTCATATTTATGACCCTGGCAGGATCCCAAGGTCACCCAATCGCCTTTTGCGACCTTCTGAGGAGCAAACTCAACGAGGAAGCCCGATTCACGTAACAACTGGGTTACTAACTTTACTAAATCAACTGCAGTGATTCACTTTAACAAGCAGTATAAGTAGGGCAGGACAAGAAGCAATGGGTGGAAACTAACCAAGGAGAGAAGCAACTTAGAATGAAGGAGAAACTTCCTGACAGTGAGAACAATCAATCAGTGGAACAGCTTGCCTTTAGAAGTTTTGAATGCCCCAACACTGGAAGTCTTTAAGAAGATGTTGGATAGCCATTTGTCTGAAGTGGTGTAGGGTTTCCTGCCTAAGCAGGGGGTTGGACTAGAAGACCTCCAAGGCCCCTTCCAACTCTGCTATTGTAATCAAGCACTTACCTGACATGGCAAGATAACGCTACCTGGTATTTCAAGTCTCAAATTAAGTACAGAATGCAACAAAGAGCATAATTCATCTCCTTGCAGCCTTGCAAATTACATATATCGGGTTCTGAAGCCACTGCAATTTTGTCGCAGATCTGAAAATGGGCACCTTTGGTGCCAGTAACTACAACTCCTATTGCAAGAGGTATGTATGAAAATATACCTGTCCTTCAAATGGGTGTGTTGTTGCTTTTTTTAACCCAAAACCGACTGAAAACATTTGGGAAATCTTTGGCCTGCCTGCTGAGGGGTGGGCAGAAGGTCAGGGTGGAAAGGTCTTAGCGCCTTTGGAGTGAGAAAAGGTTGGGGTCGGTTGAGGTCATGCCCTGAAGTAGCAGGAAGGTTCCACACACCCGCAAAGGGACACACACTCACCGGGACAAGGCCGTGGATGGTGATCTGGAGTTTTTTCAGCTTGTCAATCACCATTTCGCCCAGCGGTGGGGAAAAAGTGTGTGAGCAGCTCCACTCAACTGCAATGACAAGAAGAAACCAACCCTTACTTGGTCAGTAATTAAGAAAGCCGGTTTGATCGAGGGGTTATAGCACTGGGCTAGAAACCGGGAGACGGGGAGTTCTAGTCCTATCTTAGACATGAAAGCTGGCTAGGCGACCTTACGCTGATCACCAAGAGACTGTGACTTCTAGTCCCGCCCTAAGCAGGAAAGCCAGATGGGTGACTTTGAGCCAATCACTAGGAGTTGGTGAGTTCTAGTGCTGCATTAGGCATAAACGCCAGCTGGGTGACTTTGGGCCGATCACTAGGAGACGGTGAGTTCTAGTCCTGCCTTAGGCATGAAAGCCAATTGGATGACTTTGGGCCAATCACTAGGAGATGATAAATTCTAGTTCTGCCCTAGCATAAAAGCCAACTGGGTGACTTTGGGCCAATCACTAGGAGACGGTGAGTTCTAGTCCTGCCTAAAGCATGAAAAGCAGGTTGGGTGACTTTGGGCCAATCACTAGGAGACGGCGAGTTCTAGTGCTGCCTAAAGCATGAAAAGCAGGTTGGGTGACTTTGGGCCAATCACTAGGAGACGGTGAGCTCTAGTCCCACTTTAGGCATAAAAGCCTACTGGGTAATTTTGAGCCAATCACTAGGAGACGGTGAATTCTAGTCCCGCCCAAGGCATGAAAAGCAGGCTGGGTGACTTTGGGCTAATCACTAGGAGACGGCGAGTTCTAGTGCTGCATTAAACATGACGCATCGCCAGGAGATTTCAAGTTTCCTGCTTGGAACATTTTGTTCACTGCTATCGATGAAACACCCGGAAGCTTACTTTTGTATTTGGTGACAATCGCTGAATTGACGCTTAAAGGCTCCTGAAATGACACTTCGACAGAGGTGCTGCTGGCCACGGAAAGGTGGACATTTGTAGGTGGATCTGGGACTCCTGCAGTGGGGAGGAAGAATAAAAGCACAGACATCAGGAAAACGGCCCCAGATGTACCCAAGGAACATTGCTTTAATCAAAGGCAAATTTAAGAGTCTGGTTGTCAAAATGAAACAAAAATTTTGTAAAGGAAACTGTGAAGAGAAAGATAAGCTTGATAGAGATTCAATTGGTCCTTGATGATGTCCGGACGGGCAGGGAGAGGGAGCTGGAACCGGTTCTAAACAGCACTATAGATTTGTGGATGTAGATTAGAACTGGCAGGAACCCACCCCTGATTTTAACCCAATAGCAAAAGAAAAAAAATACAATACTGTGTGCAGAAGTAGCCTGGAGTACTGCTTTCTAACTATTGCACCACCAGGGATCCTTCGGGTCACCATGGCTCCTTGTAGATAGGTAAGTTTATTTGTTTGCTTATCAAGGATACACCTCCCATCTTAACCTCCCACCTCTCTTATACAGGGATTGCATACTTCTTCCAGTATTCCAATAGATCAAAATTCCCCATCTTTCAGCATGGCAGCGTAGAGGGCCCTGTTTTCCCCAGAGACTCACGTGCGTGCTCAAACCCGGCGTTCATGCGCTTGTACAGCCGGTA
The DNA here is from genome assembly GCF_964273705.1 of Natrix helvetica. Taxonomy (NCBI): domain Eukaryota; kingdom Metazoa; phylum Chordata; class Lepidosauria; order Squamata; family Natricidae; genus Natrix; species Natrix helvetica. The sequence goes on from NC_138557.1 coordinate 8,572,754, forward strand.
TCGCCATTCCCAGGCCTTCAGCTGTTTCTCTTTCTCGGAACTTTCTGCATTGGGCACCTCATTCACCACCTGCGCGCTGAGTTCGTTCACCCGCTGTTCGGCTTCCTGAACCAGGGTTGCCAGGTGCAAAGACCGACTCTCCAGGCTTACAACTTGGGAGAAAGAGAGAAAAAAAAGAAGAGGACGAAAATATTAAAGGGGGGGAAAGAAGAAAGAAGGATCCTCTCTACATATCGGAAAGGATTCTCTATGGCTTTAGACCAGGGTTTCCCAACTTTGGCCAACACAGCTGGCTGGGGAATTCTGAAAACTGAAGCCCACACATGTTTGGCTTCCGTGTCATCACATTCACTTCCAATTCTACTCCCAGAGTTGGTTGTACAAAATTCCTTTCTACTGTTGTAGCAGATTCGGGCAGTGAGGAGGTTGGGGAGGAACCTGGGCCAGTCCTGGAGTCTGGGGAAGGTTCTGATGAGGATCCGTGTCAGAGGCAGAGAGGGGGCCAGAGCCGTATGCCAGTTATCAGCTGCCTTCAGAGTCAGACATCAGTGAGGCAGAGGAACAGCTGGAGCCTGTTCCCAGTGTGCGCATGAGCAGAGCTGCCAGATGAAGGGAACAGCTAAAGAACAGGGGTCGACTTGGGAGTAAGGACGATGAATGGTCTCTCCCATAGGGAATAAAAGAGGAACGAAAGGGGAGTGGAGTTTGCAGGAGACAATTAGTTCGCTTCATTGGTTCATGACTCTCCGAGACTCTTTGCCAAGTTCTGCAGATCTCAGCCTGGCAGCTCTCCAAGCCAGAGAAGGTCTGTGACTGTAAATCCTCCCTCAAAAGACTTTGCTCGATGTGAACGAGCAGAATTCACAGTCAATTCATAAAAGGGGGTTTTGTCGGGACAAAAAGTTTGCTTCATGCTCTTGGGAAGGCTAGATCAGAACATCTATAGCTGCATCCAGGGCCCACATTCCAACCCGCTCCGGCTGATGGGGCCTTTAGTAAGCCTCCGTGTATTGAGGTTTGCCAACATCAGCATGCGGAACCTCAATTGGGCATTGGCCGAAGCGTATCAAGGTAGGAACACATGTCCCATCACAAGAGGTGGCTAGCCTTGGTTTTTATTGCCTCTTTTTTTTTAGCAGTCGGGTATCGAAAAGTGCTAAATGGCCCACGACTAAAGTCTTTGCATTCAGTCTGTGTGAGGTACCTGCCCCCTTGCTCAACCTTCACGAACAAGAGGAGAAAGACCCCCATTGAGGTTTTTCAAGACGGATGTTTTATTCCGCGGAATCTCTTCGTTTGCCTGACAGGCAAGAACAGAAAAGAAAGTCACACCTCTAGGTTCTTTTGCTCATCTCCCATTATTACCTACGCTTGACAGCTAGGCCTCTGCGTACTCTCTCCCTGGGCCACCCAGCAAGAAGACGTGTCAAGGGTTGCATCCCACACAACCTCTTTTAGAGTGTGTGTGTGTGTGTGTGTGTGTGTGTACAAGAACTTGAGGCACAATGTCACACTGCCAGGACAGGAAGGCTACGAAGCGCTTACTCAAAGTCACGCCTCCTTCTGTCCCCATTCAGAGGAAGGCTTTAAGAGAAAAAAAGGCAATCTACCCCTGACCCTCATTGTGAGACCCTAGTTTCCTCACTCACAAATAACCAGCTGAAAATTTCCCTGCCCGCTCTAAGGCAGAAATCTGAAGGAAGACAAACAGCCAGAATGCAGAATGAGACAGTCACAGAGTTGGGAGGAACGTTAGAAGTCTTCGAGTCAACTCTCAAGTAATAGTCACATTCTTCCTTTTCTTTAATTGCAAGGGTGAATCTGTTCATTTCTGCACATTCTAATATTTTTCTTGATCACGTTCTCCTCCCGTAGGGATCTTTTCGCTTTTCCAATGTTGTGCAAATGCAATTCTAGCTGCAGTTATTACATGGATAATGAAATATACATTTTCTTTACTATACGTTTCTGCTAGAATCCCCAACAAGAACAAGAATTTAAACTCAATATGTTGTTGTGTCATCTTCTCCAACGACATACGGATTTTGTTAAAATATCCATGACTGGAAGAGGTCAGCCGATGAAGAGGCACAGCAACTAAGTCAGCCAATGGGAGCTTAAACAGACCTGAGTCTGTGCAAAGAATTGAAACAGAAACTTAAGCAGTCTGCTGCTCTGAGAAGTAAACTAGCAGTGTTGTCTGCTGAAATGAAACTAACTGCTTGTGTTTGCCTGTAACTCTCTTGCCTTGTGTTTACTTGGAACAACCACCTGTTGGTATTGTACATTTATTCATCTATACTTATGTGTATAAAGTAGTTAATCAATCCAGCTGAATCGGTTATCTGTGTGTGATTTCCGGATTTGAATTTGTGCAACAAACTCTGGCAGGTTTTTGTCCAATAACCCCCTCCCTTCTAGTGTTGATGATGTACTAGATGATGTTTGGGTAATGAAACATCTACAGGAAAACAGCCAAGCTCAAGGAGTACCAAGGACTCCTCATTTCCACCCTGAGCTTCAGATATTCTCCATTGCTATGAGAAAGAGCGCGGAAGAGGGCAAGGATCATAAGTGTTTCTGACTTACAGTGAGGACTTTCTTTGCCTCCAGCCAACAAGAGGGTCTTGGCAATGGGCGAGTTGTTGGTCATGATGGCGATATCTAGTGGCAGGAGACCTTCACTGTTAGGAGTATTAAGATCCAGCTCCTCCAGACTGTATTGCTTCAGCAGCTCTTGCACCTTATCGAGATCTTGCAACTCAACAGCCTCAAACAGAGCAGCATTGCCTTGAAACTGTAGAGTGGAACAAAGTCACACCATCCTGTTAGATCTGAGCATCGTCTGGCATTCGACAAACCTTACCTTCCTTTTAAGCATACACATCTACATTCCCAGGGATGGGGAGAAGGGAGACGGCATCAATCCCTTCCAAAGCCAGCTCTTCCGGAGTCACTTCCTCACTTGCAATTCACCCTGCAGTAGTGGCCAAAATTGTGGAAACCTTTTGGGAAAAGTGTACCGTATCTTTTGGAGTATAAGATGCACTGGAGTATAAAACGCGGCAAGATTTTGAAGAGGCAAATAAAAAAAAGTTTTTGCACTCTGCAGACCTCCCAACAATGGACCGCTTTTTGTGAAAACGGGCCCATTTTTCATCAAAAAATGGGCATGTATAGCCTTTAGGAGGCTTATAGAGTGCTCCTGGGGGCTGGGGGGGGAATGAGCAAAAATTGCCAGTTTCTTTGCTCATTTCTGCCCTCCCTAGCCCCCAGGAGCACTCTGAAAGCCTCTTAAAGGCTATGCACAGCCATTTTGGTGAAGGGGGCAGGGTTTTAGGAGGCCAAAAATGCTGTTTTCAGTGTATAAGACGCACCCAGATTTTCAGTCTCTTTTTTGAGGTGAAAAGGTGCGTCTTATACTCTGAAAAATACGGTAATAAAATCACTTTTTTAAAGTAGTACCATAAAATTAAATATCAATGGAAAGATAATTTAATCAAGAATGTAATGCAATAACTTTTATGGAGGAGGAGGAGAAGGAAGAGGAGGAGGAGAAGGAGGAGGAGGAGGAGGAGGAGGAGGAGGAGGAGGAGGAGGAGGAGGAGGAGGAGGAGGAGGAGGAGGAGGAAGAGGAAGAAGCAGCTCTTCTAAAAATCCACTTAGCTACTCACTCAGACCAGATAGGAAAATCTATTTACCAGGTAGGATTTTCGCTGTTTCTCCTTTTCAGCTTTTCCGGCTAGGTTTCCTTCATCAAATGACATGTAGTTAACTCTGAATTTTCCAGAGAGATTGCGATAAAGCCTCTTAGCGGCATTTGGGGACGATGGTCCCGGCTGCTTTCGAGCGTGGGCCAACTGTAGGTCTCTTAGTTGCTGGGTCATTTTTGGTGAGGAAGACCTAAAGATCATCAACAACAACAACAAAGGGAGAATGCTAAATTAAATATCTAAAAAAAAATGACAGCATTTTAAAACACATGTATCTCGTGAAATGTCTCTGATTTTTATTTTATTTTTAATGCCTTTTTACAAGGGTAAAACTTATCCTCCATACTTACAGTCAAGATTGTACTCCGTAAGTCCCTTAACTAGTTAAAACATGTACTTAAAATAGCTTCTAAATGAAAATTCAGGATTGCATGTAAACCATAAAAATAAGAAATTAGAATAGACAAAAAGACAAATTTGGTAATAAGGTTAACATAGAACTTCATATCAGAAGGAGGTCTTAAAGCTATTGCCTTTGCTAAATTTTCCTTCCTTCCTTCCTTCCTTCCTTCCTTCCTTCCTTCCTTCCTTCCTTCCTTCCTTCCTTCCTTCCTTCCTCTTTCTTTTGCTCTTTCTCTTCCTCCCTCCCTCTTTCTTTCTTTCTTTCTTTCTTTCTTTCTTTCTTTCTTCTTTCTTTCTTTCTTTTTTCTTTCCTTCCTTCCTCTTTCTTCTTTCTTTCTTTCTTTCTTTCTTTCTTTCTTTCTTTCTTTCTTTCTTTCTTTTTCTTTCTTCTTCCTCAAGCATACTGTATGCACACCAGTTTGGTGTACATATTATATACCAGTATATAAGTCTAAGTGCTAATGCCCTTTCTTCCTTCCTTCCTCCCTCCCTCCCTTTTTCTTTCTCTCTTTCTCTTTCTCCCCCTTCCTTCCTTCCTTCTTCAAGCATACTGTATGTACCCCAGTTTGGTGTACCAGTTAATGGCACCAGACCCCGGGTGTTCTTATCTTGCCTTAAGCATACAGACAACTGGATGACCCTGAGCCAGTCACTCTCTGCTAGCCCTAGAAAGAAGACAAGGACAAACTACTAAGTCTTTGTTTCAACGCTTTGCTTGAATTCCTACCCTGCCCAACGTTAATGTTGCAAGCACCACATAGTCACAACACATAAATTTGTTTCATAAAGAAATAATTGAATAAATCTTGTCCAGAAAACTACAGCAACCTATCTAGGCAGAGTCAAGATGGAATTGAAGGATGTATTTATATCCTCCTATATATCCCCACGGGAGTCTTCTCCAGCACCAGAGTCCAAAGGCCTCCATTCTTTGGCGCTCAGCCTTCCTTCTGGTCCAACTTTCACAGCCATCCATTGCAACTGGAAAAACCATAGCCTTGACTATATGCACTTTTGTTGGCAGTGTGATGTCTCTGCTTTTTAGTATGCTGTCTGGATTTGCCATAGCTTTCCTCCCCAGGAGCAAGCATCTTTTAATTGCTTGGCTGCAGTCCCCATCTGCGGTGATCTTGGAGCCCAGGAAAATAAAATCTGTCACTAACTCCATTTCTTCCCCATCTGTTTGCCAGGAATTGAGAGGGCTGGATGCCGTGATCTTAAGTTTTTTAAATACTGGGTTTCAAGCCAACTTTTGCACTCCCCTCCTTCACCCACACCAAGAGGCTCTTTAATTTCTCTTCACTTTCTGCCATTAGACTGGTGTATATGCACATGTGTTTGTGTGTGTGTGTATACACAAACACACACACACACATATATATACACACAGATACATACATACCAGGGATGGGTTCCTGCCAATTCTAACCTCTCCTATAGAAGAGGTTCCACAAATCTACAGTGCCGTTTAGAACTGGTTCCAGCTCCCTCCCCCCACCCGTCCGCACATCATCAAGATGAAGAGCGAGAGGAGGAATTCTGGGAGTTGAAGTCCACAAGTCTTAAAGCTGTCAAGTTTGAACACCCCTGGGGTTTTTTTTTCTAAAGGGTTAGGGGTGCAAGGGTCTTATAACATGACAGCTTTAAGACTTGCGTGCTTCAAATGCCAGTTCCTGAGCCAACATGACTGGAGGAGGAATTCTGGGAGTTGAAGTCCACAAGTCTTAATGCTGTCAAGTTTGAACACCCCTGGGTTTTTTTTTTCTAAAGGTTTAGGGGTGCAAGGGTCTTATAACATGACAGCTTTAAGACTTGCGTGCTTCAAATGCCAGTGTTCCTGAGCCAACATTTTGGTTGCTAAGCAAGAGCGTTGTTAAGTGAGTTTCACCACATTTTGCAAGTTGGCCACGCCCATCCAGTCACATGACTTCCAAGCCACTCCCACTCAGTCACATGGCTGGCAAGCCACTCCCACAAAGCAGGCTATACCTACAGAAGAGGTTCAAAAAAATTTTGAAACCCACCACTGATACACACACACACACACACACACACACACACACAAACCCCAATTGGATCAAAGGTAATCAAACCAAACAGACACCCAAACACTATGGAAACAAGACAAGATTTATAACCTGAACACTGCAGCAGGGTTTGTAACATGAATATAAATAATATTACTTATTTTTAATTAAAAATTATGTAAAAAATAAAAATAAAATGTGCTCCTGCCTTATTTTTTTTTCTGGGAAGGCCTGCAAAATGACAGCGAATTTAAACGCCCCTCCCTTTTGCATCATGGTAAAGGAGCATCTTATTTTTGGCAAAAAAAAAACAAAAACCCACAGTCCTGATGTTTAGAGGCAAGCCCTGGAGACGGTATTAAGGGAACCACGACCGCAATTGTTCATGATTGCAGCGATTTTATCTGAGGCAACGTGCAATGAATTACATTATTTTGCTTGGGGTTTTTTTGTTTTTTAAATGAGCTTTGAAACACAGCCGTCTCTTTAGTCTCCTTCTAGGCATTTTTTTCTAGATGGGAATGGATGGCGGAAGATTAACCTGTCTCCCTTAAAAGTAAAATGTACCTGTGTTTCAGGAAGGAATTAATTATTTTTGTACCCGTGCCAAGGGGTGGGACTGGGGCAAAACCTGGGTTTTCAGCCGCGGAGTAGCTTAGGATTACGAAAACCGGATGGCTCCAGACTTAACCATCATCTGGGAGGCTAGGAATGATTTGATCTGGCACCAAAGTTAATCGGAGAGCGATGCGTCTTGGTGTGGTCTCTGGTCCTTTGGCTGTGCGAACGCAGCCAAGGCAGACAATAGAGGTAATTAGCGGCGAGGTTATCTAGGTACGTATCCAGTGGAAATGGATGAAAAGAACTCCTCGGTGTGGGTTTGACAACGTCCTAAAGGAAGAGCTGCAAGGGGAACATTTGCAGACATCAGATAAGAGGTTGGTGGAGTTTACCGCTTGAGAACCAGTTCAGGAACGAAGGATGGGAAAAAAGAACGGGTGATTGTTCACTCACTACCAGCGGTCCCTGACTTATGACCACGATGGGCAAACAGAATTTCCAGTGGCCCTACGAAGGGGCCTTGAGAAATTGTTGAAGGAAGGGCAGTCAAATGATATTGGAGAGACGCTGTGGAGTCCGGAATGAATTAAATGAATTGCGGCAGCTGTGAAGTCAATCCCGCCGTCTGACTTCCTTGTTGACTTGGCTCATATAGCGTCAATGCAGAGAGGTTGCAAATGGCGATTGCATGACCCCGGGACACTGCAACGTCCTACATACAGGTAGTCCTCAACTTACAACTACAACTGACCCCCAATTTTCTGTTGCTAAGCAAGACATAGTGATTGCAGTCTCCCAGGGTGACACAATCCCTTTTTTGAGACCTTCTGACAAGCCAAGTCAAGGGGGCAGCCAGATTTATTTATTTATTTATTATTTATATATATATTTATTATTTCTCCTTGTGCATATGTTGCGCTAGACATTCCCGACTCTAGGGGGCAGTGCTCACCTCCGTTTCAAAGCCGAAGAGCCAGCGCTGTCCGAAGACGTCTCCGTGGTCATGTGGCCGGCATGACTCAACTCCGACAGCGCACAAAACGCTGTTCCCTTCCCACCAAAGGTGGCTCCTATTTTTCTACTTGCATTTTTTCACGTGCTTTCGAACTGCTAGGTTGGCAGAAGCCGGGACAAGTCACGGGAGAAGTCACTCCGTTACGCGGCGCTAGGGATTCGAACCGCCAAACTGCTGACCTTTCTGATTGACAAGCTCAGCGTCTTAGCCACTGAGCCACCACATCTCTTAAAACCTCATTAAAGAACAATAAAACTAATAAGAGAATCAAATACATTTGTATAAGATTCACTTCACATCTCTGTTACTGATTTCACACTTGCAGTGATTCACTTAAACATTTGTGGAAAGAAAGGCCATAAAGTGGGACTTAAACTCACTGAGCCAACCTCTCACTGAGTAGCAGCAATGTTTCGCTCAATCCGTGTTCGAGGACCCGAGGACTGCCTGTAGCAGGCAGTGAACCTGGCTGTTTGCAGTTTGTTTAACCAACCAGGGTCTAAAAAACCAGGGCAAAGTTTCAGACCCTGGCAGAAGAAAGCTTGCTTTCCCAATTTTATTTTATTTGATGCAGTAAAATTGACCTGAGATGCTTGGAAAATTACATGCTGAGCGTTTCTTATGAATGAAACCTCTTCTCCAGCCCCCTTTGGTGACAGTTGGTATTTGCCGTGTCAAGGAAAGATATGAGAACAAACATGCTCCCTGATGTGGTAAATACTAGCTGTCATCGGACCCGGGCATTGCTTGCCGTGAGACATGGGAAGGGTAGTATCATATCATGACAAAAGTCTTTATATGAAAAGTCATTGTGGGCGCCAGACCTCTGGCAGAGCAATGAAAAACATAATAATAATAATAACTCTTTCCGTGTTCTTGCTCCCAGATCTTCGAAACTGCTTATCAGCCAGTCCAAATCACGAACAATATGAAACAATCAGAAAGCCACGGCCATCACAACAACATAAATCACAACGTCTCATTAAACAGTACACGCTGGAGGAGAACCAACTCATCATGTCATTTGCTAATTTGTCTAGGTTGAGTGGGGGTGGGGCGGGTGTTGGAGAACGGGGCGAGTTGGTAACCGGACAGAAGACAGAAAAAGTCACTGCCGTTGTTAAATGAATCAGAGTTCGCAGATTAACAGAGTTGGAAGGGACCTCCGAGGTCAGTGGTGGCTAACATTTTTGTCGTTGCATGCCGAAAGTGTGCGCGGACGTGCCCCAGTGGTGGGTTGCTCTTACAGTCGCTACCGGTATGCCGCTCAGGAGGCCACGCGTCCTGTTTGTGCACGCCCACTGCGCACGCATGTGCAATCCACTGCCTCCTGCGACGCCGAACTGCTTGTTGGGGCTCACGCAGGCGCCGCATGGCGGTTGCTTTAAAAACAGGTATAGAATGCGGGCGGATGGGTGGGCCAAACGAGCCACCATACCGATACGCTATCAACTGCTCCCGACTACTACCGGACCAGACCCACCAGAACCCACCACTGACCTGCCCACACCCATAACGCAATGCACCTGCAACTCGTCCCATGCGTGCCCTGCCACCGTGTGCATGCATGCACGACCCCTCCTGTGCTCCTCCACCCTCCGTGTGTGATTCCCCTGCACCACATTTTGGACCTAGCGGTCCTCCCTGAAGCGTCCTGGAACCAAAAATGGGGTGGGGGTGTGTGCAACATTCCCCCACCCTCACACGTGCATACGTGACCCCCCCGCCTCCCCATGCATGTGTGCACTTCTCCCTCAAGTGGGGGACGCGTCAGTGGTAGAGGCCCGACTGGCCAGTGGGAGGCGCGCACAGGTGTGGTGGAGCTGAACAGGGGCGGTGGCTCACTGGCCTACAGTGAGGGCTCTGCGTGCCATCTGCGCCACGAGTGCCATAGGTTTGCCATCAGGGTTCTAGGTCATCTAGTCCACCCCCTTGCCTAAGCCCGAGACCCCTACAGCGTTTCTGAGAGATGGCAGTCCAGCCTCTTCTTGAAAGCTTCCAGGGATGAAGCTCCCGCAAACCTCCGAAGTCAATTTCTGTTACATCATTAAGCGAATCTGGCTCTCCCCCACTGACTCTGCTTGTAGAGGCCAGTTAGGAAGGTGTCAAAGGGCAATCACATGACCCCAGGATCCTTCACAATGCTGCTTGCCATGATCCCGCGACCATGCTGCGACGGTCATTAGCGGGAGGACCAGTTGCATATCACCTTTCTTCACCATCGTCGTGTATTGAGGGCTACCGCTGGGTCTTTCTACGCATGTACGCCTTATTGTCTCTCTTTCTTGCCCCCTCCCCCCCAGCAAACTATTTTCATTTTCTTGTTTTCGACTTCGTTACAAGTGAAAACGTTTGGTTTCTAGCAGACTTAAAGCTTACAGGAATTCCGTCCGTGCCAGGAATAAGTTTCATTTGTTCCTCTGTATCCCTAATGATACTAGCAGAGGCCCCCTACTTAACCACAAGGCCAGCAGGAGCCAAACAACAGACAGTTGTGTGTGTGTGTGTGTGTGTGTGTGTGTGTGTGTAAAAGAGATGGAGATTTGGCCCGTCTACTGAACTAATAATCTTCGCATCGCTTCTTGTGGTCAATTGCAGCCAGCCTTCCATCTCTTTGTAACGGAGAATGCATGGGAAGACGTGGAGAACACAACGAGAAAGAAATCAATACCATGTAACGCTTCTGTCCCATTCTTATCCTACCGTTAGTTCTTTGCGAGTCGAGATTAAAAGTCAAAGTCTGCATTTGTTCTTCTCAGCTGTTCCGTCGAAGGCTGGGATTTATCTCCTTAGAGGCCGAACGGAAAGCTCCGAAAACCAGAGTTAAGCTATTTGTACTCACTGCATCATTGACCAAACGTCTTTTGTCTACCCAGTGTCTACACCAGATTAGTCCAAGGGGACCCTCCGATGCAGGGGAAAGCGTGTTTGGCTTCCGCTGCCATGGTAACCCCTCACTTTGTTTGTAGCTACTTCTATAAATCACTACTATCGGTGAGGATTCATGGTGGAGTCTCCCTAGAGATTCAAACAGCTCCCACCTTAAAGATAAAGGTTCCCGTTGCGCATATGTGCTAGTCGTTCCTGACTCTAGGGGACGGTGCTCATCTCCATTTCAAAGCCAAAGAGCCAGTGCTGTCCGAAGACGTCTCCGTGGTCATGTGGCCAGCATGACTAAACGCTGAAGGCGCACGGAATGCTGTTCCCTTCCCACCAAAGGTGGTTCCTATTTTTCTACTTGCATTTTTATGTACTTTCAAACTGCTAGGTTGGCAGAAGCTGGACAAGTAACGGGAGTTCACTCCGTAAAGCCGCGCTAGGGATTCAAACCGCCGAACTGCCGACATTTCTGATCAACAAACTCAGCATCTTAGCCACTGAGCCACCACGTCCCTTTTACAGCTCCCATCTTAAAGACATGTAAAAAAAAGATGTTGAGACTCTAGAAGAGGGGTGTCAAACTCAATTTCATTGAGGGCCACAACAGGGTTGTGTTTGACCTCGGGGAGGGGGGGCAGCTAGATGTCACTCGTGTCGAGGCTGCCTGGGATGGCCCAAGTGCTCTACCAGCAAAAACGGGCTCCCGAGCTCTGCTTTTGGCTGCCATGACCTCTTGCAACCACTTGCCAGCAAAAATGGAGCTCCGTTTTTGCTGGCAGAAGCACCGTGGGCCGGTACTTTGCTGTTTCCAGGGCAGCCCCGAGGGCCAGATCTATGTACCCTATGGGGCAGATTTGGCCTCCAGGGCTTGATTTGGATACCCTTGCTCTAGAGAGAGTGCAGAGAAGGGCAACCAAGATGATTCGGGGACTGGAGGCTAAGACTTGTCAAGAACGGTTGCAGGAACTGGGTATCTCTAGTTTGATGAAAAGAAGGACTAGGGGAGACATGGTAGCAGTCTTCCCATATCTCAGGGGCTGCCACAAAGAAGAGGGAGTCAGGCTATTCTCCAAAGCACCTGAGGGGTAGAACAAGAAGCAATGGGTGGAAACTAATCAAGGAGAGAAGCAACTTAGAACTAAGGAGAAATTTCCTAACGGCGAGAATAATTAATCAATGGAATTACTTGCCTTCAGAAGTTGTGAGTGCTCCATCATTGGAGGCTTTCAAGAGAAAACTGGACAGCCACCTGACTGAAATGGTATAGGGTTTCCTGCCTAAGCAGGGGGTTGGTACTAACTTATTCTCACAAAGCTTGGGATAGGATCCAGGTAGTCCTTGACTTATAACCATCCATTTAATAACCGTTTGATGTTAGAACGGCACTGAACAAAAGTGACTGACGGCCAGTCCTCACTCTTAGAACTGCCACAGCATTCCAATGATCAAGTTCAGGTAAGGTCTACCTGTAACGAGGTAGATGATTAATTGGATAGATAGGTAGATGCTCCTCGCTCGATCACTTCCTCAGTTCTAACGCTTGGTTGAAAACTCCTTCAGCGCACTTGAAGCTTGATACAAAACCAGTCTGGACTCAGCGGTTTTTCACAATTATTATTTGCCTGTCCTTCCTTCAACAATTTGGCGAGACACCTTCCCAGAAACAAGGATATCCTGAAAAGTAGGATCAGTACTCTGCTTCCATGAAAATAATTCCTCCCTGGATAATAAGCCCAATCGGGCTTTTGAACGCATGTGCTAAAATAATCCCTCCCCTGAAAATAATCCCTCCCTGAAAATATTGCAACACAGCAACAGCCATGAGGTTATCATGCTCGCCGCCTCCTGCACCTCAAAAATAATAAGACCTCTCCAAAAATAAGGCAAGTGTTTATTTCGGGTGTCAAAGAAAATAAGACCCTGTCTTATTTTTGGGGAAGAAGAGTAAATACCGCCTTCGCTCTTAGCGTGCCAATCATTCCCATTCAAACCCCAATGACCTCATCTTCCAATCCAGCCACACCAGGTGGATTTGGCTGAGCTGCATTTGTAGCAGCAATGGGCTGCCTTCCTCTTGGCAACTTCCTTCTGCTTCCCAGGCCAACCCTGCAGCTTTATTTACCTTCAACAAAGCAGATATTTTAATTCAATATACTCTCGGCTGTTAGGACAGGAAATCACCCTGGCACTCTCTTTCTCCACCGTGAGCAGCAAGCCTCCACACTCCAGGCCTTATCGTTCGTTCCGCATGACGTTAAGCCGCCCAGCCACATCGCTGTTCCAAACATCGGATGGCTGGCGAACACTTTGACAGGGATAACTGAACTCTGTCTTGTATTCATTGTCAGAATTCGAAGCCGGTCAAACGTTTGGAGGGATTAATGCTGTTTTCGTTGAGTTGATGGATCTAGGACTCAACTGAGTAAGTTGGTTCCCCACCAACTCATTGATACCGTGTTTCCCCCAAAATAAGACTGGGTCTTATATTAATTTTTGTTCCAAAAATGCATTAGGGCTTATTTTCTGCTTAGATCTTATTTTCGGGAAAATATGATACTAAATGCATCCATCTGGCTGACAATCTTAACTGGGGCTTATATTATGAGCATCCTGAAAAATCATGCTAGGTCTTATTTTTGGGAAAACAGGGTACATTTCAAGCAGAGGAGTCCAACCTTGGTTATTTTTAAGACCTATGGACTTCCAACTTGTGGACCTCGATTCCCAGAATTCCGCAGCCAGCAGAGCTAACTAAACTGTCTCGTATTCACGTTGGGAATTGGAAGCCTTGATATTTTTTTTTTCAATGGGGTGTACAATTCGGTGAAACCTTTGAAAGCAACAAAGCTCTTTTTTGGTTGAATTGATGGAGCTGGGACTCAACGGAGTAGGTTGGTCTCCTGCCAACTCATTGAATAGAATAGAATGACAGAGTTGGAGGTCTTCTAGTCCAACCCCCTGCTTAGGAGACCCTACACCCCTTCAGACAAATGGTTATCCAACATCTTCTTAAAAACTTCCAGTGTTGGAGCATTCACAATTTCTGGAGGCAGGTTGTTCCACTGATGAATTGTTTTTACTGTCAGGAAATGTTTCCTTAGTTCTAGGTTGCTTCTCTCCTTGATTAGTTTCAACCCATTGCTTCTTCTTCTACACTCAGGTGCCTTGGAGAATAGTTTGACTCCCTCTTTTTTGTGGCAACCCCTGAGATATTGGAAGACTGTTATCATGTCACCCCTAGTCCTTCTTTTCATTAAACTAGACATACCCAGTTCTTGCAACCGTTCTTCATCTGTTTTAGCCTCATTGATACGTTTAGAGCAAGAGGTGTCCAACCTTGGTGACTTTAAGACATGTGGTCTTCAATTTATAGACTTCAATGCCCAGAATTCTCCAGCCAGCAAGTCCATAGGTCTTAAAGTTGGCAAGGTTGGACACCCCTGATTTAGAGGCTAAGCTCCAAATTTTAGGGAGTTATGAGGTCAGGACAGATCAACAAGGGATGTGCTCAGAAAGGAAGGTTCTTCCTTCAATAGGTAGGACAGAAGTGCCAATTTTGTGTTCTTAGTGAGGAGAATCTGGCTGGCTGACTTCAGAAGACATCTCCTTCCCTTTCCCTGAAGTTTGATGAGTTTTATCCAAATGCATCGCTCACCATCAACCCTTAATTGCCGCTTTGCATTGAATATCGAAGCGAAGAAACATCTTCGCCAACGTTCCTGCTACAGGAACACACAGTTCCCTTTAATTACGCTGCTTTTGTTTGGCTGATTCTTTTTTGTGTTCTATTTTTTTTAATTAGTTGTGCTGTGGGTTCCCCTCACTCCCCCCCCCCACCCCTTGGCCCGGATAAGGCCAGAGAAGGACATTCTAAATATGGCTGGGTTTGAAAGTCCACACTGAAACCCGAATCGCGGCACCAGACTGACTGGAATCGGTGCAGGCCAGGGTTTATGAGGGACAGGCATTCCAGCCTCCAGTCGGAGAAATAGCCGGGCAGCTCGCCTCCCTTGCTGGAAACAAGAAACAGCCAGAGAGAGCTGAAAGAGAGAGAGAGAGAGAGAGAGAGAGAGAGAGAGAGAGAGAGAGAGAGAGAGAGAGAGAGAGAGAGGGAAGGAAAGAGAGGGAGAGAGACAGAGAAAGAGAGAAGGAAGGAAGGAAGGAAGGAAGGAAGGAAGGAAGGAAGGACAGAGACAGAGACAGGGAGGGAAGAAGAGAAAGAGAGAGGGGGGGGGAAGAAGGAAGGAGAGAGATAGATAGAGAACGAGAGAGTGAGAAGGAAGAAAGAAGGAAGGAAAGAGAGAGAGAGAGACAGAGAAAGAGAGAAGGAAGGAAGGAGAGAGACAAAGACAGGGAGGGAAGAAGAGAAAGAGAGATGGGGGGAAGAAGGAAGGAGAGAGATAGAGAACGAGAGAGTGAGAAGGAAGAAAGAAGGAAGGAAGGAGAGAGACAGAGACAGGGAGGGAAGAAGAGAAAGAGAGGGGGGGAGAAGGAAGGAGAGAGAGAGATAGAGAATGAGAGAGTGAGAAGGAAGAAAGAAGGAAGGAAGGAGAGAGAGAGAGACAGAGAAAGATAGAGAGAGGGAGGGAAGGAATGAAGTAGATAGACAGAGAGGGAGGGAGGAAAGGGGAGAGAGAGGGGGGGAAAGGAAAGAAGGTTCTTGAAAACCACCAGTGATGATACATCCACAACTTGATCAAGATTGCTGGTCAAATGCTCGAATGCATATAGTTTATTCATGTATTCGTCCTTTGACCATTTCAAAAGATAACACTGAATAAACATTGAATAAAAACATTCCAAAACAAAATGTGGAATCTAATTCAATGCAGGTGTGGTCAACGCAAGGAATTGATGCAGAGGTGATAAACACAAGGAATCAACATTCACCGCACCTTTACAGGATACCAGGGGTGGGCTGCTGGGGATTCACAGGGGTTTGGGAGAACCTCTAGCTAAGGTCCTGTGCAATTCGGAGAACCCCCAAATCTGGTGGTGGGATTCAGCCGGCTCGCACCACTTCGGGAGAATCGGTGGTTAACTTTCTGAGCAGTTTGGTGAACTGGTTGTTGGAAGAAATCATGAGGGCAGAGAACCGGTTGTTAAATTATTTGAATCCCAACACTGCCTAAAACCCGCTTTCGGCTGGCCCCACCCACCCCTCCCCACCCAGGAGTCCCCAAGCGACCCATTTTGGATGCAGGTAGAGTGGTGGGCATGTGTGGAAGCCCCGGGGAGGGTAAAAAACAGGCCTACCAGAAGTTCGGTGAGGCTGGAAATGGGCTCATTTCTGGCCTTCAGAGCCTGGGGAGGCAGTTTTTGCCCTCCCGGAGGCTCAACAAAAGCCTCCGAAGCCCGGTGTGGGCAAAAAGCTGGCCACCCCCTGCAGTGGTGCAGGAGGTTGACTAGGCCACGCCCACCATGGCCACACCCACCCAGCAACAAGGCTGAGAATCCCTTGCTAAAATTTTTGAAGCCCACCCCTGCAGGGTACCCCAATCTGTTCGATGCAACGGGTTCTTAGCTCCACTGCCTTACTTTTAAATTTAGCAGTTCTGCTCACAGTGTATGGATTAGAACCCAGGAGGAAATTGGACAATCTGCAATTCACAGAGAGAAAAAGAGAGAGAGAGAGAGAGAGAGAGAGAGAGAGAGAGAGAGAGAGAGAGAGAGAGAGAGAGAGAGAGAGAGAGAGAGAGAGAGAGAGAGAGAGAGAGAGAGAGAGAGAGAGAGAGAAGAAGAAGGAGGGAGGGAGGGAGGGAGAGGGTTGTGCATTTTGAATGCTAAAAGCATGCCAAAGGATGCTGTCACTCTTTGGATGTGGCTTGCTTGTGTTGCTTGGAGTTTTGGGGGGCTCTCTCTCTCTCTCTTTTTTTTTTTTTTGGTTGTATGGAAGGTTTTATGACTGCACTGAGAATCTATCCTGACTGAAGCTGCAGGCATAATTGTAGGTCATATATTTTTTATTTTGTTGGAGGAGGTTCAATGGCCCTATAATTAGCTTGCGGCATCTTGGAACTCTTGTCTTTTTCTCTTTTTTTTAATTTAAAAGGAATACGCCGAAAACAGAACGGAGCAAGAAGTCAAAGTCACCCAAGCCCATAAAAATCGCCTTAATTAAATTATTTTGGCATGGAGAACCTCTGCAAGAATGGGAGGGAATGTCGGTTCGGCAGACTTCAGCGGCTTGAATTTGCTCAACTTAAGTCTCAAAGGTACTTTTTCAGGAGGCAACTGGACCGAAAAAAGCACCTTGGGGACAACCCTGACCTGGAGGACTGAGAATCTCTACAGACTTTTGGCTCAATTTAAGGTTATGAGAAGTAGGTTAAAAGCTAGGTAAACGTTGGACTTGGGGTCCTGACCTCAATCTTAAGTGTAACCTTGGAAAGGAAGTCCCGTAGAGTCATTTTCGGGAATTGCTGCAAATTCTGCCCGCAAAACTTAACAGTGCACCTGTTCTTTCATCTTCAGAGCAAATAGAACAGAACAGGACAGAATAGGAGAGATGGAAGGGACCTTGGAGGTCTTCTAGTCCAACCCCAAGCAGAAGACCTGATATCATTCCAGCTAAGCTGCTGTTGAGTCTCTTATTAAAAGCCTCCAATGATGGAGCACTCATAACTTCTGGAGGCAACCTATTCCACTGGTTATTTGTTCTCGCTGTCAGGAAATTTCTCCGTAATTCTAAGTAGCAATGGTCAGCTCATAGGCGGAGTGAGGGTTTTACTTAGTAACCGCTATACTTAACGACCGAGTTGCTGGGTCATGTTGTGGCCACTAAATGGGGACTCCTGTAAAGCAATTTTTAAAAACATTCTTGAGTTGCGATTATAGACTACTGTCAAGTGTGTTAAAAAAGGCTGGCAGATTAAGTTCTGTTTTAGTTCTTTTGAAACAACATGCATCTTATAAATAGTAAGTTTGGAAAAGTTTGGAAAAGGAGCATTTGGTAGGGGCATGAAGTATTATTACACATGAATTTTGTCACAATTAGATCTTCAAATTTAAGCCTTCCTCCCTTCCTCCTTCCCTCCCTGTCCCCTCCCTCCTTTCCTTTCCTTCATCTCTTCTTTCTTTCCTTTTCTTCCCCTCATTTCTTCTTTCTTTCTTTTCCTTTGCTTCCTGTTCCCTCCCTTCATCTCTTCTTCCTTCCCTTCCCTTCATCTTTCTTTCCTTCCCTTCCCTTCATCTCTTCTTTCTTTTCTTTCTTTGCTTCACTTTCCCTTCCTTCATCTCTTCTTCCTTCCCTTCCCTTCATCTCTTCTTTCTTTCCTTTTCTTTCCCTTCCTTCATCTCTTCTTCCTTCCCTTCCCTTCATCTCTTCTTTCTTTCCTTTCCTTCCTTTCCTTTCCTTTGCTTCTCTTTCCCTTCCTTTCCTTCCCTTCCTTCATCTCTTCTTCCTTCCCTTCCCTTCATCTCTTCTTTCTTTCTTTTCCTTCCTTTCCTTTCCTTTGCTTCTCTTTCCCTTCCTTTCCTTCCCTTCCCTTCCCTTCCCTTCATCTCTTCTTTCCTTTCCTTCCTTTCCTTTCCTCCCTCCCTCAAATATTTTTGAAGGAACGTTCACATCTTTGAAGACATGGGATTGAGCCCAGGCTCCTCCATTAGAATGAAAGTAGGGGCCCTGAAATCCGCAGGACTTTAATTTATTACTTGTTGCACGGATTTCAATAAATCCACCCTAAGTATATCTTAAGGCTGCATTTAGACTTGATGTCCTGAGATATATATGGTATACGTGTTCCTGTTGGGTCAGCAGCACAAGGGCAAACCCGCCTTTCAGGGATAATGTTAAGGCTCCCCAGAGTTCAAAAGGCTCACATAATTTCCAAACATTTGGCATTAGCAACCTTTGGCTGTACTGAACTGAAAGTGAGGAGAAGGAGGCGGTTATTAAAGCAGGTTGTTGTAGATGTTGCTGTGGTAACACCAGCCTGCTTGGAGCCAACAGCTTAATCTGAGAGTATCACAGCTTGAGAACAGGGCTGGGAGGGAGGGAGGAGGTGGAAGGAAGCAAGGAGAAACTATCTTCTGACAGCAGGCTGACTGCTGCTCCAAGCCTTCAGCAGATCTCTGGAGAGATCCTGGGATGGAAAAGTCTGGAGGGATCTAGAGCTGGAAAGTCTGGAGAGATATCAAGATGGAAAGTCTGGAGAGATATCAAGATGGAAACTCTGGCGAGATCGCGAGATGAAAAGTCTGGAGAGATCTCGAGATGGGAAGTGTGGAGAGACCTTGAGATGGAAACTGTGAAGACATCTCAAGATGGAAACTGTGAAGACATCTCAAGGTGGAAACTCTAAAGAGATCTCGAGATGGAAACTCTGGATAGATCTGGAGGTGAAGACATCTCGAGATGAAAAGTCTGGAGAGATCTTGAGATGGAAACTGTGAAAGACATCTCAAGATGGAAACTGTGAAGACATCTCAAGATGGAAACTCTAAAGAGATCTCGAGATGGAAACTCTGGATAGATCTGGAGGTGAAGACATCTCGAGATGAAAAGTCTGGAGAAATCTTGAGATGGGAAGCGTGGAGAGACCTTGAGATGGACACTCTGAAGACATCTCAAGATGGAAACTCTAAAGAGATCTCGAGATGGAAACGCTGGATAGATCTGGAGGTGAACAATCTGGAGACAACTCGAGATGAAAAGTATGGAGACTCCTGCAGCCTCCTGGGATCAAAAACGGGCCAGGGGGTGGCACTACACACACCCGTGCCCCATTTTGAGCCTAGTAGGCCTCCCTACAGCCTCCTGGGACCAGAAACGGGCCACCGGGGGGCACACACCCCCCCTGTGCTCCCCCCACCCCCAGCACATGCTTACATGACCCCCCTGCCCCTGTCCATATGCACGCATCTCCCGCATGTGCCACACACCCCGTGCATGTGAGGCAGAAACCCGAAAACCAGTTGGCCAGCAGGAGGCACATGAACATGTGCTGTGGAGCTGAGCTGACGGCTTGCGTGATCGTAGAGAGGGCTCTCTGTGCCACCTGTAGCACGCATGCCATAGGTTTGCCATCACTGGCTCTAGCCTTTCTCTCAAGTAGCAGATGTCTCTCTATTTCACAAGCCCAAGAAAATGAATACCGTATTTTTCGGCATATAAGACGCACGTTTTCCCTCAGAAAAGAGGCTGAAAATCTGGGTGCGTCTTATACACCGAATACAGCATGTTTTGCCTCCTGAAGCCCCGCCCCTTCACCAAAATGTATTTCTCTCTCTCTTTCTCTCTCTCTCTCTCTCTCTCTCCCTTTATCTACCTACCTAACTACTCTCTTTCTCTCCTTACCTACCTACTGTATTTCTCTCTTTCTCTCTCTCTCCTCCCCCTTTATCTACCTACCTACTGTATTTCTCTCTCTCTCTCTTTCTCCCTTTATCTACCTACCTAACTACTCTCTCTCTCCCTACCTACCTACTGTATTTCTCTCTCTTTCTCTCTCTCTTTCTCTCTCTCTCTCTCCTTTTATCTACCTACCTAACAACTCTCTCCCTACCTACCTACTGTATCTCTCTCTCTCTCTCTCCTCTATCTACCTACACACACACTCGCTCTCCCTACAGCCTTGGAATACTGCGTTCAGTTTTGGTCGCCACGATATAGAAAAGATGTGGAGACTCTAGGAAGAGTGCAGAGAAGAGCAACAAAGAGGATTAGGGGACTGGAGGCTAAAACATATGAAGAATGGTTGCAGGAACTGGGTATGTCTAGTTTAATGAAAAAAAGGACTAGGGGAGACATGATAGCAGTCTTCCAATATATCAGAGGTTGCCACAAAGAAGAGGGAGTCAAACTATTCTCCAAGGCACCTGAAGGCAGGACAAGAAGCAATGGGTGGAAACTAACCAAAGAGAGAAGCAACTTAGAACTGAGGAGAAATTTCCTGACAGTTAGAACAATTAATCAGTGGATCAGCTTGCCTCCAGAAGTTGTCTATGCTCCAACACTGGAAGTCTTTAAGAAGATGTTGGATAGTCATTTGTCTGAAACGGTATAGGGTTTCCTGCCTGAGCTGGGGGATGGACTAGAAGACCTCCAAGCTCCCTTCCAACTCTGCTATTGTATTGTATTTTATTCCAATGCTATTTTAAATCATATTTTATTCCAATTCCATTTTAAACCGTATTTTATTCCAATGCCATTTTATATTGCTTTTTATCAAATTTTAGTAATATATTTCTTTCTGGGACTTTGCACTTTGATATGGCCCAAAGGCTAATCAATGAAGACTCAATGTCAATGGTTAAGATTCCAGTCTAGAAACCAGGGTATTTTTGATTTGTAGACGCACCTTAGACACAAAAGTTGCCCTTGGACCAGTCCTTCTCGGTCTCTCAGCCTCAGCAAGGGCAAACCACTAAGGACATCTTGCCAATAAAACTTACAGGGACTTGTGTAAGCAGACGCAAGTCTGCAAACAAACAGACATCAAACAAACACATAACCCCATAATTTAACATCTTGGAATGGCCTGTATGCTTTCTCGTCTGGGTCACTTGATAAGGGATGAAAAGTCCTTCAGTTATTCCAAATGCTTAATCTTCCTTAATGTAACTAGAGGAAGAGTCGTGCCTGATAACACAACTCTATTACGCACACAAAATGATGATTACTCTTCGTTTTGGCCCTCATTTGCAGCAAGAATGATTCTGCTTTTTAGTTTTACCCAAGGAAATCTCTCGCAGCGAAGCAGAACCTATGCTAAAACCAGTTCTCGAAAACATAACATGAGGGCTGGAGGGAGGGAAAAGTTACGTAGACAGATTTCTCTCTGCCTCCATAAGTCTCAAATGCAACTGAGAATGCACAAAAAGACCCCAAAGGGGCAGACTCTCTGCAGCAACACAAGTGTTCATTGCACCTATCTGTCCCAGGGGCCGTAGTTTGAGGACCCCTGATTTAGTGCAATATAAAAAATATTTTTTCTATGGACCACCAACATTTCCTCACAGACCACGGTGACCGCTGAATTAGATGACCTCTGGGGGTCCCTTCCCACTCTATTGTTCTGTATTCTGTTGACTGCATGTTTCTGTTTTCCTAACGACGAGAGAATCCCCATAACACACCCCAGTTTTTCCAACTCTGAGAACCTGGAAAATATTCTCCTTGAAAAATCATCCTTATATTGAATGTTTTTTTCCCCCCAACGGGCCACCTTCTCTTGCCAGAATCGAATCACAAACAAAATAAATTATTTGTTTTCTTTTCGTAAAAAAAAAAAAGAGAGAGAGAGAGAGGGAAGACCATTTTTAAATCCTGCCTCTGGAAACAGGCTGGATGATTTGAGGGACAGAAACCGATTTGGTGGTTGTAAAAAAAGAAAAGAAAATGCCAGCGTGGGTCACAGCGGAGGGAAGGAAGCTGGACCAAAATATCTAAGAGAAGATACCCTTTTGGAAACATTAGAACTTCTCGTTTCATCTACCCCGGGGAAGATACTTAGTATAGTTCATGGATAATATTACTAGATCTCCCTAAATGTGGGGGTTTTGAGAAGCACTGAATGCAGACATCAACAGGATCTCAAACTTAAGCTTGAGAAATAGAATCTGTGTGTCTCCTATATACAATTACGCCCTTCGACACTGTTAATTAATCCAGATTAATTTACATCCTTTCACACTACAGTTGCTTTGAATTCCAAAGAACGTTATGTAAAATGGGTATATTTTCTGATTTGGGGGTGGGGGGGAACCCCCTACACCACAAAAAATAGGATTGGGCTTTTGAGGCACAGGAACGACTCTGAATGACCTGCGTTAAAGCAATTGAGGGGGTTGCCACAAAGATGGAGGGGGGGGGTAAAAACTATTTTCCAAAGCACCAGAAGGCAGAACGAGAAGCAAAGAGAGAAGCAACCTAGAACTAAGGAGAAAATTCTTGACAGCGGGAACAATCAGCCAGTGGAACAACTTGCCTCCAGAAGTTGTGGGTGCTTCATCACTGGAGGCTTTCAAGAAGAGACTGGACATCCATTTGTCTAAAATGGTATAGACCCGTGATGGCAAACCTATGGCATCTGTGCCACAGGCTGCAATCAGAGCCCCTCTCTGTGGGCACTCGAGCCGTTTCCCAGCTCAGCAGGGGGTCCTGTGGGCATGCATGGGGGGGCACACGGGGGGGTGGGGGGTTTGTCAAGTGAGCATTGCATTATGGGTATGTGCGCGCGTGCACTTTCACTTTCGGCCCAAAAGGTTAGCCATCATTGGTAGAGATAGAGGGGGTTGGACTAGATGACCTCCACGATCTGTTCCAACTCTTGTTATTATTATGTGATTCAATTCTGAAGTGGTGCATATGGACCTGGAAAAGCTTTTGCCTCATCGCTAAGTAGCATTATTTACTTAGGTTTCTTGCAGTATAATTTCTGTTCAATATTGTTCGCTTCACTGGGGAAACAGCTTTAGAAGTATGGAATTCTTAGGTCATTCAAATTCCCACATTCGGCCCACATTCAAATGTGTTGGAGGAATTGCCAGATCGAACCTAGAGAGGTGGGACAGTCCTGTGAAGGCGCCTGTTCTTGGATTGCTCCTCCAAATAGAGCAGAGTATCACCCCATTTGGTAATTCAGGAAATCACTGCATGGTGGACTACACTCATATGAGGTACAATCAATCTGCATTGTTAAACATAGAGAAGTCTTAATCACTGAAGTGTGTTGAGTAAGAGAAGCTAAGGACCTTCTGGGTGATCTCTTAAAATAGATTGTACCACATACTCAATACTTCTAACAAATATTCAGCCTTCCTTCCTTCCTTCCTTCCTTCCTTCCTTCCTTCCTTCCTCTGTCCCTCCCCCTCCCTTATCTTCCTTTCCCCTTCCCTTCCTCCCTTCCACCTATCTTCTTTCCCCCCTCCCTCCCTATCTTCCTTCCTCCTTCCCTTCCTCCCTCCCTCCCACCTATCTTCCTTCCTTCCTCTGTCCCTCTCTCACTTCCACCTATCTTCCTTCCTCCTTCTCTTCCTCCCTATCTTCCTCCCTCCCTCCCACCTATCTTCCTTCCTCTGTCCCTCCTTCACTTCCACCTATCTTCCTTCCTCCTTCCCTTCCTCCCTATCTTCCTCCCTCCCACCTATCTTCCTTCCTCTGTCCCTCCCTCACTTCCACCTCTTCCTTCCTTCCGCTTGCCTTCTGTCTCCTTCCTTCCTCCCTCCTTTCTTTCTTTCTTTCTCTCCCTCCCTCCCTTCTTCCTTTCTTCCCAGAATAACAGAGTTGGAAGGGACTGGAGGTGTTCTAGTCCAATCCCCTGCTCAAGCAGGAGACCCTACACAATTTGAGACAAGTGGCCCTTCCTTCCTTCCTTCCTTCCTTCCTTCCTTCCTTCCTTCCTTCCTTCCTTCCTTCCTTCCTTCCTCCCTCCCTCCCTCCCTCCCTTCCTTCCCCTTATCTGGGGCCTGTCTGCACTGTATAGGAAGCAATAACCATATATTGCTTGAATATGGGATGTGCTTTAGATTGCCTTCTCAAATGAATTTCCCGTGACTTCAGAGGAAGACGTGATCTCTAGCAAGCGACGTCATCAGGGGGAGATCAGACAGTGAGCTGTCCAAAGCAGGGATCTTATCAGGAGCCTTGCCCCACTGTAAGAAATCCCCTTAAGAGGGAAACTCGCCAGATCTGTCTTTGAGGAAAAGATGGCTTTGACAAAGAGAGGGAAAAATCCATTACCATGGCAGCAAACAGATAAACATGGCTTAAGGCCACACGAAGAGAGACATTTATGAAAACACTTAAGGCGGGAGGCGCCTCCATTTTCATAAAGATGAAAGACGGAAGAAAGGAAGAGCTTTCAGATTTGTAAGATTGTGCTACTCTCGCCTTTCTAATATAAAAAAAAATAGTTTTAGGCCTACACGGAGTCTATTTCTAGATCTATTCTACCTTGTAGGGCTGACCTCTCTGTCGTTGATTTAGAAAGTATGGGCATCAGCCATTGAACTCAAAAAATGTTCCAAGCTGTTCCTTGGTTTTTACTTCTGTTTTCTTCATGTTAAATTTAGTACCGTTGTGTCAAAACATAATGCTTCGGTTTGGCCAAGATTTCAAATGCCTCAGAGTTATGGGACACAAATTGTCCACCGTGCTCTCATCAGTCATATTTTTTTTTATTGCTCTTTGGCCGCTTGGGTTGGAAAATTACTGCGGATAATTTCCAGTTTTGTTTGCACCCGACACATTTCCAGTCAATTCTGGTATACAGATCAGAGCCCGTAAGCCCACTTCATTTGGCTAGCAAAAATATAAAGATAGATGTCTGTTTGTTTATTAAACATCAGAAATCAAGAGAGCTAAGCGGCAAAATGGGGCAAAAAATGAGAACAAGGGACTGAGGTGAAGAACATGCAAGAATGACGTTATCCCTTTCTATTAATTGGGAAAGTAGGACACCAGGTGAAGCTTCTTACATTTTGCACTATGAGAGAGACAGGGGGGGTCCTCGGTGCTCTCTGAGCTTGGTTATTTTCATTCAGACATTTGTTTACCCAACTAGGTAACACCATCAATGCTGGAAGGGAACTGGGTTTGCTCTCTTATTATATACCAGTGGCTTGCCTTATCAATGTTGCTAGGAGTATTCTTGGTGGAGCCTTGATGTTTATTGGGTTGGTAGTGCCTTGATTTGAACTCTGGTGCTGAAGAAGACTCCTGCAAGTCCCTTGGACTCCAAGTCCTAGAGGAGATCCACCCTGACTGCTCTTTAGAAGGCCAGATCCTGAAGAGGAAGCTCAAATATTTTGGCCAGGAAGGACTCCCCGGAGAAGAGCCTCATGGTGGGAACGACTGAGGGCAAAAGAAGAAGGGGATGACAGAGAATGAGGTGGCTGGATGGAGACACCGAAGCAGTCAGCGTGAGCTTCAATGGACTCCAGAGGATGATAGAGGACAGGAAGGCCTGGAGGAACGTTGTCCATGGGGTCGCGATGGGTCGGACACGACTTTGCAACTAATATCAACAAAGTTCCTTGATTGGAGACATTAATCTCTGCTTATCTGGGTTCAGATTGCTGGTCAGGAGGCTGTTGTGGTCCCACTCCCCACTCCCTTCCAGCACTGATGATGTCAGCTAGTTTGCTAATGCGCTAATGAGAGTCCAGTTGCCTCTTGAAAAAGCACCTTTGGGACAATCATCAGCATGAACACTGACGACGCTGCCTAGTTGGGTAATGAAACGTCTGCAAGAAAGCCACCAAGCTCAGAGAGCCACAAGGACCCCACAGTTCAGCCTCGATCCACAAATATTCTCTTCTACGAAAGAAACAATTGGAGGGACAGAGAAGGCCGACCCGACAATTTGATGAGTTGGGCTGCCAAACGACTTCGGAAGACAGAAGAGACTCGTCGGATCGGTGATGGAATGTGGGATGATTTTGCTTCCGCAGCTCACAACATGAGATCATGTACGAGGGCCACTCGCTCGCCCGCCAAGGTAACCACAAGCAAATGTCCTTACAAACTGAAGCACGGCACAGCAGCTTAGGGACAGATTACAATACGGGAAGGAAGAGAAGCATTCTTAAGCTGCCGAGACTGAGTGTATTTCAATTGCTCCCCCCCACCCTCCTTGCCTGCCCCGACGGACTGAAGTTTGGACTCCTCCGAAGTGCTTTTCTGAAGACGCATCACTGGGGCTGGCAAGGAAAGCTGTTTGGCTCGCCCCTTCTTCGTTCTTTCAGGGCCGTATAGATCAGACTACAAAGCCGTGCACTGAAACTCTCATAAACACGGCGCTGCAGACAACAGTAAATGCCTGAGGCTTTCTCACGTATGAAACGAAGGACATCCGGTTCCGAAGGAGGGCAGAACATCCTCGGCAGAAGAGGCGCCCCAAGGGAAGGACGTCCACTCCGCAACGAAAAGGTTGACTGCCTCCGATGACAGAGAGTCAACCAGCTCTAAGCATGGAGTTTGCAAAAAAAAGAGAAAAGATAGAACTGGCTGTGCTTCTAACGCAGGAGGACCCCGGAGAGCTGGACCCTGAAAGGTCCAAGAAAGGACCTCACTTGAGGGACAAACAAGGGATGGAAACGAATCAAAGAAACGATGGATGGAAACGAACCAAGGAAAGAAGCAACCTGGAATTGAGGAGAAAAAACATCCCAATAGCGAGGACAATTACTGTATTTTTCGGAGTATAAAGACCCAAGATTTTGAAGAGGCACATTTAAAAAAGAAGTTTTTGCACCCTGCAGACCTCCCCCAAAAGGCCGGTTT
Organism: Natrix helvetica; assembly: GCF_964273705.1. Classification (NCBI taxonomy): domain Eukaryota; kingdom Metazoa; phylum Chordata; class Lepidosauria; order Squamata; family Natricidae; genus Natrix; species Natrix helvetica. The sequence goes on from NC_138557.1 coordinate 8,599,580, forward strand.
TTTTTTTCAAAAAAAGAGAGGCATGAATAGCCCTTAGGAGGCTTGCAGAGTGCTCCTGGGGGTGGGGTGGGGGGCCAAAAACAAGCAAAAAATGGTCCGTTTTTCATGAAAACGGGCCTGGTTTTTTTGCAAAACAAAAAAAAGTCTGGTTTTTTTTTTGTCAAAAAAAGGCATGAATAGCCTTTAGGAGCATTGTAGAGTGCTCCTGGGGGAGGGGGCAAAACTGAGCAAAGAAAGCCCGTTTTTTGTCAAAAAAAGGGTATGCATAGCCTTTAGGCAGCTTATAGAATGCTCCTGGGGGCTGGGGAGGCAAAATTGAGCAAAAAACGGCCTGTTTTTTCTGCCCTCCCCAGCCCCCAGGAGCACTCTGCAAGGCTCCTAAAGGCTATGCACGGCCATTTTGGTGAAGGGGGCGAGTCTTCGAGAGGCAGAAAATGCTGTATTCAGTGTATAAGACGCACCCAGATTTTCAGCCTCTTTTTTTTGAGGGAAAAAGGTGCGTCTTATACTCCCAAAAATATGGTAACCAGTGGGATGTCTTGTCCTCAGAAGTTGTGGGTGCTTCATCGCTGGAGGTTTTTAAAGGAAAGACTGGACAGTCACTTGTTCGAAATGGTAGAGGGGCTTCTGCTTGAGCAGACGGTCTGACCAGAAGACCTCTAAGGTCCCTCCCAGCTCTATTCTGAATTGAATGTCCTCACAGGCCTGTCAGCTACATCCCATTTCTCCTTAACTAGGAACGGGATGTCCTATCGATTGGGCGGCCTTGCCAACCCTTGAACCCCTCTTGGTGCAGAGTGTCTCCGTCTTTTGGTCTCCTCAGCAGGACTTTAAAGATGAAGTCCAATTTGGCATGGCCTCCCCAGCACGAAGGAGCGAACTGAACGGAAACCAAAGGCACATTATTTTGGCGAGGGAAACGGGGGGTGCATTAAGGCCTCGCTCAGAAACAATGGCCAAGCCACGAGGTCATTTGCTCAGGCATTTCAACGGCTTCGCATGATTTATGGGATGCTTTTGTTCCTCTGCTTGTCCCCTGGTGAAACGTGCCCTTTGTTCCTCAAGCCCCTCCACCCTCTCTCGGTTTTCCATCTCCATTCCCCCCCTCCCTCAATTCTCTTGGAGTCTCTCCGTCTTATGAAGTAATGGTATCTGTACTTGTTGAATGAATTGTGTGGATTTGAGCTTTGACGCCATCCTTGTTGTCTGTGACAGTTTGCCGAGCTTGCCAGAAAAAGGCTAAACAAACATCAAATCCTGTTTCTGCACACTTGCTAACATGGTTCCTAAACAGGATTGTTGGAACACAGGAAGACTTGGCTGAGTTTGGTTGAGTTGTGTTTGGTCACCACAATATAACAAGAGATGCTGAGACTCTAGGAAGAATGCAGAGAAGAGCAACAAAGAGGATTAGGGGACTGGAGGCTAAAACAGATGAAGAACGGTTGCAGGAACTGGGTATGTCTAGTTTAATAGAAAAAAGGATTAGGGGAGACATGATAGCAGTCTTCCAATATCTCTGAGGGCTGCCACAAAGAAGAGGGAGTCAAACTATTCTCCAAAGCACCTGAGGGTAGAAGAAGAAGCAATGGGTGGAAACTAATCAAGAAGAGAAGCAACCTAAAACTAAGAAGAAATTTCCTGACTGTAAGAACAGTTAACCAGTGGAACAGCTTGCCTTGTGGGTGGTCCATCCCTGGAAGTTTTTAAGAAGAGTTTGGAGAACCATTTGTTTGGAATGTCATAAGGTTTCCTGCTTGAGTGGGGGGTTGGAATAGATGATCTCCAAGGTCCCTTCCAATTCCGTGATTCCGTTATTCTGAGTTGGGTGCTATAAAAGCTGAGGCTCACGTTGATTGAGACCTCATCTCTTCTGATTCCATTGTCCTTTCTGTGGGGTACTCTTGTACGTTGGGACAAGATGTTTAATACCGCCTTCAAATGTGCAGCAAGTTGAATTGAATTGAATACTTTAGTTGGCCAAGTGTGACATTTGTGGAGTTTGTGGTGACAGCCATGTTGAAATCCAGAGTGTATTGTGGTTTTCAATTATATCTCTTTGGATAGCCTTTTTCTAATTCATATTATTATATGCTCCACTCGTCTCAATGCTGCTATTAGGAGTATTTATAGGGCAGCTATTTCCTTATCTAACTTTTCTTTTTGTTCTTTTTCTATTCTTATCCTCATTACAATTTCTGTGTTTTTGATTATTATTATTCGTATCATTTTCCATTAGCCAAGAAAACGTCTCATCTAGGGCAGATTAGTTAGTTAATGAGTCGTCAGTCCTGCTAATGAGTGGGGGGAGGGGCTAGACTTGTTATAAATATAATAATCATATGGATTTTTGGCGCAGCAATCACTTTACTGCCTTAAAATGTTTAGATATCACTAAAACGGTCTTCTCATCTTGAATTGGGCAATATGGAAACTCATAGTTGAAGACATTGAGGACTATGATATAAAAAAAAATACCTCTGGGACATTAGCACAAAGGGGCAGAGGGTTTTCTGGTATGTTATATGATTTATTGATTTATTTACATTTCCTAGTAGCCCTGTTGATCATACAAAGGGCTTGTCAGTTGCATAAAAGAACAATTATCCACAGAGGGAAGAATCCTGTAGGATCTGTGGTGCTATAAGAAATAATATTTCACACAAGACTCTAAGAGGGATCTTGGAGTCCTAGTGGACAATCACTTACCCCGTTTCCCCCAAAATAAAACCTCTCCGGATAATAAGCCCAATCGAGCTTTTCCGTGCATGCACTAAAATATACCCTCCCGAAAAAATAAACCCTCCCCGAAAATACGGCAACACAGCAGCAGCCATGAGGTGACCACGTTCGCCGCCTCCTGCACCTCAAAAATAATAAGACCTCCCCGAAAATAAGGCCAAGTGCTTATTTCAAGGGTCAATAGAAAATAAGACATGGTCTTATTATGAGCCAGCCGTGTGCAGCAGCTGCCAAAAAAGCCAACACAGTTCTAGGCTGCATAAATAGAGGGATAGAATCAAGATCATGTGAAGGGTTAATACCATTTTATAAGGCCTTGGTAAGGCCACACTTGGAATACTGCACCCAGTTTTGATTGCCACGATGTAAAAAAGAGGTTGAGATTGTAGAAAGAGTGCAGAGAAGAGCAACCAAGATGATTAGGGGACTGGAGGATAAAACATATGAAGAACGGTTGCAGGAATTGGTTATGTCTAGTCTTATGAAAAGAAGGACATGATAGCAGTCGTCCAATACTTCGGGGGCTGCCACAAAGAAGAGGGAGTCAAGCTATTCTCCAAAGCACCTGAAGACAGGAAAAGAAGCAATGGGTTGGAACTAATTAAGAAGAGAAGCAACTTAGAGCTAAGAAGAAATGTCTTGACAGTCAGAACAATGAATCAGTGGAACAATTTGCCTCTAGAAGTTGTGAATGCTCCAACACTGGAAATTGTTAAGAAGATGTTGGACAATCATTTGTCTGAAGTGGTGTAGGGTTTCCTGCCTAAGCAAGGGGTTGGACTAGAAGACCTCCAAGGTCCTTTCCAACTCTGTTATTCTATTCTATTCAAGGCAGAGTGATCTCAAAAAAATAGACAAAGATGATTACTCCGAAACATACAGGAAGATGATGTTCTCCCTACTGTTCTCGTGCAAACAACTGTGTAGGCAATTTTTAAGAGTTCATTCTATACAAGCTACACTAAAAATATTCCTCAACCGCTAAAGGGTTAGGAAAGCCCTTTAGTGACTGCGGGAAGATACTTTGGGCCACTCTGATACTTTGAGCTAAGGAAGCAATTATGAGAACTGTCATGGAAGGGGCACATTATTTGAATTATGTGAATTCTCAAGGCTAGATTTATGGAACCTCTGGGAAGAGTGTGCTAAATTACACTTCCTTTTTTTTGCCGTTGGGCAGTGCATTCTCACTCTTGTGGAAGAAATGCTTCCCCTGACTCTTATTTATCATCTGCTCGTGTCCCTCTGTCCTGGAGAGAGAGGACTGTATTTCAGGAGGGGTGTGTAGGTGGCCTCCAGGTGGAAGATATTGGTTAAGAAGTCCTTCCTCCCATCCTGTTGGAGAGACTTGCAGCCGTTTGAAGAGGAAGGAAGGAAGGAAGGAAGGAAGGAAGGAAGGAAGGAAGGAAGGAAGGAAGGAAGAAAGAAAGAAAGAAAGAAAGAAAGAAAGAAAGAAAGAAAGGGCCACCTGTCTTAAATTGTATGGGGTCTCCTGCTTCAGCAAGGGATTGGATTATAAATCCTCCATTTCCTTCCAACTCTGTTATTCTGGGAAGACAGGAGGGAGGGAGGGAAAGAATAAAAGGAGAGAGGGAAAGAAAGAAAGGAAGGGAGGGAGGGAAAAAGGGAAAGGAAAGGAGGGAGGGAGGGAGAAAGTAAGGAGAACCTAAGAACAAAAACTAGATAACTAAAACTAGAACAAGAACTAGAACTAAGGAGAACTTTCCTGACAGTGAGAACAATTAAGCAGTGGAAGAGTTTGCCTGCCGAAGCTGTGAATGCTCCAATCCTGGAGGATTTTAAGAAGAGTTTGGACAACCATTTGTTTGGAATGTTATGGGGTTTCCTGCTTGAGCAGGGGGTTGGACTAGATCAGTGTTTCTCAACCTTGGCAACTTGAAGATGTCCGGACTTCAACTCCCAGAATTTCCCAGCCAGCATTCACTGAAGTCCAGACATCTTCAAGTTGCCACTGGACTAGATGATCTCCAAGGTCTCTTCCATTCCGTTATTCTGTTATTCTGCAGGTTGTTTGTACCTCATATGAGTATAGTCCACCATGCAGTAATTTCCTGAATTATAAAGTGGGGTGATGCTCTACTCTATTTGGAGAAGCAACTCAAGAACAGGAGTCTTCATAGGACTGTCCTCCTTCTCTAGGTTTGATTTGGCAATTCCTCCAATGCCTTTGAATGTGGGAATTTGAATGACCTGATTTTTTTCCCAGTTCAAACAGTCACTAAAAAACCTGTTCCAAGCCAAGGACTACCTGTGCACAGCAACGATAGACCTAAGGGATGTTAACAGTTTTGTAGATTTGACCCAACGTGCGGCAATAACAGGACAAGAACAGACTGTGTTAATAAAGGTTCCAATTTCCCAATTGCTTCTGCAGGATCAAGGCGACTGCATCCAATCTTCATGAAACATTTTCGCTGTAGGCAAGTCGAAATGTTCTATTGCATGAACCTCGTTTTAAGCTCAGAAGAAATCCACTGCACAATCCTTTTTAGCTGACCTTCCCCCTGGTCCCCCCAATAGATCACTGAAACGCCACGCTTTCAAAATTCATGTCAATAGCTCACGACAATTTCATAAAACTTTGCCCAGGAAGGTAACGAAGTTAGGAGACTCAACAGATTCTTGCGCAGTCTAAGAACTGTGAAATTTCAGAGGCAGCGCGGCATTTGTCTCCAAATAGAGGCATGAGCTTAAATAAACTATCCTAAGAAATCCGTATATAAATCCTAATTTAACTTGTGCAACAATTTTAAAAGCGGTTGCATCAGTACTAAGTCAGCCCAATGTAATAATTGTGGGGGGGAAAACCCAGTTTCCAAACCAACAAACTCAGAATCACCATGTATTTTAAAACTGATTTTAATCTCCTAATTTGAGCTTTTCACAAATAGAAAGAGCAAAGTTAGATCTGACCCCATTCCCCCCACACCTCCTTTTTCACATTTAGGTTTACCTGTCCAAACTGTTTTCTAAAGAAATAAGAATCACTAAAATTGCTGTTAATTCTTATGTCTATTCTCTAATCACCGGTAAAAAGATTCCCAAATTGTATAATAATCCGTTTGTTCTTTCTCTTTGACAGCCAGTGTCAATCAGTTCATTTCTGCACTTTCTACTATTCTCCTAATCGCATTCTCCTCTGTAGGGATCTCTTTGCTAAGAAGTTATCTAAAGTATAGAAAATGTATTAATAGTTAATATAACTAATAGAGTTAAATAAATTACAATGGGATTGTTATAATATTAGATACTTAAAAGTATTGGAAATGAAGCTAAGATGAGATTAAATAATGAACAAGATTGTATACTTTCATGTTGGCACAAAATATTTGTACCCAGATGACACACTGGTTAATGGAAAATGGATTGCTTGTATAAAAATAAAATAAAAACATTAAATAAAAAAGAATCATTGCATGCAGTCCATTTTTACCTGGATCATATATTAGCTTTCAAACTAAATTCAAAGAAGGATGGCACCGGCGATAGCCCCGACAATCATCTGGTTGTCGCAGGGGCGATGGATTGCGCTCGCAGGGGCGATGGATTGCGCTCGCAGGGGCGATGGATTGCGCTCGCAGGGGCGATGGATTGCGCTCGCAGGGGCGATGGATTGCGCCCGCGGGCGCAATGTGAGTCAGGCGCATGCACAAATGGAACGCGCGCACACGCGATCACCAAACCAGTAGTGACGGTAAGTGCAACCCACCACTGTCCGTTACGTGGCGCTAGGGATTCAAACCGCTGAACTGCCAACCTTCTGATCAACAAGCTCAGCGTCTTAGCCACTGAGCCACCACGTCCCCATATGATATGATTTTATGTGTGTGTGTGTTGTATTTGTGCTGATAAATAAATAAAGGGAGACTAGTATAGATCTATTTCAAGCTATTTAGCTCTCATCAGCTAGCCATACCCTTACTGGGATTTGAACCTGAGCTGTATTACATATTAGGCTGATGCATTAGCCACTAAGCCACAGGCTCTCCTCCTTATATATATATATAAAAGTATATATATACGTTTTTATTTTTTCATTTTCATAACATATATACTATTACATAACCAACATCATATTATATTATTAACTGTTTACATCAATTCATCTTACAATCAAGTCCCTAAAACAATTATGAGCTCTTCTGCTCTCCATACATCATATTTGTACCTTATCCATCACTTTCTTCCCCCTCTCGCTTCCTCCTCCCTACCTTCTTTCTTCTCTCTGCTGTCCTTCTCCTCTCTACTTCCCCTTCCTCTCTCCTTCTCCTCTCTCCCCTTTCCACTCCTTCTTTCTCTCCTCCTCCTCCTCCTCCCCCTTGCTCTCTCTCCTACCCCTCTCTTCTTCCCTTGCCTCTCTCCTCTACTTCCCACTCTTCATCTCATTTGCTTGGTGTATTTCAGCCTCTGAACGAGCTCCATCTTATATTGATGGTATTTATCATTCCTTTTCAATATACATATTTAATTGTAACATATATCTTCCTCTTTCTTTTTTAAAAGAGGGAAAAAAAGAAGTATGCATATATACATCTGGCCCATATGACATGATTAAAAGTTAGAATAAGAGACAGAAATAAGAGAAAAGGGGAATATTAGTGTATACACTTTTATATAATCACATAAGAGCAATAGTAAGAGAAAACATGGAATAATTGAATAGTGACAGATTGCAACTTTATATAAATATGTATTACTATTAGAAACATATAAGCTGGTTGAAAGTAATAGATAGATAGAATCAAGATCACATGAAGTGTTAGTGGTAAGGCCACACTTGGAATCCTGCATTCAGTTTTGGTCGCCACGATGTTGAAAAGATGTGGAGACTCTGGAAAGAGTGCAGAGAAGAGCAACAAAGAGGATTAGGGGACTGGAGGCTAAAACAGATGAAGAACGGTTGCAGGAACTGGGTATGTCTAGTTTGATGAAAAGGACTAGGGGAGATATGATAGCAGTCTTCCAATATCTCAGGGGTTGCCACAAAGAAGAGGGAGTCAAACTATTTTCCAAGGCACCTGAAGGCAGGACAAGAAGCAATGGGTGGAAACTAATCAAGGAGGGAAGCAACTTAGAACTGAAGAGAAATTTCCTGACAGTTAGAACAATTAATCAGTGGAACAGAAGTTGCCTCCAGAAGTTGTGAATGCCCCAACACTGGAAGTCTAATAACTATGACTAATGCTATTATTTTTGTATGTATTAGAATTATGACACCCAGGTGCCACACTGTTCACACATTGATATTTTGGAAAAAATTAAAAAAAAACTTTTTTTAAAAAAAGAAAGAAAGTTGAGAGACCCAACGGTTTAAGAAGGAAGAGTACATTTAGAAGTCCCTAACAGTGGGGACTTTGTAGCACCAGTCTTTGGAAAAGCCAGAAACCTAAGAAAGGGCCAATAGTGAAGGGCTTATTTTAGTAAATATCATATGAATGGAATAAGTCTTTCCTCAACCATGTCAAGCCTCTCCTGCCACTTTCCCATTTAAAGAAAAAGGAAAAAAACCCCCAAAAGGAATTCAACAGACGGCTGCACGATTGGAGAAGCTTGAAGTTAAGAGCGAGAAAAACTTCTTTCCCTCACTTTTAAAGATTTCTTAAATGTCTGCTAGGCTGGCTAAATAAATCAAGAGACTGGATCCCAGGAGGGATAAATATCCATTAATGATCCGTTTTCACCGGGCATTGGAATGGAAAGATTGTGAGGTTGAGACGCTGGCCAGTTTAGAGTATATGCCATATTTTTATTTTACTTTTTAAAAAGTGTATTTGCGGCTCAGTGGCTAAGACGCTGAGCTTGTCAATCAGAAAGGTCGGGAGTTTGATGGTTCGAATCCCTAGCGCTGCGTAATGGAGTGAGCTCCAGACTCAACAATATCCCGGACTTCCAGGGTGCTTGAAAATAATCCATTTCATATTCAGAGCCGCAAGTTCCCGCGTGACGTGGAAAGCTTCGCAAACATTTGGTGTACCAAATTATTGAAAACGAAATTCTGGGTCTACCTCTAGAACCAGACTGCAGATGCTGGATCCAGGGTTTATAGGTTTGCCTACAGAATTAAAAAAGCAACAACAACGGGGACCAGGTTTTGTGTGGGGCGGGGAAGAGATGTTGTGCTAGCTGTAATTACAAGAAGTCCTGGAATTACAACCGTTCGTTTTAATGAATGTTCAAAGTTACAACAGCACTGGAAATAGTGGCTTGCATTTGAAACCATTCCAGCGTCCCTGCAGTCATGTGATCGAAATTCGGGCATCTGGCAACTGGCATCAGAGGTGGGTATTCAGCAGGTTCTGACCAGTTCTGGAGAACTGGTAGCAGAAATTTTGAGTAGTTCGGCGAACCAACAAATACCACCTCTCAACAGCCGTGCCCCCATCTATTCTCTGCCTCCCGAGTCCCAGCTGATCGGGGGGAAATGGGGATTTTGCAGTAGTCTTCCCCTGCCATGCCCACCAAGCCACACCCACAGAACCGGTAGTAAAAAAATTTAAATACCACCACTGACTGGCATGTATTTATGACATCTGCAAAACACACAAAACCCAACAACTTTGTGCATCTAAATTCAGCCCCCCCCCCCCGCAAAAAATGGTAGATTTAACAACAAAATTCATCTGTTTTATTCTGCCATGTGGGTAAACATAACCCAGCATTTTAATATGAAGAGCAAAGGTGGCATGCATAAATTGTTGGACGCTGAGTATCGAATATCTCTGGCCCTTCCAAGCAGCCAAATCAGAGGAGGAGGAGGCGTGGGTCAGCATCAAGACAACATGAGAGCTCCAAGGAGTTGGCAGAGAGAGAAAGATAGAGAGAGGCGAAGCCTGGGCCATCCGTCAGCCCTCAGATGGAGAGTCAACAGCCCCCAGATCTGGAGGTGGCTGATGAGGAAGAGGAAATCCTGAGTCCAGTGCCTGCACAGACGGCAGAGGAGAGGAGAGCAGTGGAAATCCATGGGCTGATCCTTGGGACAGAAGAGCCACTGCTGCTAACAAAGTCCCAACCTAGCTCTAGGGATAGAAGGCAGGGGGCAGAGATGAATAGATGTGGCTGACAAACTATTCACTAAGGCTGCATTACTATTACGATTAGTCTTCTCGTTGTTCCTATCATCCATCACCTCCCACTTATGACTGCAGGACTGTAACTTTGTTGCTTGTATCCTTACGATTGATATTGATATTGCTTCCTGATTGCTTATTTGACTATCATTAAGTGCTGTATCTTATGATTCGTGATGAATGTAACTTGTCTTTTTATGTACACTGAGAGCATCTGCACCAAAGGCAAATTCCTTGTGTGTCCAATCATACTTGGCCAATAGAGAATTCAATTCAATCCTATCCTATCCTATCCTATCCTAAAAGATGTGCCTTCTCACCATCTGGCATTTCCACTTAAGAGCATCCCAAGGTCCATGTGGCACCAACCTTGTTCTCTTTTACGAGAGTTTTAAAGGACTGGCTGTTCTCACAGGCGCTGGGCCAGGAAGCTGCAGGAACCCGTGTAACTTTGAAATTATTTGGTTTGTTTCCTTCTTGTCCTTCTCCTCTTTTCCATTTTAACCTTTCGTATGCCGCCGAGATTCATTTGCATGGGGGGCAAATTGAAATTACAAATGAGGGAATACCTGAATAAATCAGTGGATTGAGGAAATATTTGGGCTGGCACGATTTGATGCAAGTTAGCCTTCTTAATTTCTTCCAACGTGAATAAAAAAAGCTTTATCGATATCCGGGCCAGGCACCTCTGCTTCGGAGGTTTTTTCCTTTGATGTAAACAAGCCCTCTCTTATTTTATTTACCTTCTTTTATTCTTAAAATGCTTCTCTTTGAAAACGTTTGTTTCGAAACTTCGGAATTGTTTTGATGGTTATTTTATTTATATGTGGATGTTTTAACTTCTTTCTCTTCTGTCCAAGCTGGCAAGAGTCCTCCTTGGATTGTAGTGGCACAGACAGATATAAAATAAATAAGACACGAATTCACAGGCCAGCACAATAATCTGGAAGACGCTGGCGAGCTTGCAGAAGATTTCCAAATAATATTTTCCTCTCCTACTCTTCTTTGAATTTCGAGATAATGTTTACACGTTATACAGATTTGCCATCTGGCTAGCGTACACACGACTGTCTTTTCCCTTCCTTGTACGACTATCAAAATGCGCTCTTCCAATTTAATATGTACATTATAACAAATTAATCCAATTAGGGGTGTAATTGCCCGTGTTCTTCTCACTGTCAAAGATGTATTGGTACGAAGCATTCTTCCCCTGAATAAAGTTACCAGCTCATTTACAGAATTAATATTCCATAAAACGGCAGTGATCCTATACTCGCTTATATGCCATCTAAGTAATTTTTGTCCCCCCAACTTCCTCAAACATCCTTTAATGGATTTGACCATTTTTCTACATAACCAAAAAACAAGCTAAATATAGTAATAAAAGCACGGCCATTGCCAAATTGAGTAGACACATATTTAATGTTCTTCTAATCTCGGCTATAGATGTTTAAATGTCATAACATCCCGTGTTTCTTTGTGTCTTTTTTCAGCCAATGATCTACAAGGGATGGAGGAAATTAAGGACTTGGCGAAAGGTTGGGAGGTTTTTATTCTTTTAGAGGTTGCGCAAAATGAGAAGGGATATGAATGTAAGAGGGAAGCGCGATGGCTCAGTGGTTAAAGACGCTGAGCTTGGGAAGCTGACAGCCCAGGTTCGAGAGCCGAGCTCTGCGCAACAGCATGAGTCCTTGCTCCAGCTCCTGCCCACCTAGCAGTTTAAAAGCATACAGATGCAAGTACCGTATTTATTCGAGTATAACGCGCACACGTGTATAACGCGCACCCCCTAATTTTCGATTAAAAATCGGTATAAAATTTTGTTTCACACCAAGCATTGTAATTGACAAAAAAATGTTGTTGAAAACATGCGGCCATGACTATTGCCGCCGCTGCTGCCGCCGTTCACAGGACCTGCCTCTCACCCTCTTCTTCCTGCCGACTGGAAAAGTTACAGACCCGTTCTCTCAGCTTGTTGAAGTTGGCAAATCCCAGAGTGCTTTAAATACAAATGCTTTAAAATGTGCACATGGCCAAGAGGCGTGGCCGAAATGTGCAAGAGGTCCCTCGTTTCTCTGCCCGAGTGCTCTCCCAAGACAATAAGCCTGCAGTAACAGCTTCTGAATCTTGATTGCACCAAGACAGGGGCTTGGGGTTGAGGGTTTTTTTTTTTTGGTCCATCACCAGCTGCTTCCTTGGACAGCCTGGCCCGACTCTTTCAAAGACAGCAAATGCCTCCTCTGAACAATTTGTCACAAGTACAAATTGCAATTTGGCATGCCATCACAAACCTTCTGAGTTTGGACAAAGCAGAGGTGCGCCAAGCTAGCGCTGGCGAGGAGCGATTCAGAAAATCCACATGCCGGGGGCAGGATGAAGCGACAGGCTGAAGAGAAAGATCAAGCTCTTGGCTTCGTTCATCCTGAGAATCGGTTCTTATTTTGTGTGTTTCTGATTAAGGTTCAGGAAGAAGGGGGGGAACGGATCGACTCACGACTCCTGGTTCGGTGGCTGGCCTCGGGGAAGGAGCAGAGTTCCCCACCCTCTGGGAAAACATGTGAAGAAGGGCAGATATGCATCTACTCCCAAACATAATCAGTTCTGGCACATGCATGTAGATATCCATCTCCCCTTCGCCTGTTCGGTGACCCTCCAAAGGATCAGGGGTAGGAAAGTAGCCAGGGAGCCGACTGTTTTGAAAAGGCTCACCTGAGCTCCTGGCCCTCAACTCCCCGAGGTCCTGCCTTAGCTGAGATAACTGCTGACCCTCAGAATCCAAGCTAGAAGGTTTGGGAGAGATAGAATCAAAGGATGGAATGCGGTGGAGTTTACCCCTCACGGACTTCCATCAGAAAAGAAGCCCTTGAGCTTCTTTAACAGAATAACGGAATTGTGAGGGGCCTTAGAGGACTTCTAATCCAACCCAACGGGAATGGACTTCCCGTTTCGTAGGGTTGTTTTAAGCCCTCCAGAGGCTCCAGGAAAGCCTCCTGAAGGTCCCTGAAGCCTCTGGACTGCCTCCATGGGGGGGGGAAGGCTGTTTTCGCCCTCCCCAGGCTCCTATAAAGCCTCCTATAAAACAAGTTTAAAGGAACAGACTCAGTCTAATCAAGAGTGGCCAAGATCAACCCATGCCTGGATGCTATCTCCACCTCAATGGAGAAGAAGGGCCTTCTCTGTGGTTGCTCCCTCTCTCTGGAACATCAATCGCCAGAGATTAGAATGACCCCTACTCTAACATTCTTCCAGAAGGTGCTGAAGACCTGGTTCTGCCAGCGGGCCTGGGGAACCCAGAGCGGGATGGGGCCCATTAAATGCCTCGCACGTGGTGCTGTCACCGGAACAGGGGATGCAGGGCGATTTTATTATTTTAATGTATTATATAATTATAAACTTTTATTAGTTTTATTGTTTTTAATATGAGGTTTTATATTTTCTAAGCCACTTTGAGTCACCGTGTGCGAATAGGCAGCAATATAAATTCAATAAATGAATGAATGGCCATCCAGTCTCTTAAATACGCTATTGATGGAGCACCCACCACTTCTGAAGGCGAAGCCCTTGCACTGATTAATTGTTCTAGCTTTCTCGACTCAATGTCTCTCTTCTGAGAGAAACGTTTGCCGAAGAAGACTCTTGCCAAGCAAACAGCGTCCAGTGGAGCTCCTTCTCCCCGCCCTGCGTCTCTTACCATTCAGTGCTCAGAGACCTGGGACGGAAGGCCGGCAGGTCAGCCAAGTCATTCTCAGCTATCCTCCTCTTCTCCTGCTTCTGTTTAACTGACAACCGGTGTGTGAACTTAGAAAGGCTGCTCTCAGACCTGGGAAAGGGAGGGAGGGGAAAGGAGAGGCGTTAACTCCATCAAAGCATCAGGAACACCAGAAGGCATGGCAAAGAGCCAGGGGTCAAGGGATTGTGATTGTGAAGGAGGTAGAATGAGCATTAAAGAAACCAACCAAGGGTGATAGATACAGATGGAAGGTTGAACAACTAGCTTTAGGTTGCAACCGGAAGAATCTTGAACTAAATATACTAAAGACCGTAAATAAGTGGTAGATTTTAGGAGAAAACCCTCCTATACTACCGCCTTTTACAGTACTAGACAAAACAGTATCAACAGTAGAGACCTTCAAGTTTCTAGGTTCCATCATATCTCAAGACTTAAAATGGACACCAAACATCAAAAACGTCATCAACAAAACACAACAAAGAATGTTCTTTCTGTGCCAACTCAGGAAGCTCAAACTGCCCAAGGAGCTGCTGATCCAGTTCTACAGAGGAATTATTGAGTCTTTCTTCTGCACCTCCATAACTGTCTGGTTTGGCTCTGCAACCCAACAAGACAGACACGGACTTCGGAGGATAATCAGAACTGCAGAAAAAACAATGGCTACCAACCTGCCTTCCATGGAGGACCTGCACACTGCACGAGTCAAAAAGGGGGCTGTGAAAATATCTACAGATCCCTCGCATCCTGGACATAAATTGTTTCCTACTCTCAAAATTACGCTATAGGGCACTGCACACCAGAACAACTAGACACAAGGACAGTTTTCCCCCCGAATGCCATCACTCTGCTAAACAACTAATTCCAACAACACTGTCAAACTATTTACTAAGACTGTATTGCGATTATTCTTCTCATCCTTCCTATTCCCTATCTCCTCCCACTTACGACTGTAACCTTGTTGCTTGTATCTCTATGATTTATATAGTTTTATTTGTTTCCTAGTATGATTTGATTGCTTATTAGTAACCTATGACTATCACTAAGTCTTTTATCTTATGATTCTTAATGAATGTATTTTTTTTTCTTTTTATGTACACTGAGAGCATATGCACCAAAGGTCGACTCGGTCTCCCGTCCTTCCGAGGTGGGTAAAATGAGGACCCAGATTGTTAAGGGAAACAGGCTGACTCTGTAAACCCCTTAGAGAAAGCTGTAAAAGCACCGTAAAGCGGTATACAAGTCTAAGTGCTATTGCTATGGCATACACTTATTGGCATTTGATTTCTAATTTCCGATCGACCTCCTGCAGGCCAGAGGGGGAGAACCAAAGGCCTGGATGCAGCCCAGAGGCCATAAAATGTCCAGGGTGAAAGCATGCTTCCCTCCCTCAAAACAATAAAGCACAAGAAAATTGAAAATCCTTCTGTGCACAAATTTTTATTTGCATCTCTCCATTTGCATAGACTTATCTAAGTCTCTGTGCTCCAAGGTCTTATTTCACTAAGCTAAATACGATTCGGCCTCCCTTTCTCTCTCTTTGCAACGATAAAACAAACACCAAACAACTGACAGGTTCAGCCAAACTTCGGCATTTTTCATTCCTGTGCTTTTGTTACTGAGTTATTATTCCAGGTATATCTGCGATCGTTCCATAATACAAGGGAGAGAACGGCTCTTATTGTTTGCCGTTCAGGCTTAGGTGTTTCAAAGCATTCTCTGCCATTTTTTGCAAGGAGGTAATGAAATAATTCCAAAGAAAATGCGAGCAGTGGGAAGTGTTTGCTTAGCAACAATTATGCATCTCATTATATGCAGTAAGAGACATTCCCTACCCTCCGAATCCTATTCGGGCCATTAAATTCCCCCGTTGCAATACCTTACGAAAGCCCAGGTATCACATTTCTGCAAGTGCGGTGTTTCTCAGAAAATAAGACAGGGTCTTATTTTCTTTTGACCCGTCTTATGAAGCCTCACACACAACAGTCGGTTGCCCACAAGAGTGTAAATTTCACTGTGGTTTTTCACGGGGTTTCTCAAAGTTTTCTCCTTCCTACCGTTACTAAATTAATGGACCTTTGAAGGTCTTGAAAAGCGTGGCTTTCGTAACTGCTATCTCTAGCTATCTTGGTTTCCATCTCACCAGCCTCAACCCTCACAACAGCCACAATCGGAGGGATGGGTTGGAGAAAGGGAATGCTTTTCTTGGCAAGTTCAAGAAACTTCAAAGCAATTATAGAGAAGGGAGTTCTTGTCTGCATTTTTGATCTGTAAGTATCTAAGAGATTAACAGAGTTGGGAGGGACCTCGTAAGTCATCTAGTCCAACCCCCCGCCCAAGCACGAGAACCTACATCAGAGGTCACCAACCTTTCAGACCTCATGAATATGATCTCCCCAATGACCGGTTGAGTGGGCGTGGCTAGGTGGTCACGTGACTAGGTGGGCATAGCCAACTTGATGTCACTCACATCGAGGAGCGCCTCGCCAGCCTCTACTAGCCCCTCCCCTCCCAACCACTCCTCGCCTCCTGCCTGGGCTCCTTAGGGCCCCAACAGGAAGCAGTTGTTGGAGCTAAGCAGCCACTATGACAAAGAGTTGGCAAAACAGCTCAGTTCAAATTGGATCTGGCTGAGAAGGAGATCCAACAGCAGAAGCACCTCACTGAGGACTAGGAGCATAGGCTTTCCAAGCAGAGGGAAGATCTGCAGGAGTGCAAGGCCAGGTGCCAGCGCCTGGAGGCTCAGAGGGCTGAGATGGTCAGCCAGTTCCAGGCCATAATGCAGTCCCACTGGAACGAGGCCCTGTGGCTCTTCACCACCAGCGGCACTTCCCTCCAGCCTTCACCCAAAGCCCCCCACCAGAAGGCTGAAGCAGACCCCAAGTCGGAATTTCTGCCCCCTGACCCACACAAAAAGACCCCAAAGGGGGAGACTCTCTGCAGCAACACAAGGGTCCCTTTGCACATATTGGGCTGTAATTTGAGAACCCCTGATTTAGTGCGATATAAAAAATGCAAATATTTTTTTCTGCAGACCACCAAAAATTTTCTCACGGACCACAAGTGGTCCACAAACCACCAATTGGTGACCGCTGACCTACACCGTTTCTGACAGATGGCAGTCGAGTCTTTTCTTGAAAGCTTCCAGTGATGAAGCTCCCACAACTTCTGAAAGCAACTTCTGTTCCTTTGGTTGGTTGTTCTCACTGTCAGGAAATTCCTCCTTATTTCCAGGTTGAATCTCTCCTTGGTCAGTTTCCATCCATTCTTCCTTATCTGGCCTTCAGGTGCTTTGGAAAACAGCTTGACCCCTTTCCTCTCTGTGGCAGCCCCTCAAATATTGGAAGGCTGCTATCCTGTCTCCCCTGATCCTTCCCTTCCTGCAACCATTCATAGTACGTTTTAACCTCCAGTCCCCTAATCTTTTTGCTTGCTCTTCTCTGCACTCTTTCTAGAGTCTCAACATCTTAAGAGATTCCTAAGGAGGCGTGCATAAGCGCAGCAGAGTGCCTACCGTCCCTGTCCTACTGTCCCATTTATATCTATTCTTTTTATGTGTTTATGGCTATGGTTTGCTTATTTATATCCGTTTATTTGTGCCATTTCTTTCACGTGTTTTCATAATTGTTTCCTTGTTGAGAAATAACATAACATAAATAAAATAAAATAAAATTTTCTTTCTAGCGTGGGGGACCAAAACTGGACGTATGGGCTGAGGGCGGGATAGCTCTCTCCTCAGCCTAATTCGGAGCTCACCTTAAGCTTTGCAAAGTATTTGGTATTTGTGGCAAAGACGTGTTTCCCTTTGATGAATGAGGTTTGCTTTGTGGCACTTTGCGTGACTTAACTTGAAGTTGCTCTGCAAAGCCACCAACTTGCTACCACGGAGGGCTCTCAAGAGGGAGAGGCTTAAGAGGCTATATAACAGGGAACCCCTTTTTCACCAAAGGGCCGAAGGGAAGAGAATCCGGGGTGCTAAAACATGCAGAAATGTGTTGGGCAGCCGCTTCCAAGAAGTTCCTTTGATCTCCCCGCGAGTGTTTGATTAATTTATTTTACTGAGCGGTGTCTGGTTTGATTTGGCTTGGACTGGTCCTAGACTTCTGAGGATTCTTTGTCTCAGTGAAGCAGCCTCAGTACGTTCCCACCGTCCTCTTTGCAAAGGACTCCTCGTGTTATTTTAAGTGGACCCAATTTGCTAGGATGGCACAGGGCCTGCAGCATATTTCTTTGAGTTCTCCTTGGCCCAAAGAGAAGATGCTACTTCTACAATTTCCAGAAACTCATGGGAGAAAGGCGGGGGGGAAATAAACACTCCTATTCTATTATTGGGTCCTTAGTGCTCTCTGAGCTTGGAGGTTTTCTTGCAGACATCTCATTACCAAGCTAGTTAACAACATCCGTGCTGCACTGGTGATGTTATCTAGTTGGGTAATAAAATGGCCTGTTTGAAAACCACCAAGTTCAGAGAGCACCAAAAATCACACCATCCTCTTCTTCCTCTTCCTCCGTGTCCTCTTCCTCCTCCTTTCCCCCTCCCATTCTCATCATTCCACAAACCCCATTCCCTTCTAGCACTGCTGATGTTACCTAGTTAGGTAATGAAACATCTGTAAGAAAACAACCAAGCTCAGAGAGCACCAAAAATCACACAGGCCTCTTCTTCCTCCTCTTCTTCCTCTTCCTCCTCCTTTCCCCCCTCCCATTCTCTTCCCATTCTCATCACTCCACAAACCCCATTCCCTTCCAGCACTGCTGATCTTACCTAGTTAGGTAATGAAACGTCTGCCAGAAAACCACCAAGGACCTCACAGTTCAACCCTGACAAATATTTCTCCTCTATTGATCCTCTTCTATTTTCCATGCAACTATTGTGGGTGAGATGCTAATAACCGAGGCTTCTGAAATGATGATAGGAACCAACCCAGATATTTAATTATATTTTTATCTCTATTTTTAACTAACTTTAAAATTAAATAACCAATTCACTATATTATGAACTAACCATAAGAGCTGTTTTACTGTCTATAACAGAAAAGTACATTTCCAGAAAATGAGACCTTTCCCAGGAGGCTGTGCTAATCCGAAGTAATCAATTTCAGGAAGTAGTCAGTACGTTTTTAGAAAATGGATTTAAATAAGCCATGTTTCCTCTAGACCCTAATCTGTAATTAAAAATGCTGACATAAATCTCAAATTTAGAGCACGCACACTGCAAAACCGATCCTTGGGTTAGTTTATTCATTGCAAAATAGTTGGCTACAGGGGGAACCTAGAAGATCCAGGAACTGAGAGTTTGTTTATTTGCTGAGCATTTCTATTTACTTCATTTACTTTTGATTGTTGAGCTATCATCATCCCGTGTCACAATAAGACTAACGTCTTGAACTCGCACTCATACACGAAGAAACATTTATAAGATGGTTTCAATATGTACCGATTCTGTTTCCTGTGGAATTTTCAGTCTTCTCTCTTGGCTCAATCTGTTGTGGCCCACCAGCGGCCAGTGGAGCTGGCAGCAGATTCGGACAGTGAGGAGGTTGGGGAGGAAGATGGGGCAGTCCTGGAGTCTGGGGAAGGCTCTGATGAGGGCTCTGTGTCGGAGGCAGAGACAGGGCCAGGGCCGTATGCCAGTATTCAGCTGCCTTCAGAGTCAGACATCAGTGAGGCAGACGAACAGCTGGAGCCTGTTCCCAGTGTGTGCATGCACAGAGTTGTCAGACGAAGGGAACAGCTAAAGAACAGGGGTCGACTTGGGAGTAAGGCCACAGGTGGACGATGAATGGCCCCTCCCAGAGGAAATAAAAGAGGAGCGAAAGGGGAGTGGAGTTTGCAGGAGAACATTAGTTCACTTAATTGGTTCGTGACTCTCCAAGACTCCTTGCCAAGCTTTGCAGAGATCAGCCTGGCAGCTCTCCAAGCCAGATAAGGTCTGTGACCGTAAATCCTCCCTTGAAAGACTTTGCTGGATGTGAATGAGCAGAATTCACAGTCAATTAATAACAGTTTTTTTTTTGTCAGGACCAAGAGTTTGCCTGTTGTGAGTTTGTGGTTGAGCCCATTTTTCACCCTCCCCAGGCTCCGGAGGCTTTCCTGGAGCTTGGGGAGGGTGAAAACGGCGTCCCCCAGAGGAAATACCAAGCTCAGCTTAGAGGCGAGCAGTAGGCCGCACAGGAGAGGGGGCTTGTGAGCGCATCAGCATGTTGGGGCATGCTTTACATTATCAGTGCCGGCACATGCATGCACGCTCTCACATTTTTGGCGCCCAACAACAAAAAGGTTAGGCATCTCTGCCCTATACCACTTCAGACAAATGGTTACCCCAATCCTTCTTAAAAACGTCCAATATTGGAACATCTACAACTTCTGGAGGCAAGAAGAGGAGAAGAGAGGAGAAGCAGGGGACAGAAGGAAGGAGAAGGAAGAAGGAAGTTTGAATTGAACTCAAAACATTTTGGGATTTAAATATCAAACCTTAATACATAGTCATAAAAATTCAGCATATTAATTCTAGAAAAAATAATTTTCAATCAATTTAGATGTAACCTAGGAGTTTGGAGGGAGGGGGCGTCTGCCATACTTGCAACTGCCAAAATTTGTAACCATTCCACTTACCCTTTTCCGCATAAATGTTTAAAAAAAAAACCAATAAAACTTTTTGAAAAAAAAAACATTTTGGGATTTCATGCTTTTGTTTATTTAAACAAATGTTGAGGTTTTCTGACGTCTTGAGATTTCTGGGTGGCTTATAAATAAAGAGTCAATGCAATATAGAAAAGGAAGACAACACAATGTAATTATCCGAGCAACCAAACCAAAGTATTTTGCCACTGCCTTCTCCTGGAATGTATTTGAACTTCCTTTGTTTAGCTTAGATATCTTTTTGTGAAGCTTCCCTTCAACTTGCAATACCCTTTTGTTACAAAAAGTCAGGGCTGAGTCCAGACTACATGGATCTATACTGGGAGGATGCTGAGGGAGGAAACTTAAACCTTTCTCAGACTGATCACCTGCATCTTCTGAAGATCCTCTCCAAATATGTTTTCTGTCTCCAAGTTCCCCTGATCGGTGGCCAAGTGTGACTGGGCCCTTCCATCTGACCATCGGTCCACACTATGAGGAGACATCCCTGTGGGAGATACGCCCGGGAGGGAAGGAAAGATGGTGCACCTTGTGATCCAAATGGCAAGCTGCAATTCCAATGTGGCTGTGGCGTGGTGCAGAAATGTGGCTTTTTCAAGAGATTTCTATGCTACTCATGATCCATCAGCCCTATGACACATGGATGGGATGGAGTACAAATAAGAATGGCATGGCATGGCATGGCATGGGATAGAAATTAGAATGGAATGGAATAGGATGGGATGGGATAGAAATAAGAATAGAATAGAATGGGATGGGATGGGATAGAAATAAGAATAGAATAGAATGAAATAGAATAGAATAGAATAGAGTAATGGGATGGGATACAAATACGAATGGAATGGAATGGCATGGGATAGAAATAAGAATGGAATGGAATGGAATAGGATGGGATGGGATAGAAATAAGAATAGAATAGAATAGAATAGAATAGAATAGAATAGAATAGAATAGAATAGAATGGAATGGAATGGGATGGGATGGGATGGGATAGAAATAAGAATAGAATAGAATAAAACAGAATAAAATGGAGTGGAATGGAATGGAAGAATAGAATAAAATAATGGGATGGGATACAAATACGAATGGAATGGCATGGCATGGGATAGAAATTAGAATGGAATGGAATGGAATAGGATAGGATGGGATGGGATAGAAATAAGAATAGAATAGAATAGAATAGAATGGGATGGGATGAGATAGAAATAAGAATAGAATAGAATAGAATGGAATGGAATAGAATAGAATAGAATAGAATAATGGGATGGGATAGAAATAAGAATAGAATAGAGTAGGAATAGGGATAGGGATAGGATAGGGTAAGTTAGGATAGGAATAGGATAGGATTGTATAGGATAGGATAGGAATAGGAATAGATTACTTTATTGTCACTTTAAATGTATACTAATCAGCATACATTAAAACAAAATTCCATTGCATTCAGCTATCAAAAGATAACCATTATGCATATACCCCTACCTCCCCGCCCCCATATCTATGACACAGAGAAACATCACAGCCTAGTTCAAACGTATACATGTCCATAGTGAAAGAAAAAAATCCTACTAGTTTACCAGACGGGTGTCATAAGGACCAAAACTGTTCCAAACTAGTAGTCCCTGTTATAGATACTATTACCGGCTCCCTTTCTCTCACTTGGCCTTCAGAAATGTAGGGAAGCCTCTATGCAAGTGCATTTCTTTGCTTTATCTTCACCGGAAGGGCATCTTGGGAGACTCGTTATTCTCTTAATTTTGTTTCGGGGGGGGGGGGGAGCCAATGACAGGGTTTTTTGCACTTGCAGCCAGCTCGGTGATCACACGCAGCAAGTAGAAACTCTACGCATGAGAAATAGCTGGGTTTTGTTGGTTTGTTTGTTTTTTTTAAAAGCAAATTTTTAAGACTTGCAAAACTGAGCATCTTGCTACTTTTCGGTTTTTTTGTCATAACATTCCGTTGTGATGTTTACCTCCCCCCCCCTCCCAAAAGAAAACCATCCTCCAAGATCAGGGTATGCATTTCAGATACATCCCCCCCACACACAATAAAGAACCCCCCCCCCCAACCGATCAGTGCCATTCAAAGGAAGAGCAGAGAACTTTGCTCTCTCTCTCTCTCTGGAGATCACTGCCACTCGTACAGAGATGTACGACTGGACTCGCATAAGGCAACGAGGGGAGAACGTGGCTGGCTTGCTTCTCCCCCCCCCCACAGCGATGTCTGTAAAGCACAGCCAACTGTGGCTTCTCCCTGTAGATAAGCAAACCATGGCTTAGTTAGTGCAAGGCATGAACTTCCGTGCCTCTCACTGCCTGCCTGCCACACATACCCAGCAGCTGAAAAACCCCACAGGGTGCATCTTTTAGGAAAACAGCTCAACATGGCAACGCGCCACGCCGTTCGTTTATTTGCAAGTCGATACCAATCGTAGCAGCGACAGCAAATTTGCCTCCAGTTCTGCGTTCGGTTGCTCTTAGCCAGACGACGGTATCCAGACGTGAGTATTGCGGTATCCAGGAGAGACCATACATAATCCGAAAAACGCGTTCGCTCTGAGTTTGGGCGCCTCTAAATGAATTTGGAGAGTTTTCCTCCTGCGGAAAAGGGTGCTCCCAAACCTTTCCCAATTAAACCTTGAAGAAAACTCTTGACGGTTCTCCGGCTTTTTAGGACTTGGCCCGCTACCAGCTCCTGCATCTCCAGCCAAAACCCTTACCCGTTTGGCCCAGAGTAACATTCAGAGGCAAAATGCGGAAGACCCAGGGCATAAATAAATAAATAATAAATAAAGAATCAGGCTGCCCAAGAGGAAGAACAGGGAAAGGCAGAGAAGAGTTGAAGTTGCTCCAATTTGCAAAAAACAAAAGAAGCAGCGGGAAGCAAAAGGTCTAAGATGCTGCACCTGACAAGACAGGGGAGATCAGGAACGTACACATTGCTCTGACCCGAATTCTTCTCGTCGAACACCTGGGCGGCTGCGGGAGAAGGCAAGAATGCCTGGCATCCCAAACCAATGCCAGCTGCTCCCAAGTTTTGCAAAATCAAACTGGGATGTGGAAGGACAAGCCAATCGATTTCCTACAGATTAAGCCCTCTGTTCTAGCCAGAGTAGGTGGGATATGTGGTCCCCATCAGCCCTGTTGCTTTCTCACTCACCTGTTCGCGCTCGTGTCTGCTTCTTCTCCAGACCTTCGGCTTCTCCCTTTCTCTAAAAGATGCCTTCACAGCGTAGACCTTCCTTCAAACAGGCATGGGCAACACACTCCATCCAAGCCCAGGATGTCTCCAGCTAGCCGAGACCCTGGCTTAGAGGTGGCCCATTGGCTCCAACCTCTTATCCCGTCCACATTTGCTCTCTTATCTCTCAAACCCTACCATTCCTCTAAGTTGCCACCCATATTTTGCTCAAGCATCACCTTAATTCATTTCTTCTCTCACTCTCTGCTTGTCTGCCCCCCCCATCTTGTTTCTATAGAAACCAGATTAGCAGGGGAAAGGGGGGGGGAGAAGAGAGAGAGAAATCAAATCGAGCCATGTGACTCAGATTCCTACACCAAAGAATCTCCCTCCCTCCGTCTCTCTTTCTCAGTCTCTCGCTGGGTTTTACATAACAAGTCATTGTACGGGGCTTTAGGAAAAAAAAGGAAAGAGAGAAAGAAGACGGGGGGAGGGAAGAAGTGGGAGAGAGAGAGAGAGAGAGAGAGAGGAGAGAGAGAGAGAGAGAGAGGCCAAAGGCTTGGTGGAGTCAATAGCAACCCATCACTTCAGCTGCCCATTCAATGGTGGATGAAGCCTGCAAGCTTTTTCACTTTTTCAAAAGTTTTGGATGCAATCCAACAGGGGAGGGGTGACATTCATCCTAGTCCCGTGATGGCAAACCTATGGCATGCCACAGGTGACACACAGAGACCTCACTGTCAGCTGTCGCCCCAGCCAAGCTCAGCTCCACGATGCACGCTCACCTCTCCGCCAGCCACCTGGTGTTCGAGTCTCAGCCATGCATGCACGGAGGGGGGGAGATGCATGCATGGGATGCACACACACATACGTAGGAGGGCAAGGCGCATGTGTGGGGCACACTCACATTGCATTTGGGGGGTTCTTCCGTGTGCGTGTGCTCTGTTTTGGGCCTGGAAAGCCACCTGTACCAACCTGGAAGCCAAAAATGGGGGGGGGGGTTGAGGCACATGTGTGTGTGGGGTGGGTGTCAGGGGTGGGTTCCTGCCAGTTCTAGCCTTTTCTATAGAAGAGGTTCCACAAATCTGCAGTGCCATTTAGAACCGGTTCCAGCTCCCTCCCCCCGCCCACCCGCACATCATCAAGATGAAGAGGGAGAGGAGGAATTCTGGGAGTTGAAGTCCACAAGTCTTAAAGCTGTCAAGTTTAAACACCCCTGGGATTTTTTTTTCTAAAGGGTTAGGGGTGCAAGGGTCTTGTAGCTTGACAGCTTTAAGACTTGCGTGCTTCAAATGCCAGAGTTTCTGAGCCAACATTTCGGTTGCTAAGCAAGAGCGTTGTTAAGTGAGTTTCACCACATTTTGCAAGTTGGCCACGCCCATCCAGTCACATGACTTCCAAGCCACTCCCACTCAGTCACATGGCTGGCAAGCCACTCCCACAAAGCAGGCTATACCTACAGAAGAGGTTCAAAAAATTTTTGAAACCCACCACTGATACACACACACACACACACACACACACACAAACCCCAATTGGATCACATTTTACAAGGTGGCCATGCCCACCCAGTCACATGGCTGGCAAGCCACTCCCATCCGGTCACATGGCCAGCAAGCCACTCCCATCCGGTCATATGGCCAGCAAGCCACTCCCACAAAGCAGGCCACACCTACAGAAGAGGTTCTAAAAATTTTGAAACCCACCACTGGAGGGTGCATACATGAGGAGTGGGGCACATGAGCAGGGGGTGGGGTGCATGCACGGAGACGCTTGCATTGCATTTGGGGGGTTCACGCATGCGCGCACCCTTTGGGCACTTGGCACCTTTGTCCTATCACTCAAACAGCTGGAGTCCCCAAAATTTGGGAACTGAGCATGGCTAGTCTAGAGAAGAGAAGGACCAAGGGAGACATGATAGGAGTCTTCCAATATTTGAGGGGCTGCCACAGTGAGAAGCTATTTTCCAAAGCACCCGAAGGCCGGACAAGGAATAATGGATGGAAACTGACCAAGGAGAGATTCAACCTGGAAATAAGGAGGAACTTCCTGACAGCAAGAGCAATCAACCAAAGGAACAGAAGTTGCCTTCGGAGGTTGTGGGAGCTTCATCACTGGAGGCTTTTAAGAAGAGACTGGGCTGCCATCTATCAGAGATGGTGTAGGGTCTCCTGCTTGAGCGGAGGGTTGGACTAGATGACCTATAAGGTCCCTTCCAACTCTGTTAGTCTGTTAAAACTACGGGAGATAATAGAGTTTATTGCAAAGCAGGGAGCAGACAATGAAGCCTAGTCAGAGATGGGCCAATGTGCCTTTATATGGTTTCCTGGACCACTTATCCTTCAAATGTGTCGGCCTTTGCTCTATCCTTCTTTGGACTCATAGCTGCTGGAGATTCTCTGGACCTAGTTTGTTTATGAAGGTTTCCATGGTGAGCCCAGACAGAGCTAAAGCCTAACTATTTGTCATTGGATTGCAGATATGAATGGCGCTGGAGAACTTAAACCATGCCATCGGACCAACTTTTCTTAGGGTTGCACAAGCCCACAAACTGCAGGGGAAGAGATTTGAGTTTGGACATCAAATTTCAAACAAAGAGAGCTTTGAGAATTGAGGTTATGTTCTGACTGAGGCTTCCCGAGAGCATGAAGCAAACTCCTGGTCCCGACAAAAACCCCTTTAATTAATTGACTGAGAATTCTGCTCATTCAAATCCAGCAAAGTCTTTCGAGGGAGGATTTACGGTCACAGACCTCTCTGACTTGGAGAACTGACAGGCCGATCTCTGCACAACTTGGCAAGGAGTCTCGGAGAGTCACGAGCCAATTAAGCAAACTAATTGTCTCCTGCAAACTCCACTCCCCTTTCGCTCCTCTTTTATTTCCTCTGGGAGGGGGCCGTTCACCGTCCACCTGTGGCCTTACTCCCAAGTCGACCCCTGTTCTTCAGCTGTTCCCTTCGTCTGGCAACTCTGCGCATGCGCACACTGCGAACAGGCTCCAGCTGTTCTTCTGCCTCACTGATGTCTGACTCCGAAGGCAGCTGATAACTGGCATATAGCCGTGGCCCCCTCTCTGCCTCCAACATAGAGCGCTCATCAGAGCCTTCCCCAGACTCCAGGACTGGCCCATGTTCCTCCCCAATCTCCTCGCTGACCGAATCAGCTGGCCGCCTGTGGGCCACAACAGCTTAAATTAAACGAGGCCACCATTTTGACTTCCAGAATGGGCCACATTCAAACATCTACACATTGATCTCCATGAGCAATTTTGAGGACCCCCATTCAGTTCTGTGCGCAAAACTAATGAGAAATCTTAGAGTCTTTGGTTTATTAAAAATAATTAACCGCAAGGAACATTGTGCAGAGGAAAACTGAATTCCTCGCTGAATTTGTCTTCAGCTTTTTTTGTCTCCCTTCAACTGTTTGTGGCATTGTAAGCTGTGCTTTGCAGCTTACAAAAGCTGTATGAACTAAGCCAGTGGCGGATTGTTCATTAAACCACGAGTAACCAAACTTTTGATGTAGTTTACTTTATTTTATTGTCATTGCACATCGTACGACAAAATTGAATACAGGTAATTCTCAATCAGAACCATCCGTTTAGGCGACCGTTTGAAGAAAAAAAAAGTGACTTACGACTAGTCCTCGCCCTTAATGCCAGATCTATTGGTTAGCAATCACAACTGGTTGCAACCAGGTTTCCATGTCTCACACAAATGGAAGAAATCACGCTTCTTAGTAGCACTGATGATGTTACCAAGATTGGTAATGAAACGTCTACAAGGAAACAACGTATCTTAGAGAGCACCAAGGACCTCACAGTTCTCCTCCTCCTCCTCCTCCTCCTCCTCTCCACAAAACCTCCTCCCTTCTAGCATTGATGATGTTATCAAGATTGGTAATGAAACGTCTACAAGAAAACAACCTAGCTCAGAGAGCACCAAGGACCCCACAGTTGTTCTCCTCCTCCTCTTCCTCCTGCTCTCCACAAAATCTCCTCCCTTCTAGCAATAATACAATAGCAGAGTTGGAAGGGACCTTGGAGGTCTTCTAGTCCAACCCCCTGCCTAGGCAGGAAACCCTATACCGTTTCAGGCAAATGGTTATCCAACATCTTCTTAAAGACTTCCAGTGTTGGGGCATTCACAACTTCAGGAGGCAACTTCTGTTCCACTGATTAATTGTTCTAACTGTCAGGAAGTTTCTCCTCAGTTCTAAGTTGCTTCTCTCCTTGATGAGTTTCCACCCATTGCTTCTTGTTCCACCCTCAGGTACTTTGGAGAATAGCTTGATTCCCTCTTCTGTGTGGCAACCCCTGAGATATTGAAATACTGTTATCATGTCTCCCCTAGTCCTTCTTTTCATCAAACTAGACATACCCAGTTCCTGCAAACATTCTTCATATGTTTCAGCCTCCAGTCCCCTAATCATTTTTGTTGCTCTTCTGTGCACTCTTTCCAGAGTCTCCACATCTTTTTTACCTGATGGTGAACAAAATTGGATGCAGGATTCTAAGTGTGGCCTTACCAAGGCATTATAAAGTGGTGTTAACACCTCACTAATGATGTTACCAAGATTGATAATGAAATGTCTACAAGGAAACAGGTGAGCTAAGGGAGCATCAATGACCCCATTTTCTCCCTTTCCTTGCTCCTCTTCTTGAGCAACAAACAACGCAGGAAACTTCACAGAACCGAAACGGAAGCCCCTGGACTTCAAGAGAAGCAGGGGTGGGTGGCTGGGTGGGCCTTTGATGGCACGGACACGAGCATCATCTGGACAATTATGACCCTCCCCAAGGATGACCTGGGCTAGTTCGTTCAGCAACCCGAGTTAACGTGCAACGATCAGGGGGCATTTGATTAAAAACCGTCAATTTGGTAGATTTCCCTCGGGTTTCAACAGTGGTGGGTTTCAATTTTTTTTAGAACCTCTTCTTTAGGTGTGGCCTGCTTTGTGGGAGTGGCTTGCCAGCCATGTGACTGGGTGGGTGTGGTTTGTCGGCCATGTGACTGGGTGGGTGTGGTTTGCCGGCCATGTGACTGGGTGGGTGTGGCCAACTTGTAAAATGTGGTGAAACTCACTTAACAACGCTCTTGCTTAGCAACCAAAATGTTGGCTCAGAAACTCTGGCATTTGAAGCACGCAAGTCTTAAAGCTGTCAAGTTACAAGACCCTTGCACCTCTAACCCTTTAGAAAAAAAAAACCCAGGGGTGTTCAAACTTGACAGCTTTAAGACTTGTGGACTTCAACTCCCAGAATTCCTCCTCCAGTCATGTTGGCTCAGGAACTCTGGCATTGAAGCGTGCAAGTCTTATAGCTGTCAAGTTACAAGACCTTGCACCCCTAACCCTTTAGAAAAAAAAAACCCAGAGGTGTTCAAACCTGACAGCTTTAAGACTTGTGGACTTCAACTCCCAGAATTCCTCCTCCAGTGATGTTGGCTAGGGAACTCTGGCATTTGAAGCGTGCAAGTCTTAAAGCTGTCAAGTTACAAGACCCTTGCACCTCTAACCCTTTAGAAAAAAAAACCCAGGGGTGTTCAAACTTGAGAGCTTTAAGACTTGTGGACTTCAACTCCCAGAATTCCTCCTGTCGCTCTTCATCTTGATGATGTGCGGACGGGCGGGGGGAGGGAGCTGGAACCGGTTCTAAAAGGCACGGTAGATTTGTGGAACCTCTTCTATAGAAGAGGTTAGAACTGGCAGGAACCCACCCCTGGGTTTCACCCACTACTGTAAACAGCGTTGTGGAATGTCTTGAGCTCTGCATATTTCAGAAATGCCGTGGGCCGAAATCTAAGCTGCCTCTGTGCTCGGCCTCTGGCAAGCAGCTCTTTGCTGGTCTTGTTTCCCCTACCTTCTTATGCAAAGCTTGGAGGACAACCAGGGCTGGGCTTCAAAAATTTTAGCAAGGGGTTCTCTGCCCGGTGGCTGGGTGGGCGTGGCCATGGTGGGCGTGGCCTGGTCAGCTATCTGCACCTTGTGGGGGGGGGGCTTTTTGCCCTTCCGGGGCTTCGGAGGCTTTCCTCGAGCCTCCAGGAGGGCGAAAATGGCCCACCCGGAACCTCTGCGTCGCTCTTCACTTACTGTATTTTTGGGAGTATAAGACGCACCTTTCCCCCCCAAAAAAGGGGGTGAAAATCTGGGTGCGTCTTATACACTGAATAAATACAGCATTTTTTTGCCTCCCAAAGCCCCGCCCCCTTTGCAAAAATGGACATGCAGAGGGTTTGGGAGGCCTGCAAAGTGCTCCTGGGGGCTGAGGAGGGCGAAAATGAGTGAAAAACTGCCTTTTTTTTGCTCATTTTTGGCCCCCCAAGCTCCCAGGAACACTTTGCAGGCCTCCCAAACCCTCTGCATGCCCTGCTTGTCACAAAAATATGAGGCCTGAAGAGGGTTTGGGAAGCCTGCAGAGTGCAAAAAAGTTTTTAAAAATGTTATCTCTTCAAAATCTTGGTGCGTCTTATACTCCGAAAAATATGGTGCCTGCATCCAAAGCGGACCGCGTGGGGGACTCCTGGGAGGGGAGGGGAGGAGTGGGCGGGGCCAGCCAGGAGTGGGATTTGAGGGTTCTCCAAACTGCACGGAATCTTAGCTAGAGATTCTCCCGAACCCCCAGCAGCCCACCTCTGAGGACAACCAATTTAACCAAAAATTAACCGGAAGGTCCTGAAGAGACAATCTTGCTTGCCACTTTCAAAATTTTCATTCCATAAAAGATTAGAGGTAGTCCTCGACTTTCACCCAGACTGTTGATGGGGGTGGCATGATACGTGCCATCTTTTAGGTTTATCTTTTATGTTTTATTAGTGTGATTGTAATTTATTTGACTGTTGTGAGCCACTCAGATCACTAGGAATTGAATGGCTTACATGTTTTTTTCCTTCCTTCCTTCCTTCCTTCCTTCCTTCCTTCCTTCCTTCCTTCCTTCCTTCCTTCCTCCCCTCCCCTTCCTCCCCTAAACTTCCTTCCTTCCTTCTCATTCTTCTGTCCCTCCCTCCTCTTTCCTTCCTTTCTCCCTCGCTCCCTTCTTTCCTTCCTTCTGTCCCTCCCTTCCTCCCCTTTCTCTCCTTCCTTCCTTCTGTTTCGTCTGTTCATTCTGTCCCTCCCTCCCTCCCCTTCCTTCCTTCCCTTTCTACTGTCCCTTCCTCCCCTTTCTCTCCTTCTTTCCTGGCTTCCCTTTCTTCTGTTCCTTCAGTCCCTCCCTCCCCTTTCTCTCCTTCCTTCCTTTCTTCCCCCTCCTCCCTCCCTCTCTCTTTCTCTTTGGGAAAAAGGTCATAAAATGAGCCAAAATCAATTTAAGTATCTTCCTTCCTTGGAATGGAAATATTGTGCTCCATGGTGGCCGTGGAAGGCTACCTGTACACATTTTCAGCTTCATTCCATTTCACAACCAACGGATTTGATTTTTTGCGGAAAGGACCCTACAGTCCTGTTGTTGAAGACCCTGAATACCGCCATGCGACCCCAGGGAAGGGGGTGCTACTGCTTGAGAACGCTAGGAGGAAACCTGGGAGCCGCTGAGGAATTGGCAGCTGCAAAGAATCCGAACAATTTCACTCCATTCCCCTTCTCTTCGGAATGTACAATGTACGCAACTTCCATTGTGTACGCTAGAGTTCATGCAAATGTGAGCCAGAAAAGACCAGGCTGCACACAAATACCCTGCACTTTAGAGAAGGAATCATCGCGGTTCGGACTGATGGCCTTTTTTAGGCATTCTCTTCTAAAACGCGCCTCTCTCCTTTCCCTGTCCCAGCATTCTTGGTTATACGCCGCCGTCCCCACCCTCTGCAGCAGCCTTAAACCCGAGGCACAAAATTGCACTCTTCACACATCGTCCGATAAAGCGTGTCCAAACTTTTCCGAGACGGGGAGCAAAAGCTCCGGACCGCAACTGTAAGACTGTAGATAGTGGAGTTGATGGATGGTGGGCCTAAGCACTGTATGGGAGGGTGACGCATTGGGTACGGGCTGCGGGCGATGAAGGGAAAGTCGCAAACCCAGTGTGGAAAACAAAGAAAAGAAAAAAGGACAGGGGTCAGGGTGTGCTCTTTCCAAAGGAGCAACTATGTGTTACTTTGCATTTGAATTGTGATGCTGGAGAAGACTCTTGGGCAGCAAGAGACTCGAATCAGTCAACCCTGATTGGTCCTTGAGAGGGTTCATAGCAATAGCCATAGCACTTAGACTTATATACCACTTCACGGTGCTTTTACAGCCCTCTCTAAGCGGTTTACGGACTCAGCCTCTTGCCCCCAACGATCTGGGTCCTCATTTTAACCAACTGGGAAGGACGGAAGGCTGAGTCAACCTTGAGCCAGTCAGGATCGAACTGCTGGCAGTCAGCAGAATTAGCCTGCAATGCTGCATTCTAATCACTGCACTACCAGGAAGGAGAATAGGAAGTGAATAGGAATAGGAATAGGAATAGGAATAGGAATAGGAATAGGAATAGGAATAGGAATAGGAATAGAATAGAATAGAATAGAATAGAATAGAATAGAATAGAATAGAATAGAATTCTGATGAATTATTCTAACCGTAAGGAAATTTCTCCTTAGTTCTAAGTTGCTTCTCTCCTTGATTAGTTTCCACCTGTTGCTTCTTCTCCTGCCTTCCGGTGCTTTGGAGAATAGCCTGACTCCCTCTTATGAAGAGTTGCACTCATGTTCAGAAGTTCTTCACCGTGACATCAGAGAGCCTCTGAAGGGCTTGCTTCTTTCATCTTCTGACATCTCTAAGTAGCTCTCTTAGAGAGAGAAGAGCTGGATTAGTTCACAGGGGCAAAACCGCCAGGAGCTCGGTAGCATCTGGGCCAAGTGAGACATTTTCCTAAAATTGTCCTCCACTCCTGTCCTGCCGAGCTGGTCCTTCTTTCTCCACATGTCCCCGAAGCTTCATTTGCATCAGGAAACATGCCTTAAACGCTTCCCATCTCTCTCTCTCTCTCTCTCTCTCTCTCTCTCTCTCTCTCTCTCTCTCTCTCTCTCTCTGTGTCTCTGTCTCTCTCTCTCTCTTTAGGTCTCTCTCTCTATCTCTCTCTGTCTCTCTGTCTCTCTCTCTTTAGGTCTCTCTCTCTCTCTCTTTAGGTCTCTCTCTCTCTCTCTCTCTCTCTCTCTCTCTCTCTCTCTCTCTCTCTCTCTCTCTCTGTCTCTCTATCTCAATCCGTCTATCTCTCTCTCTCTCTCTGTCTCATTCTCTCTGTCTCATTCTCTCCCTCTCTGTCTCTGTCTGGCTCTCTCCCTCTGTCCCTCTGTCTGTGTGTGTGTCTCTCTCTCTCTTTCTGTTTCTCTCTGTGTGTCTGCCTGTCTCTCTCTCTCTTTCTCTCTCTCTCAATCTCTCTCTCTCTTTCTGTCTCTCTCTCTCTGTGTCAGTCTCTCTCTCTCTCTCTCTCTCTCTCTTTCTCTGTCTCTCTGTCAGTCTCTCTCTCTCTCTGTCTCTCTCTCTCTCTGGGTTCTGCAATTGTTTAGTCTGAGCTCCTGCTCCTGCACAGGAGTCTCCTCTTGTTTCTGGAGGCCAACCATCCAAGGATCCCGTCAGAGATGGAAATTTTGTTATTTTGGGCTGCTGCTCAGTGAGAGTTTTCCAAGTTTAGGAAACCAGTGATGTGGTCGCGCTGCCTTAGCCACAGAGTTTTGATGCTTTTCCTTTTTGGACAGGCCTCACGAGCCTTTAATGCGACCACACAGCCTGAGATAATCGGGCATTATCTGGAGTTGCAGGCAGGTGCCAGGAGAGGGAGGAAAGGTCCAGGAGATGGAGAGAATTTACAATGGGGCAATGCTGCAGGATGGCGGGAAGGCTTCTTCTAGGGAAAAAGGTGATGATGAAGATGGAGGAGGCAGAGGAGGAGAGGGGAGATGATGAAAAGGAGGAGGAGGAAGAGAAGTAGAAAGGCGATAAGGGGAAGAGGAGGAGGAGGGGAAAGAAGAGGAGGAGGAAGACAAGAAGGGAAGAGGAGGAGGAGGAGGGGAGGGGAAAGGAAGGAGGAAGAGGAGGAGGAGGAAGCCGAGAAGAAGGGGAGGAGGAGGGAAAGGGAGGAGGAAGAAGAGCAAGAGGAGGAAGAAGAAGAGGAGGAGGAAGACAAGAAGGAGGAGGGGAACAGGAGGAGGAGGAAGAGGCAGAGGAGAAGAAGGGAAACATGCAAAGGATGAGGAAGTGAAGGAGAAAGTCGAGGAGGAGGAGTAATTCAAGGAAGAGGAAGAGGAGGAAGAGGCAGAGGAGAAGAAGGGGAACATGAGAAGGAGGAGGAAGTGAAGGAGAAAGTCAAGGAGGAGACGGAGAAAGTCAAGGAAGAGGAGGAGGAAGAAGAGAAGGAGAAGGGGAACAGGAGGAGGAAGGGGAACAGGAGGAGGAGGGAGAGGGAGGAGGAGAAAGGGGAGGAGAAGACAGGAGGAGGAGGAGGAGGAGGAGGAGAAGAAGAAGAAGAAGGGAACATGAGAAGGAGGAGGAAGTGAAGGAGAAAGTCAAGGAAGAGGAGGAGGAGGAAGAGTCGGAGAGGAAGAGTCGGAGGAGAAGAAGGGAACATGAGAAGGAGGAGAAAGTGAAGGAGAAAGTCAAGGAAGAGGAGGAGGAGGAAGAGGAGGAGGAGGAAGACGAGAAGGAGACGGGGAATAGGAGGAGGAGGTTGACCTTTATCTGTTCACTCAACCCCAGCTGGGTTCACACATGGGATCAGCTCAGCGGCAGCGGTTTGTGAACTCTGTTGAGGGCTGGAGAGGACTTTGAAGGCTGCTACCTCAAGAGCATGGCTGCCCTCTTTCTGGGACAGAGGGGGACTCTCTCCTCTGCTCCTTTCCCCAGGAGTTGCTGGGCTTGTGATTAGGGGAGAAGAATTGGCCTTAAAAGCAAAGAACCTGAAAAAGCAAGCATGGACACTGGTGGAGATTGGCCACTGCTTTGGGTGGGTGAACGGAAAGAGGCTGAATATGGGGACTTTGGGATCTCCAGACAAAGGGTTCAAACTCTTCCCATTCTTTTTTGGGTCTCCACTGCCCTGTTTCTCCTCAGCAGCACAGAATTCCAGTTGGCACATAAGATAAAATTTTATCTCTCTCTACCTCTACCTCTATTTCTCTCTCCCCCCGTCCACCTATCTATACCTTGCTATCTCTATCTCTCCATTATCTATCTGTCTGTCTGTCTGTCTGTCTATCTATCTATCTATCTATCTATCTATCTATCTATCTATCTATCTATCTATCTATCTATCTATCTATCTATCTATCTATCTATCTATCTATCTATCTAATCTATCTATCTATCTATCTATCTATCTATCTATCTATCATCTATCTATCTATCTATCTATCTATCTATCTATCTATCATCTATCTCTCTATCTATTATCTATCTATCTATCTATCTATCTATCTATCTATCTATCTATCTATCATCTATCTATCTATCTATCTATCTATCTATCTATCTATCTATCTATCTATCTATCTATCTATCTCTGCCTGCCTGCCTGCCTGCCTATCTATCTAGCTATCTAGCTATCATCTATATCTATCTGTCTGTGTCTACCTTTTATCATCTAACTCTATATCTGTTTGTCTGTCTATCATCCACTCATCCATCTATCTCTAGCTCTACATATCTCTATTTATATCTAGTGGAGTGGAGTGGAATGGAATAGAATAGAACAGAATAGATATTGGAATGTAGAATACAATAGAATAGTATAGAAGGGAATTCTTTATTGGCCAAGTGTGATTGGACATACAAGGAATTTGTCTTTGGTGCAGATGCTCCCGGTGTGCATAAAAGAAAAGGTACATTCGTCAAGAATCATAAGGTGCAACACTTAATGATAGCCATAGGTTACAAATAAGCAATCAAATTGTATTAGGAAACAATCAATATAAATCATAAGGATACAAGCAACAAAGTTACAGTCCTGCAGTCATAAGTGGGAGGAGATTGGTAAGAGGAACGATGAGAAGACTAATAGTAATGCAGACTTACTGAATAGCTTGACAGTGTCGAAGGAATAATTTGTTGGGGTAGGATCAGAAAACCCCCTCTTTGCCCCCAGAGCCAACCTCTACCTGTGGGTGGCATTAACAAAGCCTTCCAGTCCCTCCTCTATCCCGAGGTCAAGAGGTTGAACTTCAATCTTTTTATTTCCAGCGCAATGATGCCGTAGACCTAGAGCGGGTCTAGAGAGGGATGTCGTGATTCATTGAAAACATTCCTGCTTCCAAAGCATAAAACCCCAAAAACTTTTATAGGAAAACCACTGTCTTCGGGCGTCTGCATATCTCCAGCCATCCCAGAGTTGAAAGACACAGAGAAAAGGGAAAGGGGCCGTAATGATAAGTTTCTGGATGAACGCTGTGGGACTATTGGCTCTCACATAAAAACCGAGAATCCTGAAGGAGCCAACCGAGAAGGGAGCTCGGCGGCGTCTGGGTCATAAGAGACAGCGAGAGGGAGCCTTCCGGCTTCTACAAGCGAGGGTGGGCCAGAGAGAAATCACACACTCCGTCTCTCTCTCTCTCTCTTGTCTTGGTTTTCTGGAAAATTATATTCAAGCTGAAGTCACGCATTGCAAAGCCGAGACATGCAAGAGACGTAAACACAACAACGGGGGAAAGCAGAATATCATAGAGCTGGTCGTTCAACTTCTTGGCCAATGCAAGAGTCCTTATGCCACCCCAGACAAAGGGTTGCCCATTTTTTTTTACCTCCTTGAAAACTTCCCGTGGTGGAGCATCCATGACTCCAGGAAACAAGCTGTTGCATTGATTACTAGTTCTCGGTGTCTGGAAATTCCTCCTTATTTCCAGATTGGCTCTCCCTCTTTTTTTCTTTTAATACTTTTTTTTTTAAATATAAACAATCCATCTTCCATTAAACAGTGTGTTGTCTGGGTACAAATATTTTGTGCGATAGCAATTAAAATGTACAATCGTATTCATTATTTGATCTTTTCCTAGCTTAACATTTAAATGTCCAATACTGTAACGATCCTCTTCTTGATTTATTTAACTATTCATTATATTGGCTCTATATTTCACATCGCTATTTTTACTTGTTCAAGTCCTACCCTCAAAACAATGCTATATAGAGCACTGCACACCAAGACAACTAGACACAAGAACAGTTTTCCTCCCAAACGCCATCACTCTGCTAAATAAATAATTCCCTCAATACTGTCAAAACTATTTACTAAGGCTGCATTACAATTACTATTAGTCTTCTCATCGTTCCTATCACCCATCACCTCCCACTTATGACTGCAGGACTGTAACTTTGTTGCTTGTATCCTTATGATTTATTCTGATATTGATTGTTTCCCGATTACTTATTTATATGCTATGAATATCATTAATGATTTGTGATGAATGTATCTTGTCTTTTATGTACAATGGGAGCATAGGCACCAAAGACAAATTCCTTGTGTGTCCAACCACACTTGGCCAATAAAGAAGTCTATTCTATTCTATTCTATTCTATTCTATTCTATTCTATTCTATTCTATCCTATTTCGACAACGTATGGCATGACACGAGTGATTCGATAGGATTTTCTGTGACCCCTTTGCACGAGCTTAACTCCTTTGAGTTGGGATGAGGCTAAACACACACACACAAAGATCTTAACATTTTACTACTGATGGGTAAATGAAGGAAGGAGGTTTTGGAAGAATTCAAGCTATGTCAAACAAACCCAGAAGACTTTTCGTTTCCAACTGGCAAGGTTTTTTTTTCCCCCTTAAGCTTTCCAGAGTTCCTATTAACAGTACAATGCCCGTACCCCACTTCAGAAAATTATACTTCTCTCCCCTTTGAAAACAAAAATAAAGCAGAGGAAAACAACGGCATTTCGTCCTTGCATCAGTTTGTGCTGACTGAGAGTAACTTTATGCCATCCTTGCTAGATACCGTGTACCTTACACAATGTTTCTTTCAATATTTCATCCGTCTCCCCTTAAGCTTTCAGAAGAGAGAAATAAACGTTACCTTATGCTGTGCCTCACTATTCCATTCCATATTCCCCATTCCATATTCCCCATTCCCCATTCCATATTCCATATTCCTTATTCCATTCCCCGTTCCATATTCCATTCCCTATTCCCCATTTCAATTTCCATATTCCTTATTCCATTCCCTATTTCCCATTCCATTCCATATTCGATTCCCTATTCCCCATTCCATATTTCATATTATATTCCATTCCATTCCAACAGTTGTTAAAATGAATTTGGCTTCCCCGTTGACTTTGCTTCTCACATTCTTCTCCTCCCATCCACCTCTCCCCTTCCTTCCCTCCTCTCTCCCTTCCTCTTCCTCTTCACTTTTTAAATTTTCCTTTCTGCGTTCCTTTCTCTGACCCTTTTCTTTTCCTTCCCTCCTTTCTTCTCCTCTCCCCTCCCCTCCCTCCTTCCCCCTTTCTCTTTACCTTTTTTCTTTTCTCTTTCTCTTCCCCCTCTGCTCCCCTCCCCTTTTCCATTGTAGTCAAGTACACCCTTCTCTTGCAAAGACTCATCCAGATTCATGATTTGTGTAGCTTTTCAAATTCAATCTCTTTTTTCCCTTTGGCATAATAAGAGCACAAGGCAAGGAATTCCTCTTCCCCTGCCCCCTCCCAATTCTGCCCCTAACTTTGACTAAAACCTCACTATTTTCCAAGCAATTGGTCCTAAATAAAGTTGCTTAGCATCTTGTTCCTTTAAAGCATTTCCCTCCGGAGACTGAAACAGGGATCTATGCGACGGCGAGTAGGACATTCCTCATAAGGGGTGACAAAACCTCCATCCCCAAATATTTAAGTAATCACAATAGCTTTCCATTAGGTTAAATTGTGGCTTCTACTCTTCTTTTTAAGTCGGATGACTTTCCCCAGCATTGGGGGAAACACACAGCTAGCCTTTAATCAACCAAAACAAAAGGGAAAAGAAAATCAGCCAATCCCTCTCCTCTTTAATCAATGTTTCATCCTTTTGTAGACGGTCCCGTATTCTTTCTTCTTTGAATGCTTCTCTTTGAAGACTATTTTGGCTTCCTTCTGCAGCGGGGAGAGAAGGTCCTGGGATCCAAAGGAAAGTCACCATCCGTACCATTGCGATGTGCATGAAAGGCACTTGGTCCTGTAGATCAGAAGTCCCCCATCCCCAGTCCGTGGACTGGCACCGGGCCACGGCATACCAAAAACCAGGCCACGCAAACAAGCGAAGCCATTTGCAACCATTTGCAATGATCAGTGATCAAACCTGCCATCCTGGGCCCAACGTTTGGGAAGCCAGGCTCTGCCTGTCACATGCCAGGACAAAGGGTGAGTGATGGAGGAGTAACACCTCCTTAAAAAAAACCTTGGTCCAGTTGGCCTGGCTGGTAGCCCCTCGTAAGGGCCCCTTTCCAGGCTTACAGGAGAAGACGGTCAACGGTTTTGAAGGCGGAAGAGGGCTCTATGCCCCAACGGCAGATAAAGCAGCAGAACCATCTTCTAGGAGAAGGGAAACTCTGTTTACAAACCTCCACTGCCTTGTGGCTCTATCCACTCCTGGACAAGACTTCAGGAGTCGACCTCCAGGCAAAATCCAGAGCCGGAGTCCCGGAAGCAGTTTGTGGCTGTGTACAACCACGTTCTGGTAACTCCTGCAATGCAGCTGGAACCCATCGTATCGGCTCTGCCATTCCATTGGACTATTTCAGCCACGTAGAGAGGGGGAATCTGCTGCTTGGGTAACAGTCTATCCTCCATATTAATCTACACAGGTTTTGTGCTCTGGAGAGGACACTCCAGCTTTGCATACAGCATTAAAAGACGCTCGTTCGGCGGGCCGGGGCAGAGAGGCAGTCCCAGAACCAGCGAAATGGGGGGGGGGCTGGGCAGGGGACAGAATGGATCTGCCCTCAGTGTGGAAGGGATTGCAACTCTCAAATTGGCCTTTTTAGCCACACCAGACGCTGTTTGGGGACTTCTTTTCAGAGCACGATACCATCGTCTTTTGAGACTGAAGGATGCCAATGATGCAACAATCAACATTTGCAACCTTCCCAGCCGGCTCCAGACAAGCCAAGTCAACGGGGGAGAAGCCAAACTTGCACAACAACTACGGGATTCACTTAACTGCAAGAGTCATTTTTTCTTAACAATTGTGGTGAAAGGGTCGTATGACCAGGCGCAACTCAATTAACCTCTGCCTTGCTTAGCGGTGGAAATTCTGCTCCCAATCGTGGCCGTAAGTCGGGGACGACCTTTGTAGAAAAGGTTCCCTTTGAAGTCATACCACGGTCGCCTCGGATTTTGCAACCCAGATCCGGTGCCTCAATCAGATCACGCTGCAACCGCCGA
The DNA here is from genome assembly GCF_964273705.1 of Natrix helvetica. Taxonomy (NCBI): domain Eukaryota; kingdom Metazoa; phylum Chordata; class Lepidosauria; order Squamata; family Natricidae; genus Natrix; species Natrix helvetica. The sequence goes on from NC_138557.1 coordinate 8,639,268, forward strand.
GAGAAGATCGAGTAGAGAACCTGAACCTTGTGAGGGTTTCATTGATTTATTTGATTTAGTCTGTCAAAAATCTATGAGATAACGAGTGTAAGTATAAACATGGACATGAACACAGGAAATGGGTACGAATAAATAGGGACAGTAGGACAGGGACGGTAGGCACGCTGGTGTGCTTATGCACGCCCCCTTTACGGATCTCTTAAGAATGGGGTGAGGTCCACGGTGGACAGTTTAAGGTTGAAGTTGTGAGGGTTTGAGGATGTAACAACAGAGTCAGGTAGAAAATTCCAGGCATTGACCACTCTGTCGCTGAAGTTGTATTTTCTGCAATCGAGTTTGGAGTTGTTTACTTTGAGTTTGTATCTATTGTTTGTCTGTGTATTATTGTGCTTGAAGCTGAAGTAGTCGTTGACAGGTAGGACAGTGTAACAGATAATTTTGTGTACTACGCTTAAGTCAGACCCTAATCGGCGTAGTTCTAGGTTCTCCAAGCCCAAAATCTCAAGGTTGGTGGCATAAGGGACTCTGTTGCGAGCAGAGGAGTGGAGGACTCTTCTCGTGAAATACCTCTGGACTCGCTCGATCATATTATTGTCCATTGTACAGTGTTGATTCCAGGAAGACCAGGTGTATTCGAGAATTGGTCTGGCAAAGGTTTTGTATGCCCTAGTTTGCAATACAATATTACCGGAGAAGAAGCTTCGCAAAATGAGGTTAATAACTCTTAATGCCTTTTTGGCAATGCTGTTACACTGAGCTCTGGGGCTTAGATCGTTTGAGATGAGTACTCCTAGGTCCTTGACTGAGTGAGGGTCGTCTACGAGGATGTATCCGCCCAGCTTGTATTTGGTGTTCTGATTTGTGTTGCCAACGTGTAAGACAGAGCATTTGTTGGTTGAGATTCATGTCGACTTCTGAATCATTTTATGAGCAACAATAGAAATAGAAAATCCATGAATTACAATGTGGTTGGTTGGAACCAGTCACTGTGGTTTATAATCCACTTTCTGCCTTAATAGGATGTTTGAAGCCAGTCAAGCGTGCACTAATGAACTCTGGACATCAAGGGAACGTTATTGACTAAGCCACAGCTCTGTTGAGTTTAAACATTACATTAGGTTATAAATCTCTGTTTACAAACCACAACGACAGGGCTTCCTCCAATGCTAAATCAGAACTAAACAAAGCGTGGCGTGGCCGGGGATGGTATATAAAGGAAGACACATGGTATTTGCAGTTTGGGGTGCGTTTATAAAATAGAATGTGTTTTGTGATTGGCGGGGGTTGTTAGATGGCAGGCAGGCATGCTTCCTTGGTCAATGTGTCTAAAGCAAGGGCGTCCAGCCTTGGCCACTTTAAGAGAGAAGAGAAGAGAAGAGAAGAGAAGAGAAGAGAAGAGAAGAGAAGAGAAGAGAAGAGAAGAGAAGAGAAGAGAAGAGAAGAGAAGAGAATAAGAGAGTTGGAAGGGACCTTGGAGGTCTTCTAGTCCAACCTCCTGCCTAGGCAGGAAACCCTACACCACTTCAGACAAATGGTTATCCAACATCTTCCTAAAAACTTCCAGTGTTGGAGCATTCACAACTTCTGGAGGCAAGTCGTTCCACTGAATAATTGTTCTAACTGTCAGGAAATTCCTCCTTAGTTCTAAGTTGCTTCTCTCCTTGATTAGTTTCCACCCATTGCTTCTTGTCCTGCCCTCAGGTGCCTTGGAGAATAGTTTGACTCCCTCTTCTTTGGGGCAACCCCTGAGATATTGGAACTCTGCTATCATGTCTCCCCTAGTCCTTCTTTTCATCAAACTAGACATACACAGTTCCTGCAACCATGTATGGACTTCAACTCCCAGAATTCCCCAGTCAGACATGCTGGGAATTGAAGTCCACAAGTCTTAAAGTTGCCAAGGATGGGCTTGGACAATCTGGAATTGTGCTGCCTAAGGTCCTGCCCTAAGCGTAGTACACAAAATTGACTGCTGCAACGTTGTGTCAACTACTTCTTCAGCTTCAACCTCAATAATACACGGGAAAACCATCAATACAAACTCAAGGTCAACCGCTCCAAACTCGACTGCAGAAAATACGACTTCAGCAACAGAGTGGTCAACGCCTGGAATGCTCCACCCGACTGGCCACCGGTGGGCCACAACAGAAACATTCCAGGGGAAACCACTGAATCAAAAAATATTTGGCAATAGGGAGGACTGTTGCTGAGATCCTATAGATCCGTGTTGGTGAAGCTATGGCATGCGTGCTAGAAGTGGCACGCTGTCGCCAGCTGCTCTTCTGCTTTCCAGAAGCCACATGTGTGCCAGCCAGCTGGCCTTTGTGAGTACCGGAGCAATGGAAAACGACCTGAAAATGACCCCAAAACTGGGCAAAACCAGGCCGTTTTCTGGGGCATTTTCCAGGCCGTTTTTCTGGCTATTTTCAGGCCATTTTGGGTTAGAAAAACAGTCTGAAAATGGCCCAAAACCAGCCAAAAAACCAGGCGTGCCCGTGCGAGCTGGTCTTCGGGTTTCCAGCACTCCAGTGTGCACACACTCACACATGCACACGGATGCACACGCATTCCATGTTGGGCACTCAGTGCCGAAAAAAATTCGCCATCCCCGCTATAGGTGCCATTTGCCAGCTTGTCTTAGTGTGGTGGGAATTGGACATGATGGGACCTCATAAGGAGCAGTCAAAACATTCCATCCTGCTCACCAGGTAGCCTCAATTCAAAGTGACCCCTTGTGTAAATCAGCCGGTGGCTGAAGCAACACAAACGACAGTGCCGCACTGGTCCAAAACACACTTGCGAGGGTTTTTTTTCCCCCCCATTACTTTTACAGACGGCTTTATAACTTCCATCTGACTACTCTTTGACAGAACAGCCCGAGCTCTCAAATATTTTATGGCATTTCTTTTTCACACACAAATGATGATTGGCAGGCCCTTGGGGGGAGAGAGGCAGTGGAGAGGTTTTGGGAGAGAAAAAACTTTGGATGGAGACGTTGGACCTTGGGTTTTTTTGTTTTTGTTTTGGAAGGTAAAGGATGTTCTTCAGTCAGGGCCAATTTTTGGTGACTGCATCCATGCAATTTTCTTGGCAGGGCTGGCGAAGGAGGTTGCCATCACCACCTCTCGGGGATGCTCCTTTATTTATTTATTTGTTTAAGTTTCTCGGTCTGGTCCTCGGCTCTGGCATTCCCAAATGCCGCCCATCCAAGTCGAAACCCCTCCCAACCCTTCTTAGCTTCTCACAAAAGCCAAAGTCAACTAGGTGATGCTGAATCACGAGAAGCTGAACTCTTTAGGAACATTAAAGACAGATGCTTAGGGCTTTGGCTTGAAGGAGACAACAGAAACAAGCAAACAAATGGAGAAAAAGAACAGAAAAAATGTCTCAGTGGTTGGATCCTCCTCCTCCTCAATTAGTTTTATAAGGCTGCCAAATTGAAAGACATGAGATGATGTACAGGACTGAAATTTCAGAAGAATCAGCAAGGAAATACAGAAATGTTGGCTGATTGTGGAAATATGCAGTGAAGAGAATGCCAACCAACCTGTTCTGACTGAGGCTTCCCAAGAGCATGAAGCAAACTCCTGTTTCCAACAAAAAACCCTTTTATGAATTGATCGTGAATTCTGCTCATTCACCTCCAGCAAAGTCTTTCAAGGGAGGATTTATGGTCACAGACCTTATCTGGCTTGGAGAGCTGCTAGGCCGATCTCTGCAGAACGTGGCAAGGAGTCTCGAAGAGTCACGAACCAATTAAGCGAACTAACTGTCTCCTGCAAACTCCACTCCCCTTTCGCTCCTCTTTTATTTCCTCTGGGAGGGGCCATTCATTGTCCACCTATGGCCTTACTCCCAAGTTGACCCCTGTTCCTTAGCTGTTCCCTTCATCTGGCAACTCTGCCCATGCACACCCTGGGAACAGGCTCCAGTTGTTTTTCTGCCTCACTAATGTCTGACTCTGAAGGCAGCTGATAACTGTCAGATGGCCCTGGCCCCCTCTCTGCCTCCAACACAGAGCCCTCATCAGAGCCTCACCAGACTCCAGGACTGGCCCAGGTTCCTCCCCAACCTCCTCACTGTCCGAATCTGCTGCTAGTTCCTCTGGCCCCTGGTGGGCCACAACACAACCTTACTGCAGTAAACCATCTATCATTGTAGGTAAACCACGATAGATCCTTTAGTATGTGAACTCAGCCTATTTGGTCTTCCCACATAATAAACATATGAAGAACGGTTGCAGGAACTGGGTAAGTCTAGTCTAGTCAAAAGAAGGACTAGGGGAGACATGAAAGCAGTCTTCCAATATGTCAGGGGTTGCCACAAAGAAGATGGAGTCAAGCTATTCTCCAAGGCACCAGAAGGCAGGACAAGAAGCAATGGGTGGAGACTAATCAAGGAGAGAAGCAATCTAGAATGAAGGAGAAATTTCCTAACAGTGAGAACAATTCATCAGTGGAACAACTTGCCTCCAGAAATTCTGAATGCTCCAACATTGGAAGTTTTAAAGAAGAGATGGGATAACCATTTGCCTGAAATGGTAGAGGGCCATGATGGCGAACCTATGGCACGCGTGCCACAGGTGGCACATGGAGCCCTCTCTTCGGGCACAAGATCTGTCACCCAGCTCAGCTCCACCATGCCCCACGCCCCCACCGCAGCCCATTTTTGGTCCCAGGAGGCTTCAGGGAGGCCTGCTAGGCCCAAAACAGTCGCGCACGCATGCGCAGGGAGGCCAGGTGCGCTTGGGGGGGAGGTCACGTGCATATTGCATTATGGGTGTGGCCACGCCCTCACTTTCGGCACATGAGGTCAAAAAGGTTAGCCATCACTGGTGTAGGGTTTCCTGCCTGAGCAGGGGGTTGGACTAGAAGACCTCCAAGGTCCCTTCCAACTCTGTTATTCTAAATTCCAAGGAAGGCTCCTTGTGAAAGCCATGCTTACAGTTTGGGGAGCCACCGAATAAATAGATGAAAGGGATATAAAGTTACCTTAAGACGCTCGTTTGGGTCGTCTTAATTTGGGACCCCCTCCTCCCCTGTGTACTCAGACTCTGGCTGTTTAACTTGGCACTGGGCACCCGGATAATTTGTTTCCATTGCAATGAAGCCCTAATTAACTGGAATAAACTTTTTACACTAAGTGTGTTTGTTTAATAAACCGGCCCTTTCACAGTCTCACCGAGAGCTGATGGCTGACTGGAGGGGAGGGGAGAGTCCCTGAGTACTTGGGACACTGAAGCTACACTGTCTAAGTGGGCGAGAGGTGAAAAAGCCGTCTCTGTCGTTGCAAAATCCAAAAGACGCATCAGATGTCTGGCTGGGGACCGAATTTCAGCGTCTGACCTTCACAATTTATGTCCCATGTCTTTTTCTCCCGTCGCCTCTCGAGTAACCTCAAGACCTTTGGGATTTTACTGGTAGTCCTTGACTTACAAGAGTTCATTGAGTGACCATTCTAAGTTAGGTTCCCCCTTTGCACATCTGTGCTAGTCGTTCCCGACTCTAGGGGGCGGTGCTCATCTCCGCTTCAAAGCCGAAGAGCCAGCGCTGTCCGAAGATGTCTCCGTGGTCAAGTGGCTGGCATGACTAAACATCGAAGGCGCAAGGAACGCTGTTACCTTCACACCAAAGGTGGTTCTTATTTTTCTACTTGCATTTTTTACGTGCTTTCGAACTGCTAGGTTGGCAGAAGCTGGAACAAGTAACAGGGAGCTCACTCCGTTACGCGGTGCTAGGGATTCAAACTGCCAACCTTCTGATCGACAAGTCTTAGCCACTGAGCCACCACGTTCCTCATGGTTCTAAGTTGCAATAATAATAATAATAATAATAATAATAATAATAATAATAATAATAATAATAATAATAATAATAATAATAATAATAAATAATATTTATTTCTTAGCCGCACCCTCTTCCGCAGGACTCGGGGCGGCGTACAATGAAACATATGAAATAAATATGTGGACAAAACAAACATATAACAGAGACATATACCGAGACACACACAAGGAGGAGGTCGGCTGATAAATAAAAACAATTAAAATACAGTATTTAAAATCCCCTAGATAATTAAATATAATTAAAATACCCAGTTAAAAACCCGTCAGGAGCGATATGGTTAGATCAAAGTTGAGCCAGGCCAGCTGCTTGGAATAGGTGGGTCTTAAGCTTAATACGAAAGGAGCGGAGGTCAGAGGTATTCCTAATATCCGGAGGGAGGTCATTCCACAGGGCTGGGCCCGCCACAGAGAAGGCTCTACTCCTAGGCGCCGCCCCCCGACACTGTCTAGTGGACGGCACCTGGAGGAGGCCCTCTCTGTGCGAGCGGATTGGTCGCAGGGATGTATGGGGCAGAATACAATCCCGCAAGTAACTAGGTCCTGAGCCATGGAGCGCTTTAAAGATTGTTATCAAAACCTTGAAATGCACCCGATAGACCACAGGAAGCCAGTGCAGCTCGCGCAGGAACGGTGTCACATGGGAGTACCTAGTACTCCCCATAATTACCCGCGCGGCTGCGTTCTGGACCAACTGTAGCCTCCGGGTGCATTTCAAGGGAAGCCCCATGTAGAGAGCGTTACAGTAGTCCAAGCGAGACGTCACCAGCGCATGAGTGACTGTGCATAAGGCGTCCCGGTCCAGTAGGGGGCGCAATTGGCGCACCAGGTGAACCTGGTGGAACGCCCCCCTTGCCACGGCTGTCACATGGTCATCCATGGACAGCCGGGCATCCAGGAGGACGCCCAAATTGCGCGCCCGCTCCACGGGGGCAAGTTGAATGCCCCCAATGGCCAATGATGGAATTAATTGGCTGAACCGGGGAGCTGGTACCCACAGCCACTCCGTCTTGGAGGGGTTGAGCTTGAGTCGGTTGTCATCCATCCAGATCCATACGGCTTCCACACACCGGGACATCACTTCGATGGCCTCGTTGGGGTGGTTCGGGGTGGAAAAGTACAGCTGAGTATCATCAGCGTACAGATGGTATCCCACCCCGAAACCACGGATGATCTCACCCAGCGGCTTCATATATGTGTTGAACAGGAGTGGCGAGAGGACCGACCCCTGTGGCACCCCACAAGTAAGGGGGCATAGGGTCGACCTCTCTTCTCCTGCCAACACACGCTGCGTCCGGTCAGAAAGGTAGGAGCCGAACCACCGCAAAACGGTGCCCCGGACCCCCAACCCCTCCAGCCGGCGCAGCAGGATACCATGGTCGATGGTATCAAAAGCTGCCGAGAGGTCTAATAGGACCAGGATAGAGGAACAACCTCTATCTCTGGCCCTCCAGAGATCATCCACCAACGCGACCAAGGCCGTCTCCGTGCTGTGAAAATGGCGATGAAAAAGGCGACAGATACTTTTTCCTCCTATTTACGTCCTTTGTTGCATTCCCCACGATCACGGGATCAAAATTCAGACTCTTGGCAACTGGTTCATCTTGATGGATCTCCACTTCTTAAAAATAAATTGTACAGCTTCCTTCTGATCACACGTCTTGCAACAACAAAGGAGTGTGGAATCAAGAGCAGCCACCATGTTTAAGCTCATCAAATTAGATCTGATGACCTTGAGTTCTATATTTTAAAGGCAAATGAAAACTATTTATGAATTTGGTTTTATTAAGAGCCAGCTGGGTGTAGTGGTAAAGGTGCTGGCTGGAGTTCTAGTCCCACCTTAGGCATGAAAGGCAACTGGGTAACTTTAAGCCAATTGCCAGGAGACTGGAAGTTCTAGTCCCGCCTTAGGCATGAAAGGCAACTGGGTGACTTTGGGCCAAGCGCCAGGAGACTGGAAGTTCTAGTCCCACCTTAGGCATGAAAGGCAACTGGGTGACCTTGAGCCAATCGCCAGGAGACTGGGAGTTCTAGTCCCACCTTAGGCATGAAAGGCAACTGGGTAACTTTAAGCCAATTGCCAGGAGACTGGGAGTTCTAGTCTTGCCTTAGGCATGAAAGCTGGCTGGGGGGACTTTGGGCCCATCACTCCTTCTCAGCTCAACCCACTTCACTGGGTTGTTTGTTGTGGGGCAAATAGGAGGAGGAAGGAGTAATAGGTATGTTCATCGCCTTGACTTATAATAAGGGGAATAAGGGTGAGATAAAAATAACAAGCGAAGGAGAACGAGATTCCGTTGCCTCTTGTTTTAAGAGTACGGTAAAGCTGGCGATAGTGATAGAATCTGCCTCTCATCCTCACCTGTAAGCCACAACAGGTGAAGTAGGCCAACCAGAAAAAAAAAGGTTGTCAAATCAAATAGGAATTGTCTGGCATGTTGGTCTAACATTCAAACTCCCCAAATGCAAATTTAAGTGGCGCTTGTTGATAAGGGTCGGATTGCAAATGAACAAGAGGCAGCCGGAATGTTACTAGGAAACCAAAGACCTTCGGTGATGTGTTGGTTACCAGAAAGGTCGGAGAAGCCAATAAAACAGCAAACAGAGAACAAACAGGTTTCGCCAGCTGCGGAGCTGCTGCGCAGGAAAGAGGGAAGGAGATTTTTAAAAAAAATCACACTGGGAATAAAACATCCAGACGGCGAAGGAAGAGTTTCAAACAGATCGATGACAAAAGATTCAGAGCAGTGGACAGGCAGCAGATAGTTCTTGGCTTACGGCCGCAATTGGGAGCAGAATTTCCGCTGCTAAGCAGACAATACTTTCTGGGACTACTACCCAAGGGTTTGCTGGTGTCTGGGTGGGTAAAACAAGGCCAAAAGGGGATGGAGTCGGCCCTCTGGAGTTTGGAAAGCCCACCGAATTGGGTATTTATTTATTTTTATTTATTTTTTTATTTTTTTTTTAATTTATTAGCCGCTCCCTTTCCAGGCAGGACTCGGGGCGGCGTACACTAGGACATATATAAACATACATATATACAAAGACATACATGCATACATGCATGGAGGAGGTAATAGATTACAACATTTAGACAATTAAAACCAGTAACATACCCCAATAATAAAAACCCAATATACAATAAAAATTTAAAATTTAAAAAGACAGTCAGGAGGAATATGAAAAATTACGGTTGAGCCAGGCCAGATAATTGAAAGAGGTGGGTCTTCAGCTGAACACGGAAGGAGCGGAGATCGGAAATAATCCTGATGTCACGGGGGAGGTCATTCCACAGGGCTGGGCCCATCACAGAGAAGGCTCTGCTCCTGGGTGTCGCCCCCCGACACTGTTTGGCGGACGGCACCCGGAGAAGTCCCTCTCTGTGTGAGCGAGTTGGTCGTAGGGATGTGTGGGGCAGGATGCGATCCTGCATGTAACTAGGTCCTGTGCCATGAAGCGCTTATTGAAAAGAAGATCCCTGTTGTGACAGTTGGCCAAAGAATAGGACTTCTAACTTGCAAACTTTCTCCAGGGGACATCCCTGAGTGGTTAGCAGAGGACCTGTAAATGCCACCTGCAGCGTTTGATTCCTGTCAGCTGCCATCTTATCCTTGCTTCTGCTTCACTCTTATAGTGACAGTCCATCCTGAACTCTGGGGTAGATGTATAAGAGATGGAAAACGCTTGGTGGGGGGAAGAAAGTAGCTTCTGTATCTCCCCGAGACACTGCTTCAAGGTCAACTGGCTGGGAAAGGAAAGCAGCTCCATACCAACCTATGCTTGAAGTGACCGCTCTGAAAACATCTTGCTTGAACCCAATTGGTCATGGGAGAGAGGGGTCAGCGATGGGAGGCAGTTAAGGGAGGAAAAAGTTGCAATTCGGTATTTTGCCCCGCGATTCTCAGTTCTGGCTTTGCAACCCTGCAATACACTTGGCTTCTAATCAAATTGTATCTTTCTCAACAAAAGGCGCCAAGGAGGTTTAGAGGTTTAAGTGTTAAGGTCTGGCAATTCATGCTTCCTCCCTCCATGCATCCAGGATGATGATGATGATATTCAGGATGCATCCAGGATCCCCCATGCCACCCCACCCATTAAGAAAAGATTTCTTAAGTCCCATGCCCACAGGGGTCTGTGAAATCTTGGCCAGACGAGTTTTTAAACTGGGTTGAAACCAAACGTCGCAGAAAAAGCCACTGTTCCAAAGTGAAAGAATGCCTTGTGTTTCTATAGCAACCCCAGTGGTTTTAAGAAAAATTCCCCTCTCTCTCTAAAAGCGGTAGGAAAATAACGGGAACGCAAAGCCCTTGGTGGCCTCCATTGAGAGGATCAACAAAGGATGGTGGTTAGGACACCCTTTTCACCACAATCGAGCCCAAAATGTATGTTGCTAAGTGAGACATTTGTTAGGTGAGTTTTGCCCCATGGTTACGACTTTTCTTGCCACGGTTGTTAACCGAATTGGTGCAGTTTTTCAGTTAGTAACCCTGTTGTGAAGCGAGTCCAACCCCCCCATCGACTTGGCTGGTCAGAAGGTCGCAAAAGTGGATCATGTAACCACCGGGACATCCAACCGTCCTAAATATGAACCAGTTGCCAAGCAGCTGAATTTACGATCGCATGACCCTGGGGATGCTTCAACGGTCATAAGTGTGAAAAGCACACATAAGTTGTGAATTAACTGTGGTGGCGCAGTGGTTAGAATGTAGTACTGCAGGTTACTTCTGCTGACTGCTGGCTGTCTACAGTTTGATTCTCACCAGCTCAAGGTTGACTCAGCCTTCCATCCTTCCGAGGCGGGTAAAATGAGGACCCAGATTGTTGGGAGCAATAGGCTGACTCTGTAAACCACTCAGAGAGGACTGTAAAGCCCCGTGAAGTGGTATATAAGTGCTATTGCTGATTAGCTCTGGTGGCTCAGTGGTTAGAATGCAGTACTGCAGGTTACTTCTGCTGACTACCAGCTGTCTACAGTTCGAGCCTCACTGGCTCAAGGTTGACTTAGCCTTCTATTCTTCCGAGGTGGGTAAAATGAGGACATAGTTGGGGGGCAATATGCTGACTCTGTAAACCGCTTAGAGAGGGCTGGAAAGCTCCGTGAAGCGGTATATAAGTCTAAGTGCTATTGCTGATTAGCTGTGGTGGCTCAGTGGTTAGAATGCAGTACTGCAGGTTACTTCTGCTGACTGCCGGCTGTCTACGGTTCGATCCTCACTGGCTCAAGGTTGACTCCGCCTTCCATCCTTCCAAGGTGGGTAAAATGACGACCCAGATTGTTGGGGGGCAATAGGCTGACTCTGTAAACCGCTTAGATAGGGCCGCAAAGCCCTGTGAAGCGGTATATAAGTGCTATTGCTATAAGTCGCTTACCTCAGTGCCATGGTAACGTCGAACAGTCACTAAATGAACTCTTGTAAGTCAAGGGCTCACCTGTGCCTTTATCATTGAGCAATCCGAAGCAGGGAGGCTGCTGCTATTTTAACCCGAGGTTCCTCATTAGGTTGCAACTGACATTTTTCAATTCATATACACAATTCTGCCTTCCTGGTGCCGTCAACCAAATTAGCGGCGTGCAAACACAATGGAATAAATCTCTCTCGCTTAACTCCACCAACTCGGCTGTGTGGTTCAAACCCGAACAGTCGGAGACCCCTTTGCCACAAAATACCCCCCACCTCTGGTTAAGCAGCGGAGAGCCGAGAACCTCCAAAGGTTAAGCGCAGGGTTGACAGTGAGCCTCGCTTCTCCCCCTGTTCTGATTGTGTCGCTCGTCAGACGCAGGAGATGGGAGCTCAGAGAGTTGATTATTTGAACTGCCGATTTGAGTGACACCCTGTCATGCATTCCTCTAGGGCTGAGGGGGGGGGAGGAAGGGAAGAAAAACTGCCAGCTGTCATTCCAGAGATTTATGGCTTGGTAAAGAAGGGGGGGGGAATCATCAGCCTGGAAGGGAAAGGATCGTTGCTTATTTAATTGGATGCTTCCCACCTACTGAAAGATGGAGGGCGAGAAACAATTTGGCTGTTCTGAGCTAGGCTTCCCCAGCAGCATGAGGCCGAGTCCTCGTACTGATAAATTTAATTTACAGTGAATTCCTCTTCAGCAAAGTCTTTCCTCTCCCAGTCTTTCAAGGCAGTTCACAATTACCGACCTTTATCAGGCTTGGAGAGTGGCCAGGCCGATACTTGGCAAGAATGCAGGAATGAACTAATTGTCTGCTGCAAACTCCACTCCTCTTTTATTTCCTCTGGGAGGAGCCATTTATTGTCCGTCTGTGGCCTTACTCCCAAGTCGACCCTTGTTCTTTAGCTGTTCCCTTTGTCTGGCAGCTCTGCGCATGCGCACACTGGGAACAGGCTCCAGCTGTTCGTCTGCTTCACTGATGTCTGACTCTGAAGGCAGCTGATAACTGGCATAGGGCCTGGTCCCCTCTCTGCCTCCGAGACAGAGCCCTCCTCAGAGCCTTCCCCAGACTCCAGGACTGGCCCATGTTCCTCCCCAACCTCCTCACTGTCCGAATCTGCTGCCAGCTCTGCTGGCCACTGGTGGGTCACGACATTGGCTTTTACTGGATAGAAGGTATACGCAAGTACTGCTTCCAAGGTGGGTAAAATGGGGAGCCATATTGTTGGGGGCAAGAGGCTGTAAACTGCTTAGAGAGGGCTGTAAAACACCATGAAGCGGTATATAAGTCTAAGGGCTATTGCTATTTGGTGACTCTCCCGACAAAGATAGACAACGGAAGCAGGATTTGTTTAACAACCCCATGATTCACTTAACAACTGGAATGACAAACAAGGTCATAAAATGAGGCACAACACCCTTAACAACTGTCGTGATTAGCAACAGAAATGCTGGCCCTAGTTATGGTTGTAAGTCAAGGACTACCAATAAGAGGTCAATGTATGTTAGCTCTAGCTGTACTGAAGAAAGTTGGAAGTTATTCTTTCATTCCAGTTTCTCTTCTTTTCCTTCTTTTTCCATTCCTGAGTTTGCTTTTTCTTTAACCTGCTTTTCCCCTAATTCCTCTGTTTTTGCCTTTTTGAATTTTTTTCCTTTGTTGAAACTTAATTTTTTTAAAAAAAAGAATTTGTGGAAATTCCCAAGCTAACAGCTCTTTTGTAATAAGCCTGCAATTTTCCTACTCCTTCCTGGCTAGGTTTGAGCCTGACAAATTCTTTGTACCTTCTCTTTACTTAAACAGAAGATCAAACCACCAGTGTATTTTTTTTTTTAAAAAAAAAGCATCAACTTTCAACAACCCACTGTTTAATTTGGAGAACTACTGAGCCCAGAATGGGAACAGACTGGCCAATCTGGTTTTGAACCAGACAAATGACACTAATATTTCTAGACGCAGAAAGCAGGACATTGTACCCTAAGGTCGACCACTGCTTCAAGTTGGTCACTTCTACAGACTACATAGAGTCTTAAAAGTAAAGATTAAAAAGTACAGTTCATGAGTGACATTCCTATGACAAGTACAGAACTGTTCTTTGTAGGGCCAACAGTTCCAATGAAGAAGGGCAGCTCATTCAGATCCATGAGAGGAGAATGCTAGCTTGATCATATGCACCCTGGCATTTTATTTCCCAAGGCAAAGGCTTAACAAAATTCAAACATTTGATTAATGACCAAGTTTGACTAATGGTGGTCATTCCTCCAACAGTCCAAATTGCTGGATTATGCAATTCAGGTCAATTCAACCAATCCATCAACCCAACCCAACCCATTCTAATCCAGTCTACCACAACCCAACCCAACCCAACTCAAATAAGCTCAACCCAATCCAACCCATCAGCCCAACCCAACTCAACTCAATCCAATCCAACCCAAAACAGCCCCATACAATCTAACCCAATCCAACCCAATGCAACTGAATCCAACCCCACTAACACAATCCAACACAATCCAACCTACTCAATCCAACACAATCCAACACAATGCAAGGCAATGCAATCCAAATTCAACCCAACCTAATCCAATGCAATCCAAGCCAAGCGAACCCAACCCAACTCAACTCAACCCAACCTAACCCAATCCAACCCAACTCAACTCAACCCAACCTAACCCAATCCAACCCAACTCAATCCAATAACCCAACCCAATGCAGTGCAACCCAAGTCAAGTCAGCACAACCCAACATAACCAAATCCAACACAACACAACTCAATCCAACAATCCAACCCAATCTGCATGTCCATCATGGATCAGCAAAAGCAGTTCAGATCAATTTTAACCAAAATTTGTGCTGGATGGGGGTATGGAGGAAAGGATAAAGGACACCAAAGGGAAAAATTGTTTGCCACCTATCACGCTGTGTGGGGTTATTTCAGATATACCTCCCATGAGGGAAGAAGACTTTTGTTCTGCAAGAGTTAAGACCACTTGGAGAAGTGCTTCCTTAATTTATAGCGATTGCATTAAATAATCAGCTGTGCAACTTTTGCAACTTCACCTCTCTTAGGAGGCAGTGTACGATCTGGCAAAAATGCCAGGCTGACTAATCTATCCGATATTACTCAAGGGAACCTTCTGATGGATGTCTGCTGCCAAAGGTCCTAATGGAGGGAGCAGATTTCCCATGACAGCTTTCCCTCCCTCTGCCCAACCGACAATTACACAGTGCCCTGAAGCAAAGAGACGAGTGGTTCTAAATTTTAAATCATCCAAATTCTGATTTAGGCTCTACAATTGACTCTCACAGCATTTTGGGATACACTGATGGGAGCAGCTAGTAAGTCACACAGGCCCAGTTCTACCTACATATGTACGGTATAGGTAGCTATCTCTTTCTTTTCAACTATTCGAGACACTACCGGAGTCTTAACTTGGTCTCCCTGTCTCAATTTAAAACCTTCTGAAATCAATCATTCATTCATCATTATGAAATCATATGGAGAATGGTTCCAGGAACTGGGTACGTCTTGTTTACTAAAGAGAAGGACTAGGGGTGACACGATGGCAGTGTTCCAATATCTCAGAGGCTGCCACAAAGAAGAGCTACTCTCCAAAGCACCTGAAGGCAGGACAAGAAGCAATGGGCTGAAACTAATCAAGGAGAGAACAAACTTAGAACTAAGGAGAAATTTCCTAACAGTGAGAACAATTAATCAGTGTAACAACTTTCCTCCAGAAGTTGTGAATGCTCCAATACTGGAAATTTTTAGGAAGATGTTGGATAACAATTTGTCTGAAGTGGTGTAGGGTTTCCTGCCTAGGCAGGGGGTTGGGCTAGAAGACCTCCAAGGTCCCTTCTAACTCTGTTATTCTATTCTAATATGTAAATAAATACAATATGATAAAATTATATTTCGATATCACCTCTACAATCTACCCTAATCAGTCCTGCATAGCCCAATCTCAACCCAATCATTTTACTCAAGTACTATGCTGTGTTAAATGTTATTTTCAGATTTTGGCCACACACAAGCTAAGTTGTTTTAATACGGGGATCCCAATGGGTCTGTATACAGAACCACGCGAGGATCCAAGAAATAAAACTTCATCTGAATATAAAGTCATCATCTGAATATAAAAATCCACCCAATTCTCCAAAATAAAACCCTTGGTAATTTGGGGCAGTGAGGAGGCAAAGGTTTATCCCCACGAACAAATAAAATAGATCCATATGATTCAGATAGAATATTTTCTACATCTATTTTCTTGATAAAGACACAGCGTTGTCCTTAGATCTGCATTCTAGCACTCGACTGAAATTCGAAGGAAGATAAGAATCGCGCCAAGGTTTTCCAGATATTCAGGCAATACTTGAAAGGGTTTTTGTATCCATTTCCCAACTTTGCCAAGCAACACTACTAACGAAAAGATGCAATTTTCCACCTCAAAGTGCTGCTATGTTAGAAGGAGGCAGCCCCAATGTAAATACCAAGAATATCTTCTTGCGTAGCCTTTCCTAGTCAAGAAATAACCTGCATCGTCCGTCCGTCTGTCTGTCTGTCTGTCTGTCTGTCTGTCTGTCTGTCTGTCTGTCTGTCTGTCTGTCTGTCTGTCTGTCTATCTATCTATCTATCTATCTATCTATCTATCTATCTATCTATCTAAAATGGCTCTGTGTGTGTGTGTGTGTGTGTGTGTGTGTGTTACAGCATAACTCTGGAATGCCTTGAACAATTTCAACCAAACTTAGTACACATATGACTCACTCTCTGGAAACAAATACTGGGGGGGTAAGACGCCCCTAACACCTCTCGGGTTGTGTGTTCTGTTAGGCTACAGCCTGTTGTGCTTTCAAATGGCTTCTACCATACTGCCCTAAAATGGCTTCTACTGTACAGCGTAGTGGAGTTACCATGGTAACGGCTTCACAGTACTCCACAAGGGGGCTCCGTTTGCTAAGGGGGCAAATCCAACATTAGAAATTACATTTGGTCCGGACATTTTCCCCCTATAAATAAATACCCGGACAATGCCAGGTTATCAGCTAGTAAATTATATATTTGAAGAATAGAAGTCAGCTGTGAATGATCTCCCAAAGAAGAACGTAGAAGCTTATTAACCAATCAGAACAACTGTCTTAGAACCCCGCGCAGAAAATTATCTCCAAAATTGCTCTCTGATGGCATATATACAGAAGCAATTGTAAACAACAATGAATGAAATTTGGTACTTTTCATTGATGTCCACCAAAACAAAACAATAAATCTAATCTAGGCAATATCTCTGTGACATCTCACGCTTCCACTATCCACATTAATGGTGTCCAACCTTGGCAACGTGAAGACTTGTGGACTTCAACTCCCAGAATTTCCTAGCCAACATAGGGAATTCTGGGAGTTGAAGTCCACAAGTCTTAAAGTTGCCAAGATTTGGACACCTCTGATCTACAGTAGATGAAGCTTCAACTGGTTGTAAAGCCAATGTTGCTTTTTGCCACGATAAATCCTCTTCCCTTGCAAGCATTCAACAGCCAAGATCCTGGGACATGCAAAGAGGTAATACAGATAGCTTAAAACTCTCCTAGATGACACGCATTAATGGATTCACCTTGTTGAAAATGTGCTGAGAAAAAAACATAAGACTTACTTTGAAGAGTACAAATCCTTCTTGTCAGCTGATCCCAGGCTCTGAAAGACAGAAACCCATAACATTTAGTCCCCTGTTCTCCTTAGGTACACGCGGAAGGTGAAAGAAGCATAAAAATAACAAGCATGATATCATGCATATAGCTGATACTAGTAAAACATGACTCTTCACCTTGGTTATTTGGTTCTAACCCTTCATATGTCAGAAATAAATTCTGGCCATGTCCCAGAAGATTGGGACTTCTTTATTGACCAACTGTGATTGGACACACAAGGAATTCGTCCTTGATGCAAATGCTCTCAGTGTACATAAAGAAAAATAAAGTAGAATACATTCATCAAGAATCATAAGATGCAACACTTAGTGATAGTCATAGATTGCTAATAAGCAATGAAATTATACTAGGAAACAAATAAAACAATATAAATTGTAAAGATACAATCAACATGGTTATAGTCAGAAGTGGGGAGAGATAGATACTAGGAAGGAACAGAAGAAGAATAGTAACACATTCTTGGTAAATTATTGACAGAGTTGTGGGAATTATTTGTTTAGCAGAGTGATGGCATTCGGGGGGAAAACTGTTCTTGTGTCTAGTTATTCTGGTGTGCAGTGCCCTATAGCGTCGGTTTGAGGGTAGAAGTTGAAACAATTTATGTCCAGGATGTGAGGAAAGGAAAGGAAAGGAAAGGAAAGAAGAAAGGGGAAGGATCTAAGGAAAGGGGGCATTGCTAAATTCATGATTTGTATCACAGAAGATTAAATCTCATCCGTTTTCCAAATGAAGCAGAAAATAAGGTCACCTCCCGGAGACCAGAAAACAAAATGGAACTAATGAGCTTGATAAAAAGACAATTTCACACACTTTTGTATTTAATCAAGTGCAATTTAATGCCTCTTCTTGGAAGTCCGGCTTCTTATAGGTCTTCATATATTGGTCCAACCAGAAAGAAAAATCTACCACTTGGGAAAATCCTTAACTTTAGATATTCTTAGGTAGGTTCCTATATTACATTTCTTGCTAGCTAAACAGAATCCTGTTTGAGTCTAGCAATTCTGTACTATCCTTTCTGCTACAGCTGGACCCATCCTGTGGGAAATGGGACAACATCTGTCTCACACAAGGCATCGTCTTCCATAAATTCCATTGCAAATATTTTTCCAATGGTTTGGAAGCTGGGAGTTTTTTCTTTTACTCTTTAAAAGCAAATGGGGCTACTGGATCCCGAATCTCTACTTAAATTCATGCTTTGTTTTCCACACATTTTCAAATGTGTGTTGTGGCCCGCCAGCAGCCAGTGGAGCTTGCAACAGATTCGGACAGTGAGGAGGTTGGGGAGGAACATGGGCCAGTCCTGGAGTCTGGGGAAGGCTCTGATGAGGGCTCTGTGTCGGAGGCAGAGAGGGGGCCAGGGCCATATGCCAGTTATCAGCTGCCTTCGGAGTCAGACATCAGTGAGGCAGAAGAACAGATGGAACCTGTTCCCAGTGTGCGCATGCGCAGAATTGCCGGATGAAGGGAGCAGCTAAGGAACAAGGATCAACTTGGGAGTAAGGTGGACGCTGAATGGCCCTCCCAGAGGAAATAAAAGAGGAGCGAAAGGGGAGGGGAGTTTGCAGGAGGCCATTAGCTCGCTTAATTGGTTCGTGACTCTCTGAGACTCCTTGCCAAGTTTTGCAGATATCGCCCTGGCAGCTCTACAAGCCAGATAAGGTCTGTGACTGTAAATCCTTCTTTGAAAGTCTTTGCTGGATGTGAATGGGAGGAATTCACAGTAACTTAATAAAAAAGGTGGGGGGAGTTTGCTTCGTGGTTTGGGAAAGCCTAGGTCAGAACAATGTGTCCATGCCAGTCTGCCAAAGGGGCCGAGAGATTCCCATGAGCTATCTTTCCAAAACACAACTCATCCATTATCTCTCTTTTTGTTGACAGGTGTCCTTGTTCTCAAGTAACTTAAGTCTTTGATGGAATCCTAAGTCGCCTGGTCAAAAAAAAAGGTAGCATTTGCAAGGCAGAAACAGAGAATCCAGGTTGAACTCCACACACACACACACCCCAAGCCACCAAAATTGTATTCGAAATACAAATTAAATACGTTTTTGCAAAGAACTCAAATTCACTGTGGATCTTCAGGATCAGTTTACCCAAAGGCATATTCTGTGGTTTCCGATACCTGCTCAGGTTGCAGAATAATCATTGCAAGTTGGCAACTCCATCAGCACTCATTTCATATATGAGGGAAAATATGGACTGAGGTGTCAATTTTTTTTAAAAAAAAACATTGAATTCTGCATCTGGATTCCTACCTTGCTTTATGACATCTAGCTAAAGTGATGGCTTAAAACAAGGTAGGAATCCAGATGCAGAATTCAATGTTTTAGCTAATTGAAGTCTGTGGAATTCACCATCGTCCAATGGATTCAACCATGGCAACCATGTTATGGTTCACCAACCACAATGGCTGGTTTCATTCGATGGACCAAATTAAACCCAACATTATAGCTTTTCTCTTTCCATGTCCTCATCCCACCCTTCTCATGTTGGGTGCAGCAAAGGCAGAAGGAAGGAAGCGCGCTTCATATCACCATCTGCAAAGCCCAATGTTCATCTTAGTAAGAGATAGATCTTGACGCACCGGCTCCCTTCCTGCAAAATTGATGTCATTCCACCTTGAGAATTTTGAGACTCAAAGAATTCCCCAGTTGACATCTAGACATCTTGAAATTGCTAAGGTTGAGAAACATGACACTAAATTAGGGGTCGGCAACCTTAAACACTCAAAGGACCACATAGGTCTTAACCGGAAACCCTCTGTTCAATTCTGGAGCCAACCGGATGTCCGGCTCCCCTACCATAGAGTCGCCTCCTAGCACGGTGTCCTTTTTCCTTTGCCAACTGGAAGTCCGGTTTCCCCACCATAGAGTCTCCTCCTAGCATGGCGTCCTTTCTCCTCTACCTGTCCTAACTGAATGCCCTATCAATTGTGGAGCCGATCGGCGACAGGGAACCGGAGCAGAGTGATGAAGAGACACATGTGGCTCCAGAGCTGCAAGTTGCCGATCCTTGCACTAAATGATTCTTACTCTTATATTAGAACCAACTCCAGAGAGAGAGAGAGAGACATTTGTTGAGGGCTACGATGCCACTATAATGCAACAGTCCTTTAGCCACCAGCATGCTATTTATTTTGCATTTGGACATAGAAAATCCTAAAGCATGAAAGAGTCAACAAAACTGTTGACTATTCGTACTTTTCTAGGTAGGAGGAGCAAACATGGAGTGGGGGGAGAGGGAGAGAGAGGGAGGGAGAGAGAGAGAGACCTAACCTTAGATCCAGATCGTTCAAGTTTTCAAAATGTTCTCAAGATCCTTCAGGGACATTCAAGCAGAGGTTTTCTCCCCTATTTTGTTTTTAAATTAGCTGCAGAATGCGAGAGATGAAGTTGTTGCTTGCCTGCTAGCAGCGTGCTTGCCCTCTCAAACTAATGTTGTATTTTCACACTGCGGCTGCCAGGCAACGACTACAAGACAATTCCAAAGGAGGGAGAAAGCCACCGGGCCGAATACTAATCAATGGTGCAAATAAACTGTTCGCCGGCTGAGATTTCCCTTCCTAGAAACCGTCATTCACAAACTCAAGCACAAGAGCCTCACGTGCAAAGTGAAAGGAGAAGAAGGCATCTTGCTAGAACCTCAGGTGTCCCAAGGGCCAAAGTCGTTGGACTGCAGATCAGACAAAACTTGGGTTTTAATGGTACTGTTCTTCTTCCTTCCTCCCCCCCCCCCAAGAGATCTGAATTTTCCTACGTATGCATGCTACATGAAGCGTGTGCAAGGTCAATTTCATTTATACCCATTGCTCATTTTATGAATGTAGGGAGCATTTAGGGGAAGGGGGAGAAGATTTTTCCACGGACTGGAGAGGGCGTGGTTTCATGTGCTGGCTGCATTCCACAGATGGGGCTTGAATGGACCAGTTCCTGGCATGCCGTGGCCCAGTGCCAGACCACGCCCTGATGGTTGGGGGCTCCTATTCTAGAGAACAGGTCATTATGTTGAGGTCAGAGGTGGGCTTCAAAAATTTTAGCAAGGGGTTCTCTGCCCGGTTTCTGGGTGGGCGTGGCCATGGTGGGCATGGCCTAGCCGGCCTCCTGCCTCATGGTGGGGAGGGGTGTTTTTGCCCTCCCTGGGTTCCGGAAGCTTTCCCCGAGCCTCCGGGATGGCGAAAAACACCCTCTCCAGGCACCAGAGGCCCTCTGGAGGCCGCAAACTTCTGGTAGGCCTGTTTTTCTCCCTCCCTGAGCCTCCATGCACTTACCTGCATCCAAAACGGGCCACGTGGGGACTCCTGGGAGGGGTGAGGTTGGCTGGGCGTGGCCAGCCAGTGGTTTGGGGGTTCTCCAAACTGCACAGAATCTTAGCTAGAGGTTCTCCTGAACCCCTGCCAACCCCCCAGCAGCCTACCCCTGATTGAGGTCCGAGATATTGGAATTCGATGGGTTTTGATGCAATTCCATAGGACTAGTCTATCAAGTCATGCTAAGGTTTCATGTATTGCAGATTGTGTGTGAATGTGTATGTATGTCAGTGTTGAGTTCTGGGTGGTACAGCCCGGTATGGGCGTACCGGGGACAGCTGGGAGCAGCGGCCACCGTACCGGAACGGTGTTTCGTTAGGCTCTCCCGCCAACCTCCTCCCCCATGTCCTTTACCTCTTCTTGAGGGAAACGGGCCTATTGCGCACGGGCGCATATTGTATGGCCCCTGCGCAACCTCGCTGAGCAGCTGGGGCATCACAGGGCAGTAGCGTGCACAGCGCATGTGCCCGAGGTGGACCTCCGGCCCCATCGCAGCAAACTGGTTGCGACGGGATCTGGAACCCACCATTGGTGTGTGTATGTATATAGCCCACAATACAGCCCAGGTTCAAATCCCAGTAAGGGTATGGCTAGCTGATGAGAGCTAATTAGCTCGAAATAGATCTATACTAGTCTCCCTTTATTTACTTATCAGTACAAATACAACACATATATGTGTGTGTGTATATACACACACATATATATACTGTATGTCTTTTTATTGTCTTTCCCCCCCTACTCTTTTCTCCTGGTCTTTTGCAGTTATTTATACAGCTTTTTGAACTTTTAATGGAAGCATCTGTTTCATTTGTGAAGAATTATACCCATCTGTATTGCTGCACCCATCTTCATTACTCCAAAAGCCAAGGCATATTTCAACAACAGGGATTTCTGCCGTAAATTACCAACTCTGTCAACATCAGCTTTCTCATCCAAAGGGATTGTTATTAGCATCATCCTTGGGTTTTTTTTTTTTTTAAAAAAACAACAAACCTTTTGAAGATTGACAGGCAATATGCCAGCTTGTTTCAAAGGATTGACTGGATTCATAAATACTGCTAAGCCAGGGTTTAGTTATTCCATGGTTTACTAAAAAAAATTCAGCATTAGCTAAATTGTGGTTTATAAACGCCCTCTCTTCGATTGTTTTTTAGGCGGCATCTTTCTCCCTCCATTTCCCGAAATCGTTCTCAAATTGTATTACATCAAGAAATCCACGTACACTATAATAAAACTTTAGAAGCATCGCAAAGAATCACTTTTTTTAAAAAAAAAATTCTTTTTGGCGATATGTACTTTATCTTTAGGAGGGACGCGGTGGCTCACTAGTTAAGAGGCTGAGCTTGTCAATCAGAAAGGTCAGCAGTTCGGCAGTTCAAATCCCTAGCGCCATGTAACGGAGTGAGCTCCCGTGACTTGTCCCAGCTTCTGCCAACCTAGCAGTTCGAAAGCGCGTAAAAAATGCAAGTAGAAAAATAGGGACCAGCTTTGGTGGGAAGGGAACAGCGTTCCTTGCGCCTTTGGCGTTGAGTCACATGACTATGGTGACATCTTCGGACAGCGCTGACTCTTCGGCTTCGAAATGGAGATGAGCACCGTCCCCTAGAGTCGGGAACGACTAGCACATATGTGCAAGGGGAAACTTTTCCTTTACCTTAGTTTATCTTCTTTTTTTCTGAAACTTAAGCCAAGTTGCATTAAAAAGGAAAAAAGAAAAGGATATTTCCACTTCAGGAAACTTATAATAATTTCTCACATCAGATCATAAGGGTTCCAATGTATTTATTTATTTTTTTTAAAAAAAAAACCCATAAAACCTTTATGAATTAACTCAACTATCAAGTACATTCCTGGAGAATTCCATCCATGTGATTAGGAAGATACCGCTTGTTGGCATCCTTTCTGGACTTCAGAGAGTTTAACACACTTGCCTCATCCTCTGCTTCAAGAACCTCAGTTCCACCCCTGGGTTTTTTTACAGCCACATATGAATCATGATCAAGGCAGGCCCAACATTTTGTGATTACTCACCTCACTGATGACTCAGAGGTTAGGAACCACATATTAAACCCCTTAAGAAAATAATGGGGGAAAGTTAATCTCTTGATCATTTTGCTAAAGTATATTTTTGGATGATGCACTTGCCTGTTTTGAATTTGCCTATTGGGAAAGAATGCAGAAATCCTGTTTCCTCCAGAGCAAATATTTTCAATAAACATACATATAAGTGATGGGTAGAAGATACCTACCCAAGGTAGAGAGTCAAAATGCCCAGGTAAAAATTAAATGGAATGAGAAAAATGCAAAGGAAGCTACTAAATGGATGTGAATTCCAGAAACTACAGAGCTACGTACATCTCTACTAAGGGATACGTTTGGAGGATCTTACTTAGAGGGGTTTGAAATTTTAATTTGAAATTTTAAATTGGTTCTCACTAATATAATACTACCTCACTCCAAAAGGCTGGTCTCAAAGAATAAAAAATGGTTTGACAGATATTGCGTACAACTAAAAAGAATATATAATATGGAGTACAGGAAAAGTAAAAATGCCCCTTTTGAGGATCACTACTTAAAGCAGTTGAAAGCACAATGTAAGACCCTTCAAAAAGAAAAGAAAAGTGCAGCTCTGAAGGAGATTTGGCATAGACTAATTACTTCAGTCAGGACAAAAGATAACCTTGGGCTGAATACTTGCTATAGAGCCGTGATGGCAAATCTATGGCATGGGATTCGAACCGCCGAACTGCCAACTTTTCTGATCGACAAGCTCAGCGTCTTAGCCACTGAGCCACCGCGTCCCTTTAACTCCTAGATATCTTAACCTTTAAAAGTTCTTTTGAAAAAGGAAGGGGGGAAAAGGAGCCAGGATAATTTGTCCTTTTCGATCATAATCCACAAGGCCAACATGATGGCATCCTAAATTTATCTTAGAAGGTTTCCCTTCACCAATAGCCCAAGTACAGAGAGCAAATATTTATGCATTTCTTATACTTACACACACACACACAGAGGGATGGGGGGGGGACTCTTTGAGCTTGGTTATTTTCTTGCAGACATTTAATTACCCAAGCTAGATAACATCATCAGTGCACTATTAGTCATTAAATTTTTGCAAGAAAACAACCATCTTCAGGGAGCATCCAGGACCCTAGGTAGACAGACAGACAGATATATAAGAGAGGGAGAAAGGGAGAGAGAGAATGATAGATAGATAGATAGATAGATAGATAGATAGATAGATAGATAGATAGATAGATGATAGATAGATATAGATAAAGAGAGAGAAAGGGAGAGAGAAAGAAAGAAAGAAAGAAAGAAAGAAAGAAAGAAAGAAAGAAAGAAAGAAAGAAAGAAAGAAAGAAAGAAAGGTAGGTAGGTAGATAGATGATAGATAGATAGATAGATAGATAGATAGATAGATAGATAGATAGATAGATAGATAGATAGATAGATAGATAGATAAGAGATAGAGAACGGGAGAGTGAGAAAATGATAGATAGATAGATAGATAGATAGATAGATAGATAGATAGATAGATGATAGATAGATAGATGAGAGAGAGAGAGAGAGAGAGAGAGAGAGAGGAGAAAGGGAGGGAGAGAATGGTAGATAGACAAATGGATGGATGGATGGATGGATGGATGGATGGATGGATAGATAGATAGATAGATAGATAGATAGATAGATAGATAGACAGATGAGAAAAAGGGAGAGAGAACGAATGATAGATAGATAAATGGATGGATGGATGGATGGATGGATGGATGGATGGATGGATGGATAGATAGATAGATAGATGAGAAAAAGGGAGAGAGAACGAATGATAGATAGATAAATGGATGGATGGATGGATATATGAGAGAAAGGGAGAGAGAGAGAATGATAGATAGATGGATGGATGGATGGATGGATGGATAGACAGATAGATATGGATGGCATGGACTGGACAGACCTATGAGAAACGGACAATACCGGGGCTTGTAGGAGGAACTAGAGAGGATGGGGAAAGTAAAGGCCAAAGTGGTGCCAGTGGTCGGAGGAGGAAATGGGGGCTGGGCCCCCTAAGCCACAGAGGGGCTCCAACAGAACCCAGGAGCCACATCCGAGCTCTCCGTCCAGAAGAGAGCATCGCTAGGAACAGCTAAGATCCTGCGCAGGACCTTCAAACCCCCAGGCTCTGGTAGAAGAGGATCTGGAGATTGAAGAGAAGCAGATCATCCACAGAGGTGAGAAGATCTTTTTTCGTGTGTGTGTGTGTGTGTGTGTGTGTGTGTGTGTGTTGTTTAATGTTTGTACGGATTTCCTTTCGTGGGAGCAGCCTTCAAAACTTCGCCCGACCAGCCAGCTTTAATTGAAAAAGACAACAAAGCCTTGCCTCGGCACAAAGGGTGCCTTGCCTTATCTGGCACACGCATTTGCACACACACACACACACACACACACACACACACACACACGGGCTGAAGCACCCAACCAGCAAATTGGCCTGGCACATTACAGCTACACTGATTACGGGAGAGTCAGCCAATATGTCAGAGAGATGAAAGGAAAGCTCTATCTCATGACAACACCACATCTTAAAAATTAAGCACAGCTGGAAAGAGAGATCTACCAAGTTAGACTTGGAAGATGTTCTGCCTCTTTGGTGTGTGTGTGTTTGCATGTGTGTGTGTGTGTGTGCATCTTTTGTTCCCTTGACGTCTTGCTTTACGAAATGTCTCTCCGTGTCCCCAAAAATGTGTGTGATTGAAAAAGATGCCAATTGGGAACTGGGGAAGAGGAAGATTGACAGGGAATGAACAAGAATCCTGGTTGAGGGGTTCTTGGTGCCCTCTGAGCTTGGTGGTTTCCTTGAGGGCGTTTCGCTCTCCAAACTAGGTAACATCATCACTGCTCAAGCTGATGGCGTTAGCTAGTTTGGTAATGGAACGTCCGCAAGAAAGCTGTTCTGAGCGAGGCTTCCCAAAAGCACAAAGCAAACTCCTGGTCCCGAGAAAAAAACCTTTGATTAATTGACTGTGAATTCCGCTCATTCACATCCAGCAAAGTCTTCCAAGGGAGGATTTACAGTCACAGACCTTATCTGGCTTTGGAGAGCTGCCAGGCCAATATCTGCAGAACTTGGCAAGGAGTCTCGGAGGGTCACGAACCAATTAAGTGAATGAATTGTCTCCTGCAAACTCCACTCCCCTTTCGCTCCTCTTTTCTTTCCTCTGGGAGGGCCATTCATCGTCCACCTGTGGCCTTACTCCCAAGTCGACCCCTGTTCTTTAGCTGTTCCCTTTGTCTGGCCACTCTGCGCATGCTCACACTGGGAACAGGCTCCAGCTGTTCTTCTGCCTCACTGCCTCATTCCAACCCTGAGCTACAAATATTCTCCCTTCTATAGAATCTATATTAGAATCGTGGCTATTTAGAGAGTCACCTTTTAAGTCTTTTTAATGAGTCCCTAGAGTGGAGCATCTCCAATCCTGCCAACTTTAAGACTTGTGGACTTTTAACTCCCAGAATTCCCCAGCCAGCATATTCTGAAGAAGCAAAACGTCTGGAAGAAAAATCAAACTTGCTTTTTCAAAGTTTGCTTTTCAAAGAAAACCACCCTTAGGCTTGCCATGGCTGCTCTCCAGCATGGTAGATCTAGAATTTTAGAATAACAGAGTTGGAAGGGACCTTGGAGGTCTTCTAGTCTAACCCTCTGCCTAGGCAGGAAACCCTACACCACTTCAGACAAACGGTTATCCAACATTGTCTTAAAAACTTCCAGTGTTGAAGCATTCACTAGTTCTGGAGGCAAGTTGTTCCACTGATTCATTCTTCTAACTGTCAAGAAATTTCTCCTCAGTTCTAAGTTGCTTCTCTCCTTGATTAGTTTCCACCCATTGCTTCTTGTCCTGCCCTCAGGTGCTTTGGAGAATAGTTTGACTCCCTCTTCTTTGTGGCAACCCCTGAGATATTGGAAGACTGCTATCATGTCTCCCCTAGTCCTTCTTTCTGTTAAACTAGACATACCCAGTTCCTGCAACCGTTCTTCATAGGTTTTAGTCTCCAGTCCCCTCATCCTCTTTGTTGCTCTTCTCTGCACTCTTTCCAGAGTCTCCACAACTTTTTTTTACATCGCGGTGACCAAAACTGGATGCCGTATTCCAAGTGTGGCCTTAACAAAGCATTATAAAGTGGTATCTGACAAAAATCAATTTCCATCAAAAGAGATTGCGAGCCTGATGGCATTTGAAGAGAGAAGACCACGCTGGCAAATTTTGCAACCTCTTTGGGTTCGTCTTAAATTCGTCAGCGAGCACAAGTACGGCTCCAGTAAAATAAAATTAAGTTACTGCTGCCGGCATCCTTCGCATAAGGGTTTTTTTCTCCAAGGTGGTCTGCTCAGAAACAACATTACCAAGAGATCCTAGTTACTAATAGCAGGGGACATGACTCAGAGCGTAGTCTAAGTAGGAAGGGGGGGGAAAACAGAGGTTTGGATTTCATCACCCCCTTAATTTCCACATTAAACCCTCTCCGCTATCCAGGATTATTCTGCTTTTCTAAGCAGCTCGAAGCTCAGGTTGGCAGCGTTAAAAAAATTTAACTTTTGGGGGAAAAAAGAGCTTTTCTAGCCACTTTTAGCACAGCCAGAAATAAAGATTATGTAATGTACATTCGGCAGAGCCTGTTGTTGAAAGCGTGTGAGGGAAATAACTGTATATACGCCTTGTTAAAAAAAAATTAGAGAGGGGGAAAACGCAAGTTTGTTTTGGGTCAGAACGGTGACTCAGCCCTCCAAGGGAGCAGAAATACTGACTAAGAAAGCCTTACTTTAGAGCAAAGCACCCTTTATACGTTCCTAACCACCAAATTATACGAAGGAATCTGGTCGCAGCTCCGCAGGCAAGACTCAAATTGAAGGAGTATTTTTGCCCCCTCTCTCATGTGACACATACACAATCAGACACACAGACACACCCCAAGAACGCAGCTCCTACTAGGCTGAAAAATGACTGGGCTCTTTTAAAAAAAAAAAACCTAACACCCCAGGGTTTGAAATATTAAGCCCCATATTAAGAAGTCAGAGGGGCATTATAGAAATGAATGTATGAACTGTTGATATTATTGCAACTCACACCGCAGCCAGACAGTTAATCTTTTTACACACCTACAGCCAGTGCCTAAGGGGATAAACTAAACATTACACAAACTCCTTAACATATTTGGGGGTTTAATGACAGGGGAAAAAGGGCGGGAAGAAAGTAAGTAAAGGCTCTGAAGAAGGAGGGAGAGAGGGGAAGGTGGAATGGGATAGGGGCCCTTTGGTTTTTCTCCCTTATTTTAATAAATTTTCCTCTTTGCAATCTCCCACTTGTCAACATTCAAGTACAGAAGCAAAGGAAGGCAGATGTGGATAATGAGATTGGGGGGAAAAGAATAACAGGAGGGGCCTTAGAGGTCTTCTAGTCCAACCCTCAGCTCGAGCAGGAGACCCTATACCAGGGGTCGGCAAACTTAAAAACACTCAATGAGCCATTTGGATCTGTTTCCCACAGAAAACACCGGGAGCCCCAAAGGTCCAAAACCCCCTGTTCAATTCTGGAGCTGACCGGAAGTTCAGTTCCCCCCCACCATAGAGTCTCCTCCTAGCGCAGCGTACTTTTTCCTCTACCTGTCATAACTGAAAGCCCTATCAATTGTGGAGACAACTGGAAAACCCTCCCCTTGCCATAGAGTTTTCTCCTGGCACACTGTGCTTCTCTTCCCCCCCCCCCCCGGAAGCTCCTCTCAAAATTGTGGCTCCCACCGGTGACGGAGCCGCAGCAGAGGGAGGAAAGAGCCACATGTGGTTCCAGAGCCACAGTTTGCTGACCCGTTCCCTATACCATTTTAGAGTGGTGGCTATCCAATCACTTCTTGAAAACCTCCAGGGATGGGACATCCACGGCTTCTGTTGGGGAAAATCAGAAGGGGGAAGACTTCGATGCCTTATCTTAGATTTCACAATATTAATGGGGTTAGCCGCATGTTTGCACACAGCCAAGCTTATTTTTAATCATGATTCATTAAACAAGCTCCATTGTCTGAGTTCGTGCAACACACGAAACCAGTTCACAGAAGACACTAAACCAAGGGCAAATGAATTCCATAACACAATAGAGTATGTTAAATAAATAGTTGACTTCAATTAAAGATAGATAGATAGATAGATAGATAGATAGATAGATAGATAGATAGATGATAGATAGATAGATAGATAGATAGATAGATAGATAGAGATAGAGATAGAGATAGAGAGAGAGAGAGAGAGAGAGAGAGAGAGAGAGAGAGAGAGAGAGAGAAAAGATAGGTAGGGGTATGGGTATGGGTATGGGTAGAGGTAGAGATAGAGATTATAGAAATAGATAGAGATAGAGTCAGAGACAGGCAGAGATAGATAGAGGTAGAGATAGAGACAGAGACAGAGAGACAAGCAGAGATAGAGGTAGAGACAGACAGAGAGACAGGCAGAGATAGATAGAGGTAGAGATAGAGACAGAGACAGAGACAGAGACAGAGAGACAGGCAGAGATAGATAGAGGTAGAGATAGAGACAGAGACAGAGACAGAGAGACAAGCAGAGATAGAGGTAGAGACAGACAGAGAGACAGGCAGAGATAGATAGAGGTAGAGATAGAGACAGAGACAGGGAGACAGGCAGAGATAGAGGTAAAGGTAGAGATAGAGAAAGAGAGAGAGACAGAGAGACAGGCAGAGATAGAGGTAGAGGTAGAGATAGAGATGATAGAGATAGAGACAGGCAGAGGTAGAGATAGAGGAAGAGGCAGAGATAGACTCGGAGACACATAGAGAGAGAAATAAATAATAAGTAATAAATAGTTGTCTACAATTAGACAGAGACAGACAGAGATAGAGGCAGAGGCAGAGAGAGAGACAGAGAGATAGATAGAGACAGAGATAGAGATATCTCCCCATAAATCAAATCAAATGTAATTTATTACAGCCCTAAGGCCAGATACAAATGAAATATTGAACAGAAGATGTGACGCATCCTTCTGGATACACGTATATATGTACTAGAGAGAAACAATGCATCATGGAGTCTAAAAAATAATTAAGAACATAATTATGGGGAAAAAATCACCAAGTAAAAATACTATTGTAAGAAGTTCCAATCCTACGTAATGGAAATGGTAGCATGGAACTGGGCACCTAGAGAAGCTATTTTATAAGCCATCACCTGAGAAAAATAGTACAGGTATTCCTCAGCCTGCAACCATTTGTTTAGCAACTGCTTGAAGTTACAACGGCATTAAAAAGAGGTTTTTCACGCTGATGACCATGGCAGCATTCCCATAGTCACGTGATCAAAATTCAAACTCTTGGCATCACCAACTCACATTGTGTGTGTGTGTGTGTGACATGATCCCCTCTTGTGACCTTCTGACAAGCAAAGTCCATGGGGAGACCAGATTCACTTAACAACTGCAGTGATTCACTTGGTGAGAAATGGTTGTAAAATGGGTCGAAACTCACTCAAAAATGTCTAATCAATGACGTAAAAGTTGAGCTCAGTTGTGGCCATAGGTCGAGGGCTACCTGTGTTGTTTCACACAGCATATATCAGGGATGGTGAACCTTTTGGGCACTGAGAAACGGAAGAGCGGGGGGGTTGGGGGGGTATAGCATTTGTATGAGATTTATATTGTGTGGAGGGGGGGGTGAAAAGGGGGAAAATTTGTTTGTACAAAACTCTTTTAATAAAAAGAAACGGAAGAGCGTGCGCGTGCGGGGAGAGCGCCAGAAACCGGAAGAGCAGGTCTAGGAATAGACACTCTATGCCAGGTGTGTCAAACTCGATTTCAATGAGGGCTGCATTAGAGTTGTGTTTGATCTCGGGGGCTGGGAGTGGTAGTTGGTGGGCATGGCCAACTCGACGTAACTCGTTGAGGCTCCGTTTTCTACAGTGACGGCCTCCTGCAGCCCTCTGCCAGCGAAAACGGAGTGTGTGGCCTCTCTGGGCCTACATTTTCGCTGGCAGAGAGCTGCAGGAGGCTATTGTGGCTGAAAACAGAACCCAGATGGGCCTCCCTGAGTTCTGTTTTCACTGGCAGAGGCACTATGGGCTGGTCCTCCATTGTTTCCAGTTTGGCTCCGCAGGCCAGAACTAACTGTATTGTGGGCTAAATCCAGAGTCCCAGCTGATGGGGTGGAAATGGGGATTTTGCAATATCCTTCCCCTGGAGTGGGGAGGGAATGGAGATTTTGCAGTATCCTTCCCCTGGAGTGGGGAGGGAATGGAGATTTTGCAGTATCCTTCCCCTGGAGTGGGGAGGGAATGGAGATTTTGCAGTATCCTTCCCCTGGAGTGGGGAGGGAATGGAGATTTTGCAGTATCCTTCCCCTGGAGTGGGGAGGGAATGGGGATTTTGCAGTATCCTTCCACTGGAGTGGGGAGGGAATGGGGATTTTGCAATATCCTTCCCCTGGAGTGGGGAGGGAATGGGGCTTTTGCAGTATCCTTCCACTGGAGTGGGGAGGGAATGGAGATTTTGCAGTATCCTTCCCCTGAAATGGGGAGGGATTGGGGATTTTCCAGTATCCTTCCTCTGGAGTGGGGTGGGAATGAGGATTTTGCAGTATCCTTCCCCTGGAGTGCACACATACACACACCCAACTCTGCAAAATTGCAAATGTTATTTATTTATTTATTTTGCAGGACTACAGAAATCTATAAACCACTTATTGGAACAGCGTTGTCAGTCCTACTTCCCTGCAACCAAGCTTTTCAAATTCACGCTTAGGATGCTGGGGTCAATTTGTGAATGATCCAAATTCTTCTCTTCGCTGCTTTTGTTTCAAGAAACGGGAGTTGAAAATAGGCGTTTGCCACTGACCGACGGCGCCGAGCGCAAATGATTAGATTTGCTATTCATACGGGCTCCAGCTTCCATTAAATATTTAGGCATCAAACTGAATCAAGGAAGCAGAAGACATACTGGTGAATAATTTGAGCATATAAAAACCCTGGAGGGGAAAAAGAATTTTTTTTTGGGGGGGGGGGAGGAGCACATGTTCTCAAGCTCATTAATTGGGAAGACAGCCTTAAAGCCTTAAGGGGGGAAAAAGAGAGAGAGGTATTTTCTTTTTCCCCAAAATCATTACCCGTTCTTCAGAGTATATCATATGAAAACAGTTATATAAAAGAATAAATTATATTTGTAATGGCAAGAAACCCAGAATAAAACTAGGAACTGTGATGTTCCCATATAAAGATAGGAGACAGCTATCTGTTCCAAATTTTAAAAGTTTACTGTTGCGCCAAATCAAATTCACGACATACCAATACGAATGGAGAAAAAGATCCCCACCCAGGACTTTTGAGTAACCAACAATCTCCCAGACTCTTAATTTAACGCATGGGTCAACTACTGGCTCTTAATCGGAATAGTTTTAGTAATTCATTCAATACAAAGCCAAAAATACAGCAGAGATTTTAAAGCACTACAATCGGGTTTTTTTTTAAAGGCAAAATCATGCTAAAATGCTGAACTAGATTCAGCTTCTTAACTTTTAGCTGTTTGTTGTGTCCAAGCTGTTAATTCCATTTCCCTTTCAGCCTCTCCTAAGTCAAATCAATAATAGGAAACATAGAAGGCGATTGTTGTCTAATGCCTTGCGTTCCTGCACAATTTGATCGACGGGAAGAGAATTACCTGGATAGCATACTCGAAAAATCTATGAATATATTCAGCATCAGCTGAAAGAAATGCCAATTGTAAAATATTTGGTCCATACCTGGAAATGCAGTAAAATCTCTCAGTTGTTTAGTTTGACTAGAAATGGAGAGGGTGGGGAAATCAATTATATAATTTTCTATTTTCTATTTTCTATCTATCATCTATCTATCTATCTATCTATCTATCTATCTATCTATCTATCTATCTATCTATCTGAGAAAGAAAGAGAGAAAGAGAGATGCTAATTGTGGTATGTATAGTGTAAATATCGGGGTACTGGATGGATGGATGGATGGATGGATGGATGGATGGACGGACAGACAGACAGACAGACAAATTGTGGTATGTATGGTGTATATAGGGGTGTGGAAAGATAGATAGATAGATAGATAGATAGATAGATAGATAGATAGATAGATGATAGATAGATGATAGATAGATAGATAGATAGATAGATAGATAGATAGATAGATAGATAGATAGATAGATATAGATGATAGATAGATAGATAGATAGATAGATAGATAGATAGATAGATAGATAGATAGATAGATAGATAGATAGATGATAGATAGATAAATAGATGAGATGATAGATGATAGATGATAGATAGATAGATAGATAGATAGATAGATAGATAGATAGATGAAAGATAGATAGATAGATAAAAGATAGCTAGATATAGATAGATAGATGAAAGATAGCTAGATATAGATGATAGATAGATAGATGATAGATTGATAGATGAAAGATAGATGATAGATAGATAGATAGAAATAGAGAGAGAGAGAGAGAGAGAGAGAGACAGAGAGAGAGAGACAGAGACAGAGACAGAGAGAGAGAGACAGAGAGAGACACAGAGAGAGAGACAGAGAGAGAGAAACACACACACACACACACACACACACACACACAGGCAGAGGCAGAGGGGCAATGAATGTGTCAAGGGCCCCATTTCCTGGCTGTATTGCTAACAGACCCAAGTATCTTATTCCTATGTATTTAATCTGGATGTTTTTGTGTTTTTATTGTTTTAAAATCTTTTTGTATTTAAACTATAATATATATTTTTTGAGTCCTAAGCCATCCAGAGTTACTGAGATGGGACAGCTAGAATGAATGAGCGAGCGAGCAAGCAAGTGAATGGATGAATGAATGATAGTAGAACCAGGATAAGCTAAATTAACCATCTGACAGAGATGCTTTCCTAGTAGAGAATATGGGTGACTCAGGATCAACTGTGGGATTTTTTTTGGGGGGGGTGTCTGAGAGTGCTTCGTTTCCTGCAAATAATTTGTTTCATGACATCACCAAGTCCTGTAATGAAACAGGATGCTTTAATCTGAATTCGTCCACAGAGCAGAGGGTTGATTCCAAGCTCCAAATGGGATCTACCAAGGATTTCATTAATTCTCAGTGCATTAAAACCCTACGGGAAATCTTGGTTTTCTTCTATTCTATATAGACAATGCATCTTCGTATATGGAATAACAGAGTTGGAAGGGACCTTGGAGGTCTTCTAGTCCAACCCCCTGCTTAGGCAGGAAACCCTACACCACTTCAGACAAACGGTTATCCAATTTCTTCTTTAAAACTTCCAATGTTGGAGCATTCACAACTTCTGGAGGCAAGTTGTTCCACTGATTAATTGTTCTAACTGTCAGGAAATTTCTCCTTAGTTCTAAGTTGCTTCTCTCCTTGATTAGTTTCCACCCATTGCTTCTTGTCCTGCCTTCAGGTGCCTTGGAGAATAGCTTGACTCTCTCTTCTTTGTGGCAACCCCTGAGATATTGGAACACTGCTATCATGTCTCCCCTAGTCCTTCTTTTCATTAAACTAGACATATCCAGTTTCTGCAACCGTTCTTCATATGTTTTAGCCTCCAGACCCCTAATCATCTTTGTTGCTCTTCTCTGCACTCTTTCTAGAATCTCCACATCTTTTCTACATCGTGGCAACCAAAACTGGACGCTGTATTCCAAATGTGGCCTTACCAAGGCATTATAAAGTGATATTAACACTTCACGTGATCTTCTGGGTTTTTTTTCTTTTGTGAGTGCTGGGGGTTTTTAAGGAAAAATTGGAAGCTGTTTAATATTCCCAGATACTGCAGGGACTGGGGTGTGTACTATCTGTGCTAGCAAAATATGAAAATATTTAGAGATGGAATCATTCTTATCAATACCTATATATCAGCTGGAATTCTAGACACATTAAATACATGTCTCACTTTCTCAAAATGTTCCTCGGGGCACTCAGGAATGTAGTACCTTTTTTTGCATTTCCTTAGAAACTCTTCCTTTGCACTCTCCTCAAAAGTTTAACATTATGGTTTTAATCTCTTTGATAGTTAAAGAGTCCAGCTTGAAATTTTTGTCCTGGTGTATCAGTGATACGTATCTTCTAAAACAAGAAACATAAAGGCCCGTCCACTCTATTCTCCAATTTCATCATTACAACTTAATGGATTTCTGGTAACAGGATATTATTACAGGAATAGCTTCGGTATAGGCATTAAATATTGCTATCCTCACTCTCAGGGATGCGTTTTTCTTTGAATACTAGATTAATATTTGCTCTGGTATCTATCCGACACTCATCCATTATTATTTGTCTTTATAATATTCTATAATATTCTAAGATATCAATTACAGAGCTGTTTTGAAGAGAGTCTGCAAAATTTGGATATTCATGTGAATTGGCTTTTGAAATTCAGAAAACTCCTTTTTAGCAGTTCACTGTTAGCAAATTTGATACTGTTAGAAAAGGTTGTCAATTCCCTAATTTCAATTAATTTGGTTCCCCCTTGCATATATGTGCTAGTCGTTCCCGACTCTAGAGGGCAGTGCTCATCTCCGTTTCAAAGCCCAAGAGCCAGTGCTGTCCAAAGACGTCTCCATGGTCATGTGGCCAGCATGACTAAATGCTGAAGGCGCACAGAATGCTGTTACCTTCCCACCAAAGGTTTATTTTCTACTTGCATTTTTACACGAGGGGCACTGGTGAAGATCAAACCCCTGGCAGTCAGCAGAATTAGTTTGCAATGCTGCATTCTAATCACTGCGCCACCATTATTCAATTCAATTCAATTTGCTGCAAATTTGAAGGCGGTATGAACAGCTTGTTTCAGCATACAAGAGTAACCGTCAGAAAGGACAATGGAATCAGAAGAGATGAGGTGTCAATCAACGTGAGCCTCTCCTTTTATAGCACCCAACTCAGAATAACGGAATTGGAAGGAACCTTGGAGACCTAGTTGACCTAGTCCAACCCCCTGCTCGAGTCCCTTTTGGGAGAGGGGGCGGTATATAAACGCTAATAATAAATAAATAAATAAATAAATAAATAAATAAATAAATAAATAAATAAATAAATAAATAAATAAGTAGGAGACCCTGTACCATTTCAGGCAAACATTAATTAATTCATGACCGTGAACTCTAGTAGGCCTAAATAAAGCCTCAAAAATAACAAACGGTCCCGATCCTGCTCTGTAAATCTTGGGAAGAAATGGAGGTAGTGACAGATTTTATTTTCCTGGCCTCCAAGATCACTGCAGATGGGGGCTGCAGCCAAGAAATCAAGAGGCTTGCTCCTGGGGAGGAAAGCTATAGCAAAGTTAGACAGCATACTAAAAAGCAGAGACATCACCCTGCCAACAAAAGTTCATATAGTCAAGGCTATGGTTTTCCCAGTTGCAATGGATGGCTCTGAAGGTTGGACCATAAGGAAGGCTGAGCACCAAAGAATGGAGGCCTTTGAACTCTGGTGCTGGAGAAGACTCCTGCGAGTCCCTTAGACTGCAAGGCCATCCAACCGGTCAGTCCTAGAGGAGATCAACCCTGACTGCTCTTTAGAAGGCCAGATCCTGAAGAGGAAACTCAAAGACTTTGGCCACCTAATGAGAAGGAAGAAGGACTCCCTGGAGAAGAGCCTCATGCTGGGAACGATGGAGGGCAAAAGAAGAAGGGGATGGCAGAGGAGGAGGTGGCTGGATGGAGTCACCGAAGCAGTAGGCGTGAGCTTCAATGGACTCCAGAGGATGGTAGAGGACAGGAAGGCCTGGAAGAACATTATCCATGGGGTCGTGATGGGTCGGACATGACTTTGCAACTAATAACAACAAAACCTGGGGAGGCTACCCATTTGGTATCTTTAGTGTAATCCATGGAGACCAAGCAAATAAGTTATTCCTGGCCTCCTCCGCTGACTGAAAGAAAGGGCCTTAATGAGAACAGCTTCCAAATATCCTAGGAATGAGCCACAATGTTGTTGAACGCCTTAACTAAAGAAAGTTGACTGAAAAGAATAAACAGGAATGCCTCCGCCTGGGTTTGGCCAGTTCCTCCTGGACTCTTCCCAAGCCTGACCCATTGATCAACTCAACCCTTGACACTCGATAGGGCCAAACCACTTCAATACATTTCTTTCACGCCGGTCATTCCTTTTTGGCCTGGACAAATGTTGATCATCCCAAAGCAAGTACTTCCAGCTGCAGGCATGGATGCCTGTTAGCCGTGGGCTTCTCCTGGGAATTATGCGACCAACCGATCTGGCCCCGTTGACTTTAATGTTTATGGTTACGTTGACTTTTTAATTGCCTGAGTGTGGGGCGGTTCATTTTGTAGTTGGGACCTTCGCTGCGCATTCATCTGGTCCGCAGACAGGTTCTTTTTAGGAACCCGAAGGCTTTATAAAGAGTAAAATTGTTGTATTTACTTACAGCTCCTATCTGATCTTGGAGAGACATGTAGTTGCTATCTACCACTTCGGCACAAAAGGTTTCCTTTTAAACAAGTCATGCCTTTGGTATGAAGATATGCGAGTCTGGCCTTACAAATGGGATATGTATTGCAACCAGCTCTTTCGGATTCTGGAACTCGCGGTCGATGACGTGATGATTACATTCAAGTTGAACACCCAACCAACCACCTTTTGCATTAAGCTTCAGTCTTGAGGTGCTACGCAGGGGATGGTTGTGTGAATGGGCAGCGCATTCTTTGTGTTTTTTTTTAAATGTAGCTCATTCAAATATCCTTCTGTGGATTGTCAAGGGCAACCTGCCATGCTGGAACGCACCAGTCGGTTAAAGTTACGTTCTGAAACGGTTTTGGCAACTTTGTGGTGGTGATTCCCATACTATGCGACCCTATCGAATTACTTTAAAATCCTAAACATGGGCGGAGTCGATAAAACAGATTTTATGTGGGCTGGATTTATTTATTTATTTTTAAAAAAGAACCAGGGAGGGTCTTTTATTAAGAAAGGATGCGGCGTTTATGCCTCGCTTTGTAATTATTGTAATATTTTAAGGGATTCTTAGGAGTTTCCGTGGTTTATTCATAGATAATAGAATAGAATAGAATAGAATAGAATAGAATAGAATAGAGAGTGAAATGGAAGGGATTGGAATAGAATAGAATAGAGAGTGGAGTAGAATAGAATAGAATAGAATAGAACAGAACAGAACAGAGAGTGGAATGGAATGGAATGGAATGGAATAGAATAGAATAGAATAGAATAGAATAGAGAGTGAAATGGAAGGGATTGGAATAGAATAGAATAGAGAGTGGAATAGAATAGAATAGAATAGAATAGAATAGAATACAGAGTGGAATGGAATGGAATAGAACAGAACAGAACAGAATAGAGAGTGGAATGGAATGGAATAGAATAGAATAGAATAGAGAGTGGAATGGAATGGAATAGTATAGAATAGAACAGAACAGAACACAATAGAATAGAATAGAGAGTGGAATGGAATAGAATAGAATGGA
This sequence comes from Natrix helvetica, assembly GCF_964273705.1. Taxonomy (NCBI): domain Eukaryota; kingdom Metazoa; phylum Chordata; class Lepidosauria; order Squamata; family Natricidae; genus Natrix; species Natrix helvetica. The sequence goes on from NC_138557.1 coordinate 8,678,017, forward strand.
ATGGAATAGAATGGAAATGGAATAGAATAGAATAGAATAGGAATTTTTTATTGGCCAAGTGTGATTGGACCAGTGGTGGGTTGCAGGCGGTACGGGCGTACCAGTGACTGCCCGGAGCACCAGGTACCGTTCCAGTACGGTACTCCAGAGGGCCCACCCGCCCGTCTGAGCTCCTTACCTATCTTTGAGCTCTTCGGCGCTTACGCACAAAGAGCGCACAGCGCCTGCGTGATGCTCCACCAAGCAGCTGGAGTGTCACAGAGGCTCACGGAGGCGTTACAAGAGGTAAGGACGCATGCACGCCCCACGCATGGGTGTATGCGCACTGCACACGTTCATGTGGTGGATGCCCTGCCCCGTTGCAACCATACCAGTTGCAACGGGATCCGGAACCCACCACTGGATTGGACAGACAAGGAATTTGCCTTTGGGGCATTTGCTCTCAGTGTCCATAAGGAGAATAAAAATACATTCATCAAGAATAAAAAGATGCAGCACTTAGTGATAGTCAAGGTTACTAATATCATAACCATCCACCTTAGAAGCTTTATTTAAGCCTTTTGTCTTCTGGTTTGCAACGTAGGCATTCGCATCTCTGATTTTACTTCCTCGTTAAACTTAGGAGCATGTCACGATAAAGGATTTGGCTTTTCAGGATGAAGCCAACTTTCTATCTTGTTGTCCCCATCTGGCACCCTTTATTTCGGTGACATGTTGTGATGGTTTCTAGCACTTGTCGCTTTGGGTTGCAAGATCCTTTTGTTCTGTCCCCTGCTCAGTGCAAGTTCCTATCACAAAGCATCAGTGCCGGATATGATGGATTTATAGCATCGTCACGGAAATAGAGGCTGAATTGAGCGGAGAGAGAGGGACTGGTCCCCACTGGAGATCACCCACCTGGCTTCTCTGCCAAAGGGAAGACTCCAATCTGCACCTCCCCACTCCTAATCTAGCACTTTCACCAATACAGGTAGTCCTCGGTTTAGGACCTTAATTGAACCCAAAATTAGGGTCAGCAGTTGTGCCAGTTGCTAAGCAGTTCATCCTGTGATCAGCCCAATTTTACATGTTTTTGCAGTCAAGCAGATCACCATAACAGAATAATGGAATTGGAAGGGACCTTGGAGTTCTTCTTATCCAACCCCCTGCCATCCCAGACAAGTGGCTGTCCGGTCTCTTCTTAAAAGGCTGCAGTGTTGAAGCACTCACAATTTCTGAAGGCAAGCAGAATTAACCACTGGTTAATTGTTTTCACTGTCAGGAAACAAACAAAACCCACGGTCATTAAGCAAAGTCACTGTCCGCATGGGTGTTATCTATCTATCTATCTATCTATCTATCTATCTATCTATCTATCTATCTATCTATCTATCTATCTATCTATCATCTATCTATCGTCTTGTCTGTCTGTCTGTCTGTCTCTCTCTTTCTCTGTCTCTGTCTCTCTTGCTCTAGCTCTGTCTATGTCTGTCTGTCTGTCTGTCTGTCTGTCTGTCTGTCTATCTATCTATCTATCTATCTATCTATCTATCTATCTATCACTGTCTATCTATATCTATTTATCCTATCTATTCTATCTATCTATCTATCTATCTATCTATCTATCTATCTATCTATCTATCAATCTATCTATCTATCTATTTCTATTATCTTTCTTCTATCATCTATCATCTATCATTTCTTCCATCCATCTATCTATCATTTCTATCATCTATCATCTACCATTTCTATTATCTATCCATCTATCTATATATTATCTATCTATCATCTATCATTTTTATCATATATGTATCATCTATCATTTCTATTATCTATCTATCTATCTATCTATCTATCTATCATCTTGTCTGTCTGTCTCTCTCTTTCTCTGTCTCCGTCTCTCTTGCTCTTGCTCTTGCTCTAGCTCTGTCTATGTCTGTCTGTCTGTCTGTCTGTCTGTCTGTCTGTCTGTCTGTCTATCTATCTATCTATCTATCTATCTATCTATCTATCACTGTCTATCTATATCTATTTATCCTATCTATTCTATCTATCTATCTATCTATCTATCTATCTATCTATCTATCTATCAATCTATCTATCTATCTATCTATCTATCTATCTATCTATCTATTTCTATTATCTTTCTTCTATCATCTATCATCTATCATTTCTTCCATCCATCTATCTATCATTTCTATCATCTATCATCTACCATTTCTATTATCTATCCATCTATCTATATATTATCTATCTATCTATCATTTTTATCATATATGTATCATCTATCATTTCTATTATCTATCTATCTATCTATCTATCTATCTATCAATCATCTATCTTTCTATCTATCTATCTATCTATCTTCTATCTTTCTTTCTATCTATCTATCTATCTATCTATCTATCTATCTATCTATGTCTCTCTCTGTCTCTGTTGTCTGTCTGTCTGTCTGTCTGTCTCTGTCTCTCTCTCTCTCACCTTCATAAGAACCTTAAACCCAAAATAAACTCAAACTAAAAATAAGCCAAGAACAAAGCCTTGCTAATCCTGATGTTTTTCCATGATGCTCACATAAAGAGATTCCAGGACAGAAAGAATGTGATCCATCCCACATTGAAAGAGACTGTGGGTGATTTCAAGAAACGATATATAAAATCTATTTTGGAAAAACCCAGCTCTCTTTCCATCGATAAAATATGACATTTGACAGCATGCCACGCTGTCAACAGTTAGGCTTAAAAGAATGCAGATATGTGGTGGCTTTATATCTCTGTCTGCATTCAGACGCTCCGTGGGTATAAATATTGAAAAATACACATTTTTAGTTTCAACTCTGAAAAGTTCTAAATTATCAGCAAGTATATGCCAGATTGATACTAGGCGCTAATGAACTGTCGTCTACTGCTGGGATAAGAATTGATGCATCCAGTTCTTCATCACCGAATCTTAACTTTGGAGCATTTTAACATTTATACAGCTGCTGTTTATTGTTCATTGCCACTCGGTCTTTCCTTGAAGCCATATTTATTCCCAATTCAAAATGCTGACACTGGGCTAAAAAGTTCAGAAGAAGCCTTTGACTGGTAAAACCAGCTGAAGACGACTATTTTAGGATGCGTGGAGGATCTGTCCCGCAGCACGTAATGTTCTAAAAGTACAGCTTTTTGTGAGTTGTTCTCCTTTTTTATAACTTTCTCCCATAACAAGGACAGTTGCCCTCCTCCACTGCGTAATAGACAATTTAAGAAACGTTTGTCCCCTTTAAAGAGCGATAACTGCCCAGGCTTAAACCAACTTCAAGTCAGCCACTGTATCAATTATTTACTACTAAAACTCTCACTGTGTTTATTTTGGGTTAACGCAAAGAGTGCATTATTCCTTCCACCCTTCCGAGGTCGGTAAAATGAGGACCCAGATTGTTGGGGGCAAGAGGCTGACTCTGTAAACCACTTAGAGGGGGCTGTAAAAACTCTGTGAAGCGGTGTATAAGTCTAAGTGCTATTGCTCTTGCCCTTCCTTCCTTCCTTTTTTCCTTCCAATGCAGTATTGCAGGCTAACTCTGCCGACTGCCAGCAGTTCGATCCTAACTGGCTCAAGGTTGACTCAGCCTTCCATAGTTTGACAAACTAACGAACTATCTAACTAAATAACTACCGTATTTTTTCAGAGTATAAGATGCACCTTTTTCCCACTTAGAAACCATTCTTGCATTTATTTATTTTTTCATTTCAAAGGAATAAAATTTTAACCGTGAGTTTTAAAGATTTAAGGTTGTTGATGATGATAGCAGCACTGTTTGTTAGGGCTTAAGGTAAAAGTAAAAGTTCTCCTCGCACATATGTGCTAGTCGTTCCTGACTCTAGGGGGCTGTGCTCATCTCCATTTCAAAGCCGAAGAGCCAGCGCTGTCCGAAGATGTCTCCATTGTCATGTGGCTGGTATGACACAATGCCGAAGGCGCACGGAACGCTGTTTCCTTCCCACCAAAGATGGTTCTTATTTTTCTACTTGCATTTTTATGTGCTTTCGAACTGCTAGGTTGGCAGAAGCTGAGACAAGTAACGGGAGCTCACTCTGTTACGCGGCGCTAGGGATTCAAACTGCTGAACTGCCGACTTTTCTGATCGACAAGCTCAGCGTCTTAGCCACTGAGCCACTGCGTCCCACTGTTAGGGCTTATTTTAGCTTAAAGATTTGTCGATTTTTAGGTTTTGATCTGTTTGGAAGAAAAACATGTATCTCGCTGCAGAGAAGGTAAAATTGAAATCCTTCTGATTTACCCGTAGAACACTGGATCGAAAAAAAACCCCAACAACCATTTTACTGGATTAGACTTGATTGAAATTCATCATCGAGCCGTTTGAGGTAAATTTCAGGGCCTCCAAATGTATCCAGGCTGGACCACAATAAGAATTTGCGGGCACCTAGTCCTCAACCGTCAAACATCATTTGAAAATACACAACTTCACTTCGGCGTGCCAAAGGGTGTTAATTTCAGCTCTTCATCTCCTTTCCCCTCCCTTTTTTTTTCAGTGGGTACAGTTTCACATTATATTGCTTTTTAATGTTTTGTTTATCGAGCGTGTGTGCTTTTTTACATTTTCCAAACTGCTTCAAGATGCTTTGATACAGGAAACGCAATAAACATGGCACGAAAGGATCCTTTATTCTGTGCAGGAAGAATCGCAAGGAGCTAATTGGATCGATTTTTAAAACGCCAGGGAGGATCATGCAAAAAAATCACAGCCAAAGAAAATAATCCAGTCGCCATATTGACTTCCCGATAAGTGTTTCTTTTTTCCAATCGGCCAAGATTTATCAGGTCTCTTTTCCAGCTGCTCCTCATCGGCAGTTTGGGGGTAGTAAATAGGGTGCTAGTTCTGCCCTAGGCAAGAAAGCTGGCTGGGTGATTGGGTCAAATCACCAGTTGCCTGGGAGTTCTAGTCTTGCCACATACATGAAATCCTGCCGGGTGACTTGGAGCCAATCACCAATGAGTTCTAGTCCTGCCTTAGACATGAAAGCTAGCTGGGTGCTTGGGGACCAATCACCAGGAGGCAGGGAGTTCTAGTCCCATTTTAGGCATGAAAGCTGGTTGGATGATTAGGTCAAATCACCAGTTACTTGGGAGTTCTAGTCCTGCCTTAAACATGAAATCCTGCTGGGTAACTGAGCAATTCACCAGGAGGCAGGGAGTTCTAGTCCCACCTTAGGCATGAAAGCTGGCTGGGTGCTTTGCGTCAATCACCAGGAGACGTTGAGTTCTAGTCCCAGATTAGGCATGAAAGCCAGTTGGTTGATCTTGGCCCAATCCCTCTCTCTCGGCTCAACCCTTTTGAGTTATTGATAAAAATAATAAAGGCGGGTTACAAATAAATAAATTTTATATGAGCTGTAAATTAAGGTAAAGATAAATGTTCCCCTTGCACATATGTGCCGATCGTTCCCGACTCTAGGGGGCTGTGCTCATCTCCATTTCAAAGCCGAAGAGCCAGCGCTGTCCGAAGATGTCTCCATTGTCATGTGGCCGGCATGTCTCAACACCAAAGGCGCATGGAACGCTGTTCCCTTCCCACCAAAGGTGGTTCCTATTTTTTCTACTTGCATTTTTTACGTGCTTTCAAACTGCTAGGTTGGCAGAAGCTGGGACAAGTCACGGGAGCTCACTCTGTTATGCGGCGGTAGGGATTCGAACCGCAGAACTGCTGACCTTTCTGATCGACAAGCTCAGCGTCTGAGTTATAAACCCTCTCCTTGGATGGGGGGGTGGGGAGTTTTATTACATTTTTGATGTGGAGGAGGAGACCGGATGCAAAGTTTTTGAAGATGAGGGAAATGTGATGAGTAAGATCTGGGGCTTGAGGGGCTCAGAAGTCATGAAAACAAAACCCCTGAAGGATTTCAGAAAAGAAAAAAAGGGGAGGGGCAGAATCCAGACGAAGGCCCTCAAGAATCAACCGAGACAGAAGACAGGAAGAGGCTAATAAGAATGGAGACAGAGGTACTACATAACCCTGATGACGTCATGCTGGACTTGCAACCATCCCCGAGCATTTTCCAACACTGTGGGAGAGGAGGACAGAAACTTAAGAAATAATAATGAGATGAGTTTTCAGGCTTGGAACAGAAAAGCGTTTGAAGAGCTGACTAACTGTGCTCCAATTTCTTTTTCCTTCTGCTGGCTCTGAATTGGCAGAGCGGGCTGTGGAGAGTTTTGTGAGGCAGGAATGAGGAGGCTGCTTTAAGGCAACCCCGGGAAGAGAAGGAGACGCAGGCGTTGGCTTCCCTTGGATCAGTCGCTGCAGAAGGCGACTTCAAATACTGAATGGGGTAAGAACAGGGATGAGCTTTCCTTAACACGAGGCGTCTCCACGTTTAGCCTAGTTAAGGGAGTGGAGATAAAATCTGCAAAGCTCCAAAGGAAGATATTTATCAATATCTAAATATATGTGTGTAAAGTGTGTGTTTGTGTGTGTAAATAAATATATAGAGTGGAGTGGAGTGGAGTGGAACGGAACGGAACGGAACAGAATAGAATACGGAATGGAATAGAATAGAATAAGAATAGAGGATAGGATAGAATAGGATAAGGTAGAGAATAGAGGATAAGATAGGATAGAATAGAATAGGATAGAATAGGATAGAATAAGAATAGAAGATAGGATAGGATAGGATAGGATAGGATAGGATAGAGAATAGAGGATAGGATAGGATAGGATAGAGGATAGAGGATAGAGGATAGAGGATAGAGGATAGGATAGGATAGGATAGGATAGGTTAGGATAGGTTAGGATAGGATAGAATATTGGTTGGCAGACTCTCCTGGGGCCATGCAGGGGTAACTTTGTAAGTTGTCTATGTCCCAGGCTTGGTTGAGCCTTGCTGGGTGATGATGTAATGAAAGGGCTTTCGGATTCCTATTATGGCTCTGCCTGAAGGAGGTAGATCTTTGTTATATAGAATAGACTGGCTCAGGCCTTAATGGCCCATTGACAAAGATGGGGGGGGAGGTGAATTTCTCCCTCTTTTTTAGGGGAAATATTCTGCCCTTTTAATATTTCTAAAATATCTCATTTTCCTAGGAGACAGGTGGGTGCTAATTTCCTACAGACCCAATGAGCAGTGATGGTTTCTTCAGCAAACCAAGTTAAACCAACTCGAATGAAAACCAGTACACTGGATCACTCCGGTCAAACTGGGTTTCGAAACTAGAGATTCGGCCACGTTCTCCTTTCCATGGTTGTGCCTCCTGCCTCGACGTATAGGGATAGTTTGCATATATCATTTAAGGCTGAATGCCAGGAGAGAGCAAATCCCTGCCAATAGGACCCATGAGTCAGCATGCTGATAGTGGGCAGGGTGAATTATTATGCAGCGTTATTAATTTCTGCTGCTGGCTTAGTCAGACGGGCAAAATAAAGACAGCGGATCCAGTGATTTCATCCCAATTGCTGAGCTGGGCTGACTCATGCATCAATCACTCCGAATGCTCACCTTGACCCAGTTACATGAGTGATTCAATTAGGCAGAGCCACCTCCTTCCCACCAGTTGTCAATTCCACAACACCCAGCCTAACGGGTGTGATAGCAGCCTCCCGATTTGGAAACTGCACCTACCCGGAGTAACGACAGAGTCACGGGGACGAGGCAGGGGAAAGCAGAACAGGTACGGAAGGGAGCTTTCAACGGCTATCTGGGAAAGCAGGAGAGACGTTTTAAGAAGAGATTGGGCTGAAATGACACCGGGGGGGGGGGGGTGTCTCTTCCTTGAGCAAGGGGGTTGAACTGGAAAAACAGAACATGAAGAACGGTTGCAGGAACTAGGGCTTGGCTAGTCTAGTGAAGAGAAGGACCAGGGGAGATTGGTCGTAAGTCAAGAACTACCATATTTTTCGGAGTATAAGACGCACCCTTTTCCCTCAAAAAAAGAGGCTCAAAATCTGGGTGCGTCTTATACACTGAATACAGCATTTTTGGCCTCTTGAAACCCTGCCCCCCCTTCACCAAAATGGCCGTGCATAGCCTTTAGGAGGCTTCCAGAGTGCTCCTGGGGGCTGGGGAGGGCAGAAATGAGCGACAAATTGGCCGTTTTTGCTCAATTTTGCCCCTTCAGCCCCCAGGAGCACTCTATAAACCTCCTAAAGGCTATGCATGCCCTTTTTTTGAAAAAAAAAACAGCCGGTTTTTTTGCTTGTTTTTGGCCCCCCACCCCACCCCCAAGAGCACTCTACAAGCCTCCTGAGGGCTATTCATGCCCCTTTTTTAAAAAAAAATGGGCCTGTTTTCAGGAGGTTTGCAGAGTGCCAAAACTTTTCTTTTTTAAATTTGCCTCTTCAAAACCTTGGTGTGTCTTTTACTCTGAAAAATACGGTACCTGTACTATCCCTGAATGCGTAGACCTCTACTTAACCGATTGCTACAGATAGCAACAGAACATTTTCATGGTTCTCTCTCCTCCATTTGAACGTTGCCTACTGCCCTGACGTGGGTCAACAAAGCCCACCCATCAGGAAGTTCATTCTTGTCGCTGGTTTTGTCACTCAGCAGCCTCTGAGCTCGAGAAGGGGAAATCCAAACCTTCTATCCATTGTCTCCACGTGTCTCCACAACCAGCTAACTGACTTTCTTTCGACTCCCTCCCAGGAACACCTCAAGCTAGGCTGGGATCCTACATTCTCACTGCCTTTTGTGAGAATACTAAGTCACATCAAGATTGAGTCAGTTGAGTGAATGTAATAATAGTGAGGAAAAGGAGGTGGACATGAGGTAATATCAGGTGCAAAGAATCTAGATCACACATTAAGTTCCAGTTAAGATGATTCATTGTTCAGGTCTATATACAAAAATCGCATCAACTAATGGCCAGCACTAGATAAGAGGCAACCAAATTCAAGAGGTATTTGGACTTGGACTCTTTGTGGGAATGTAATGATTCCAGGCTAATTCCTCTCCTGACTCCACCTCCATGTTCTGTCTGCCCTTGTTCTACAGCTAATTACCATTATGATATCCAACTAGCGGTTGACATCATAGAAAACCTTCTGAACAGGATTTTTTTTAAGCCAATTGTTCTGACCTAGGGTCCCCCAGAAGCACAAAGTCAAGTCCCAACCCCTTTTATTTAATTTACGGTGAATTCCTCTCCAGCAAAGTCTTTCCTCTCCCACAGTCTTTCAAGATAGTTCACAATTACTGACCTTTATCAGGCTTGGAGAGTGGCCAGGCCGATATCGTTCAGACGCCGCGATACTTGGCAAGAATGCAGGAGTGAACAAATGGTCTCCTGCAAAATCCACTCCCCTTTTGCTCCTCTTTTATTCCCTATGGGAGAGGCCATTCACCGTCCTTACTCCCAAGTCGACCCTTGTTCCTTAGCTGTTCCCTTCATCTGGCAGCTCTGAGCATGCGCACACTGGGAACAGGCTCCAGCTGTTCCTCTGCCTCACTAATGTCAGATGCCAAAGGCAGCTGATAACTGTTGGACGGCCCTGGCCCCCTCTCTGCCTCTGACACAGAGAGCCTTCCCCAGCCTTCAGGACTGGTCCACGTTCCTCCCCAACCTCCTCACTGTCCGAATCTGCCACCAGCTCAGCTAGCAGGCCACACCACCAGTCAAAACCAGTATTACTTACCGTAAACGCACATGCATATACACTCCACTCCAATTTGTTGCCAGTTCCTCACTTTCCCCCCACCCCACCCCCAAATACCATCCATACCCTTGGAGGAAGACCCAATTATAAGGAAGAATGTTCCCAGCTCTGTGCCAGGAATCTCTAGCCATCTTGCAGTCTGCCAATGTCCTCAAAAGATACCCACACCTTCCTGGATCTCGCCCAGCAGTCTAAACCTCCATTTTCGTCATTCCAAAACTGGTCCCTTAATGGAACAACCACCGCCAATACAAATAACCACAGCCTGCTGGAAACCAGGAATCATAAATTGCTCTTAATATCAGGATACTTAAATGAGCGGACCCTGACTTGACTCTATCTCTGCACGATCAAACCCAACAACAACACTGATTGCCCAAAGCCACAAAATTATGTTTGGTCTCCCAAAGAATTCTAGCCTGGGACAAGAGAAAAGCTTGAACATGAAGCCTTCGGGAGATTGGTCCGAGTTGTTGAACGCCCAGACGTGAAGGAAAACAGTCGTAATTGGGTAGATGGGCTACGTTTCATGGTGTTTGTTTATGATGGATCGAGTCCTGAGGACCAAATATCTACTCGCTAGCTATGTGGACCGTAAAGGACAAAGTTGCTCAGAACAGTTTATGCAAGGAGTTGGCGAAGAAAATAACAAATAAAATAACATTCATGTGAGAGACTCAACAAGCCAACATTTATTGGCTGGGGAAAGTTTTTGTAACGGATCATATCAAGTTTTGGGGCAGTGTTTCCGGTTATTAATTTCAGTGTACCATGGAACTAATTACGTTAAAGTACATCTAGCATCTGAAGTTTTATCCAAATAGGAATAAAATGCCCAGTTTACCATTATTATCTTTAGAGCACTCTTGGATATATTTCCCACCCACCCGACCGCTTTCTAGAACAAAATTTAAATATTTAATAAACCTACATTACGCTTCTTTGCTATGATATGGTGCAGTACGCGTCAATCAATTACACATATGTTCAACCGTAGATAAAACCATTAATTTAGCCCATTGTTTTTAGGCTAGAAAACGGAAAAATTCCAGGGGGGTTGAAGTCCATACAGTCTTAAAGTTGCCACGTTTGAAAAAGACTGTGCAAAGTGGCCATACTATTAAGATGGCTGGTGAGCTCCTGAATATTATGCCTGTTGGGTTTGTTAGAGTTTGTATCATTTCAATGTTTTAACGGCTCTTGGATTTTTTTCTTCTTGTTGTTGTTTTTTAAATTGTTTGGGATAGGGGTCCCCAATCCTCAGGGACCACTAAATTCATAATTTTAAATCCCGCAGACCACTAATATTATCTGCCTAATGACCAGCTGGGTGGGCATGGCTAGGTGGTTATGTGACTGGGTGGGCGTGGCCAATTTGATGTCACTCACGTCGAGGGACGCCTCACAGTCCTCTACTCGCCCCGCCCCTCCCAGCCACTCATCGCCTGTCCGCCCGGGCTCCTTAGGGCCCCAACAGGAAGCAGTTGTTGGAGCTAAGTAGCCACCACGAGAAAGAGTTGGCAAAACAGCTCAGTTCAAATTGGATCTGACTGAGAAGGAGGCTCAGCAGAAGCACCTCACTGAGGACTACGAGCATGGGCTTTCCAAGCATAGGGAAGACCTGCGGGAGTGCAAGGACAGGTACAGGTGCTTGGAGGATCAGTGAGCTGAGATGGTCAGCCAGTTACAGGCCATGATGCAGCCCCACTGGAACGAGGCCCTCTGGCTCTTCCCCACCAGCGGCGCTTCCGTCAAGCTTTCGCCCAAAGCCCCACACCAGGAGGCTGAAGCAGACCCCAAGTCGGAATTTCTGTCCCCCTCCGACCTGCACAAAAAGACCCCGAAGGAGGAGACTCTCTGCAGCAACACAAACATTCATTGCATGTATCTGGCCCAGGGGCTGTAGTTTGAGCCCCCCTGATTTAGTGCAATATAAAAATAATTTTTTATAAATAAGTTTTCTGCAGACCACCAATATTTTCTCATGGATCACAGGTTGGTGACCACTGGTTCAGGAGACGTTTTAACTTTGCAAGCCATCCAGAGTCAGGGAAGTAAGATGGGCAACCGATACACAGTAAATTTAACAAACAAAACAGAAGAACATCTTTTTTAAAAAAATAAGCCACTAACGCGTTGTGCCATCTGCTGACTGCTTGTGCATAAACGTTCCTCCTGTTTTTTTTTCTACCTACAACTTTAGAAAGACGTGATCACCCTCACCAGGCAGGTAATTCTAGGCTGCATCAACAGAGGGATGGAATCAAGATCATGTGAAGTGTTAAGACCACCTTATAAGGCCTTGGTAAGGCCACACTTGGAATACTGCATTCAGTTTTGGTCACCACGATGTAAAAAAGATGTGGAGACTCTAGAAAGAGTGCAGAGAAGAGCAACAAAGATGATTAGGGGACTGGAGGCTAAAACATAGGAAGAACGGTTGCAGGAACTGGGCATGTCTAGTTTAATGAAAAGAAGGACTAGGGGAGACATGATAGCAGAGTTCCAATATTTGAGGGGCTGCTCCAAAAAAGAGGGAGTCAAGCTATTCTCCAAAGCACCTGAGGGTAGGACAAGAAGCAATGGGTGGAAACTAATCAAGGACAGAAGGGGGGAAGAGGAGGAAAGAAATGAGGAGCAGAAAGGGGGGAGAGGAGAAGGAGAGAGGAAGGGGAAGTAGAGTAGGGAAGGATGACAGAGGGAAGAAAGGAGGTAGGGAGGGGAGGAGAGAGAGGGAGAAGAAAGTGATGGATAGGGATAAATATGGTGTATGGAGAGCAGAAGAGCTAAATAATTGTGTTTTGGGAGTTGATGGTAAGATTAACTGATGAAAATATTTAATAATACAAAATGATGTTGGTTATGTAATAGTATACATGTGACTTATATGTTGTGAAAATGGAAAAGTAAAATTTTTTACAAGGAAACTGCCAGAGGCAGCCTCATCAGTGGGGGGGAAAAAAGAGAGAGAAGCAACTTAGAACTAAGGAGAAATTTCCTTGCTAATCTTTGGAGCTACCAGTTCGCCCGAACTGGTCTGAACTGGTAGAATCCCACCCCTGAATGTCATCGAATTATAGATCTGAACAACTATCAAAGCAGGCTTTGAAAATAGGGACAGTCGTGAACAACCAATATGGGAAAGAAAGGGGATTTCCCCCCCCCCCCTCTTTCTTCCCTCCATGCCTTCAATTCTTTGTCATGATTTGACCTCCTGGCATGGCTTCAAAGGTGATGTTTTTTTATGTCATGGAGTCTCCAAGTTGGAAACAAAAGGAACATGTTGTGAGGTCTCAAAGTGACTTGCTTCCGAGACACTCAGATCCTGGAAAAGTGAGTAAGAGGCCTAAGATTTGTTTATGAAGTCCAACAAATCTGGTGGCAATGTCGTTATTCACACAGCCACCCCAATCGCATCCCACAGCCATCCGGCTTCTTGGGTTGTGTTTGGTGGGGAAAAGTCTAATCAAACAGTGGGGGGGGGGATGTGGTTTGGTGGAATGCTGGAAGGATCTAAGGATCTATGACAAGGCATCCTTAAGGACACAACAGGGAGCTGAGTCATTTTCTTGCATGAAAAGCCAGTCAGAGGAATGAAAAAGCATTCCTAGCCTTTGACAATCTTGTTTCTGGTGTAAAGGCCAGCTTTCAAAATATCTAGCTTGATATTGGCAAAACGGATATCCTCAGAGACATGGCGTGTAATCGAAAAGAAATAATCTTGAATAACTGTCATTTAATGTCTAGGGAGATTCTCAGCCATGCAGGTCAGGGTTGCCCCAAAGGTGTGCTTTTTTTCAAGAGGCAACAGTACATTTCGCGTCTCATCCAAGGCAGCTTCTTCAGCTCTGGGTGAATGGTGGGTAATGGAAGGTTTTGTACTCCTTGCAGACAGCTGGTCATTTGCACGGTTCAGGTGACCTTGAGGGTTAGGCAATGGCTCTCTAAAAGGATGCAAATGACCAGCTTTGTCTGCAAGGAATATAAATCCTTCCATTAGCCAACATCCAATCAAGAGCTGAAGAAGCTTCTTGGATGAGAAGTGAAATGCCTTCAAAGAAAAACATAAAAGTCCAGTGGTGGGTAGGTGGGTGGGTGGATGGATAGATAGATAAGATAGGTAGAGTAGGTAGGAAGGAAGGAGATAGATAGATAGATGATAGATAGATGATAGATGATAGATAGATAGATAGATAGATAGATAGATAGATAGATAGATAGATAGATAGATGATAGATAGATGATAGATAGATAGATAAATAGATAGATGATAGATAGATAGATGATAGATAGATAGATAGATAGATAGACAGACAGACATATAAATATAGATAAGTAGAATAGACAGATAAGTAGATAAGAGAGAGAGAGAGAAGAAAAACATACATACATATAGATATAGATAAATAGAATAGACTTATCTGTCTATTCTATTTATCTATATCTATATGTATGTATGTCTGTAGATAGATGATAGATAGATAGATAGATAGATAGATGATAGATAGATGATAGATGATAGATAGATAGATAGATAGATAGATAGATAGATAGATAGATAGATAGATAGATAGATAGATGATAGATAGATCAAGTGAATATGGAATTGGGAAGATGGAAAAGATGACAGAATCAGCAGAGGTGGCAAAATTACATAGGTAGATAGATTAGATAGATAAGGAGAGAGATGAGAGAGAGAGAGAGAGAGAGAGAGAGAGAGAGAGAGAGAGAGAGAGGGGATAGATTATCTACCTACCTACCTACCTATTGATAAGAGATAAGATGATTGAACAGATGGATAGATATATAGATGGAGATAATCATTAGATAATAGATAACAGAAAGAGAAACAGAGGGATGATAGATTAGAGAGAGGGACAGAGAGAGGGGGGATGATAGATTAGAGAGAGGGACAGAGAGAGAGAGAGAGAGAAAGAGAGGGATGATAGATTAGAGAGAGGGACAGAGAGAGAGGGACAGAGAGAAAGAGAGGGATGATAGATTAGAGAGAGGGAGAGAGAGAGAGAGAGAGAGAGAGAGAGAGAGAGATGATAGATTAGAGAGAGGGAGAGAGAGAGAGAGAGAGGGAGAGAGGGGTGTGTTCCCTTGCTTTCTCACTATGACTGAAGAAATCTACTAGCTGACCATCCAACCTTCATCATCTCAGGAAAGCATCTCCACATCAGCCAACCTCACAGAGTCTAGGGGAACTAAGCTCGCTTTGTAGCCTGCTTGTTGTTGTAACCCTGCAGAGCACATGAGTAGAGACACTCCAAACCACGGCTGACTTGGCCATATAAAGGACAGCTGAAGGAGAAGCTGCTGAGAAGAAAAGAGCTTCCTGCTTTCTCCTACCGTGTACACACACACACACACACACACACAAATCTTTTTCTTTTCTCCTTCTTTTTGCCTGAGTTAGTGGCTATTTTACTTTGTGGCCAGCCCTTCTGGAGACAACCTCCTACTTGAGGTCGGTTGAGTATGACATGTGTAAAAACCACTGGCGGTGCTGTTTATTTTGATTCCGCTCCTTGACTTCAACCCTTCGAAATTCTTGAGGAGATCAAGACATTTCATTTTGCAATATGAAAATAAATATCCCAGCCGATGTGATGATGACCAGCTCGGAGGCTGGCCAATCAAAAGGTTAAAATCCTTCATGCGTTTATACTAAAACTCCCATTTATATCTCTTTACCTCCAACAGCAGCTCACCAACGAAACAAAATAAATCAAATCTGCATAAGGGCCTGGAGAAAAACAGACATTTAACCCTCAAGGCCACTCTTCTCCTAAGCCAGGGCTGGCCACCAATCTTTGGCCACCTTACTCCTCATGTTTTATGAGAGTTTGTGGCACACAATTCTTAGCAGGTGATGTATCCCATCAAGATATTTTTTGGATCAGAGCTTCAATTTTAATGTTTTAATTATTCCTAGTTACATTATGATGACTCCGTTGAATGCCACCTAGAGTCTACAGATTGGGGCAGGCTACAAGATTTGGGTCTACAGGTGAGGTTCCATAAAGAGAGAGTGCAGAGAAGTGCAACAAAGATGATGAGGGGACTGGAGGCTAAAACATATGAAGAATGGTTGCAGGAATTGGGTATGTCTAGTTTTATGAAAAGAAGGACCAGGGAAGACAAGATAGCAGTGTTCTGATATCTCAGGGGTTGCCACAAAGAAGAGGGAGTCAAGCTATTCTCCAAAACACCTGAGGGCAGGACAAGAAGCAACGGGTGGAAACTAATCAAGGAGAGAAGCAACCTAGAACTAAGGAGAAATTTCCTGACTGTGAGAACAATGAATCAGTGGAACAACTTGCCTCCAGAAGTTGTGAATGTTCCATCACTGGAGGATTAAAAAAAATATTGGACAACTATATGTCCAAAATGGTTTGGGTCTCCTGCTCAAGCAAGGGGCTATTAGCCCCTTGGAAGGTCACCTTGAAGGGACATCCAAGGTCCCTTCAAGGTGACCTTCCAAGGTCACTGTTATTCTGAAACTGCTTAGAAGAACCTCAAGGTGTCATCCTTGGTTTTTGAAGCCCTATACTCTGTCACCCGCCATTCTGGGCCCAACGTTTGAGAAGCCAGGCTCTGCCTGTCACAAGCCAGGACAAAGAGTGAGTGATGGAGGAGTAACATCTCCTTAAAAAAAAACCTTGGTCCAGCTGGCCCGGCTGGTAGCCCCTCGAAGGGCCCCTTTCCAGGGTTACAGGAGAAGACGGTCAACGGTTTTGAAGGCGGAAGAGGGCTCTACGTCCCAACGGTAGATCAAGCTGCAGGACCATCTTCTAGGAGAAGGGAAACTCTGATTACAAACCTCCACTGCCTTGTGGCTCTATCCACTACTGGAAAAGGCTTCAGGAGTCAACTTTGAGGCAAAATCCAGAGCTGGAGCCCCGGTAGCAGTTCGTGGCTGTGTACAACCACGTTCTGATAACTCCGGAACCAGTCATATTGGCTCTGCCGTTCCCTTGGACTATTTCAGCCACGTAGAGAGGGGGCGGGGGATCTGCTGCTTGGGTAACAATCTATCCTCCATATTAATCTACCCAGGCCTCGTGCTCTGGAGAGGACACTACAGCTTTGACCTCTTCCCAGAGAACGATAGCATCGTCTTTTGAGACTGAAGGATGCCAATGACACTCTGTCTCATGTTGAATCACTGAAGCAGTTCAGGTTGTTTAGATCCCAGATGAGCAAATGGACCTGTAGCTTAGCCATGCCTTCCCCGAGGCTTCATCCTACCAAGGAAAACAGGAACGAAGCATATTCCGTAGGCACAAATTGCCAAAACAAGTACGGCTATTGAGCAAATTGCTATTCCCCGACCAAAATACTACTGTTAGCAGCCTTCCTGTGGGTCGGGAACAACGTATTGTGGGAAACTGGCATGTTACAAAAAAAAAAAAAAAAAAGCCCTCGTCAATTGAACGGAGCCAAGGGTAAGAGAAAGGGTAACTCAATCTGTGATCTGCTCTCCGTTCTCTAGCAGCTTATGAGCCTCGGAGCCCATCCAAATCACAAAACCGCATCTTTCCTGATTTTCTCCACTTTGAGGTCAAACGGACAAAAAGACAGCCTTGAACTGCGCAATCCCCCCCTGCGCCCCCCACCCCAGGTTTTCCTTTCCTATCTCCTCGGGGGCTTTACTCGCTATCGTTGTAAAATACCACCCATGCAAGGGCCGATGGGGAGGGAGCCAGCTTGTTAGCTCGTTTCGTTTGGCCCTTATTTAAAGATATTTAGGCAAGAGGAGATGAAGGATGCCTCCAGTTTGTTTGCGTTGGACGGATCGGGGAAGCGACAGCGCGAGGCTCAGCACAAATAAACAGGGAGCTGAATATAGAATTGGGTATCAGGATGGGATACACCGCTGAATGCCTAATTTCAGAGGAAGGAGGCAGGCACAAATGAAAGGCCCACTCTGTATGTGTGTGTATGTGTGTATGTGAGAGAGAGAGAGAGAGGGAGGGAGGGAGGGAGGGAGGGAGGGAGGAGAGAAAGAGACAGAGAGATGGAGACAGAGATACACAGAGACAGAGAGAGAAAGAGAGAGAGACAGACAGACAGACAGACAGAGACACAGAGAGAGAGACAGACAGAGATACATAGAGATACATAGAGAGAAAGAGAGAGAGAGACAGAGAGAGACAGAGAGAGAGAGTGAGAGAGAGAATTCCAATCGAAAGAGAGGATTCAAAATGCTGGTAATGAAACTATGATAGCAATGAGCTTGACACGACTGACCTCTTTAAAATAGCACAGTACTACAGTTTTACACATCATTTGCAATTGGGCTAACGTATTGTTTCGAAAACACAGAGAATTTGCTTTGCAGGAAATGCATCCTAGAGTTCAGTGGCGGCAAACTTTTTCGGCACACTTCACGGAAAGGTGGCAGGGAAAGGTCGTATGTGTGCTCGTTGGGGCCATGCTCCAGAAAAGCTGAACTTTTGGGTTCTGCGTGCCTGCGCACATGACAATCAGCTGGCTGGCGCGCATGCGCACACTGGTTTTTGCCACTGCCGCACGGGCGAAGGACAGCTGATCGCCCCGCGCGCGCATGCCCACCAGCAGCCCAGAAGACAAACTGGCAAAGCCGGGCGTGCCAGGCAACATGGCTTCGTGTTCCACTCATGCCATAGGTTCGCCATCACGGCAACAGTATCACTAACTTAACAGCTGCGGCAAGAAAGGTCATAAAATGAGGCCAAAAATATCACTTAACACCTGTCTTACTTAGCGACATACATTTTGGGCTCCGTTGTGGCCGTAAGTCGAGGTTTACACGATGAAATACCACGGGGAAGCATCGTATCAGCTAGAGTTAATTTAAGGTCATTTTAATTCAAGTGAAATGAAAATGAAATCGAATCAAATGTAGTTCTTCTCTTGGCTTCATTTAGTCCTCCGTTCAAGAACTGCACACTTTTTGGACCACATCCAAGCCCATTGGGAAAAGACGTCGACTTTAAGCACACGTGCACACATGCACACACAAAGCCACAGACCCGCGGGCAAGACTAATTTGCACCCCGGAGTATTTCTAACATTATTATAACACCTTTTTTCTTATTTGAGGTTGCAATTAACAGGGTTAAGAGGGTTACTTCACTCCACTTCTGGCTAATGTACTTGTTCTCGTCAATCTTTTAATTGTGTTACATTGCTGCTGCCCCACCCACCCCCGGCTATAACCAATGGGTGGGACAGAAAATGAAATCTGTGCTGTATTAAGATAGTTGCAACAGGCTCAGGAACATCTTGACATGCAGCCGTGACCCGGGAACATGGTAATTAGGATGTAAAAAAGGTAAGACTCAACTCAGATCACAAGGGGAATCAACAGCTCCAGGGATATAGCACTCATCAATTTGAAAAGGGAGGAAGAAAGAAAAGCAGATAGGTAAAAAAAAAATCAGCCAGGTGAAACAAGAAATGAACTCAAGATTGCCAGACTGAAGACATCATCATCGTCAACCTCACTAAATATAATAGATTACGGTTGACCTTCCATCCTTCCGAGGTGGGTAAAATGAGGACCCAGATTGTTGGGGGCAAAAGGCTGACTCTGTAAACTGCTTAGAGAATCAATCCTTCCTTCCTTCCTTCCTTCCTTCCTTCCTTCCTTCCTTCCTTCCTTCCTTCCTTCCTTCCTTCCTTCCTTCCTTCCTTCTGAAATGCAGTATTGCAGGCTAACTCCGCTGGACTGCCAGCAGTTTGATCCTGACTGAAGGAAGGGCCAGGGTGGTGCAGTGGTTAGAATGCAGTACTGCAGGCTACTGCTGATCACCGGTTGCCTGCAATTTGGCAGTTTGAATCTCATCAGGCTCAAGGTTGACTCATCCTTCCATCCTTTCCAAGGTGGGTAAAATGAGATTGTTGGGGGCAAGAGGCTGACTCTGTAAACCGCTTAGAGTTGTCTCAGAGGCAGGAGGGGAAGCTTTGAAGACCAGATGAAAAGGATGGAAGAACTGAGGAAGGGTGAATCGGGTGTCTATGGACACAGGTGTCTATGGACCTAGAGACTGTGAAGGGCCTCTACTTTGGGTCCCAACCTCTGATGGTGGACCAAATAAAGGCTGTGTGTCCCTCAAATGAAAGCAATGAATCTTGGATCCAATGGAAGAAGACACCTACGGACACAGGTGTCTATGGACCTAGAGACTTCAGAAGGCAGGGCCAAAGCAGACATAAATGGCTACCCAGGGCAGGATCTCTGCTTTGGGTCCCAACCTCTGATGGTGGACCAAATAAAGGCTGTGTGTCCCTCAAATGAAAGCAATGAATCTTAGATGAATTGGATCTAACGGAAGAAGCCACCTATGGACACAGGTGTCTATGGACCTAGAGACTTTGGAGGGCAGGGCTGAAGCAGACATAAATGGCTACCCAGGGCAGGATCTCTGCTTTGGGTCCCTAATGGTGGACCAAATAAAGGCTCTGGGTCCCTCAAATGAAAGCAATGAACCTTGGACGCCTTGGATCCAATGGAAGAAGACCTTCCATGGGACATTTATCCTGGTGATATCTAAAGTCCTGAATTCATCTCAAGATGAACGCACAAGATTCTGAGGCTGGCATGTATGGCACCCTTAAAATGAGAATCTCAATCATGGGTGCACGCCTACTGTTGAACGCGGATTGTAGGGTGATGACCAACTATCGGTGATTTTCTTAAACAAGCCGTACGTCACTTGGCTCTCAACGGCACAATAAGTGAACCCAATCAGACTATTGGGCAGTGTGTGATCCAGCCACACATCCAGAGCTGTGTTGCCATGCACTCCACAGACCCTCATTCGCTAGGAATCTTAGCTTCGACAGACGGTTGGCTCATGCTGTACGCTATCCGGGCAGGTTTGTGATCTCTTGGAAGAAGCTCAGACACTTTGAACAGATACTAAACGAACCGTTGTAGGAGACTGGGGATCCCATGCTCCTTAGATGTTCCTTTTATACGGAGATTAGGAAAAAACATATTCTGCCAATAACTGCTAGGTATCCTGGCCATTCCGACACTCCCTATCTCCAGCGGCTGCTTAAGGATGAACAGGCCATAACCTTAGCACAGGTGGGCAGATTCTGTGTAGCAGCACTGGGGATTCATCAGAAACACATGTCTTCCCCACAATAGGTAAAGGTTCCCCTCGCACATATGTGCTAGTCGTTCCTGATTCTAGGGGGCGGTGCTTATCTCCATTTCAAAGCCGAAGAGCCAGCGCCATCCAAAGATGTCTCCGTGGTCATGTGGCCGGCATGACTAAATGTCGAAGGCGCACGGAAATCTGTTGCCTTCCCACCAAAGGTGGTTCCTATTTTCCTACTTGCATTTTTTACATGCATTCGAACTGCTCGTTTGGCCGAAGCTGGGACAAGTCACGGGAGCTCACTCCGTTATGCAGCGCTAGGGATTCGAACCGCCCAACTGCCGACCTTTTTCATCGACAAGCTCAGCGTCTTAGCCACTCAGCCACCCACTACCACCACCACCATAGCAATCTTATCTAACAATTGTGGCAAAACCCTTTGCATCACTGCTTAGTCACGTCCCTTTTGAACCTACAATGGGCCACACAGTTTATGGTTTGCAACTATCATATCGTCAGACCACGTATAATTGAAACTGGATTTTATTATAGATTTTAGTTGTTATTTATTATTGCATTCTATAAGTTTTATGTGTATATATACTGTGTGTGTTTATTTCTATTGGTCGCTGGCCTAAGATGTAACACCTCTCCTGCGCGAGCTGCATTGGCTTCCTGTGGTCTATCAGGTGCGTTTCAAGGTTTTGATTACCACCTTCAAAGCGCTCCATGGCACAGGACCTAGCTACCTGCGGGATCGCATCCTGCCCCATACATCCCTATGACCAATCCGCTCGCACAGAGAGGGACTTCTCCGGGTGCCGTCCACTAAACAGTGTCAGAGGGCGACACCCAGGAGTAGGGCCTTCTCTGTGATGGGCCCAGCCCTTTGGAATGACCTCCCCCTCGACATTAGGATTACCTCTGATCTCCGCTCCTTCCGTTCAAAACTCAAGACCCACCTTTTTCAATTATCTGGCCTGGCTCAACCATAGTTTCATCTTATTCCTCCTGACAGTCTTTTTAAATCCGTAATTTTAAACTGGGGTATTTTAAATTGCTAATTTTATTATTATTATTTTATGTATTCAATGATTGTTACCTCCTTCGTATATGTGTATGTGTATATGTATATATATATATATGTGCTTTTTTATTGTACGCCGCCCCGAGTCCCTTGTGGAGAGGGAGCGGCTAACAAATCAAATAAATTGAATTGAATTGAATTAAGACTGTAAGAATAAATTGTTGTTGTTGAACTGTTGTAAGTCGAGAACTATCTGTAGTCAATTTGGAATAAAAATGATCTGGTTTACCCTTCTTTTCTCCCAAGAAGCCTAGTGAACAGTACAATTGTTGCCCAGCTTCTGTCTTTCAGCCACTAATGTCTTCTTCAGGAGTCAGGCAGCCTCCAAACCGAATAAAATAACATTATTTTTTTAATCTTTTTTAGCTTTCTCTGCATGTAAAGTTCACACGGTCCATTCTCTAATTTCCTGCCCTCCTGAAACCCAAATTACCCACCCATCCCACCTGCTCTTTTTGTGCTCTGGAGAGTGACGTACACTTGAAGAAGACAAAGCTTCAGCCCTGCGCCAAGGATGACAACATGAACTGACCAAAATGTTCCCTTCCATCAAAGCTTCTGTCTGCAGGGCTAATGCGCTTACTTAAGTGGCCGGGTCCACCTGTTCCAGCTGACAAGCAGAGAGGAACATCTCACAGCTGCCGGGCAGACTTCATTTCTTCTGCCCGCCCTTCCTTTTTCTCTCTCTTCCCCCAGCCCCTCACTCCATCCAATTGCCTAAGTGTGACCACAGACACAAACACTGGGTGGAAAAAAGGATTCAAGTGTTTTTAATGACCAAGAAGATGGCAAGACGTATGGATGCTTGTTTCCTAGTACGATTTGATTGCTTATCAGTAAAACTTGGCTATCAAAGTGCTGTACCTTTTTATTGTTGAGGAATGTATTTTATTCTCCTTATGCACACTGAGAGCATATGCACCAAAGGCAAATTCCTTGTGTGTCCAATCACACTTGGCCAATAAAGAATTCTATTCTATTCTATTCTATTCTATTCTATTCTATTCTATTCTATTCTATTCTATTCTGAGTTCTTATTCTATTCTATTCTTATTCTCATCCTTCCTATTACCTATCTCCTTTTCTACTTATGACTATAACTTTGTTGTTAGTATCCTTATGATTTATATTGTTCTGTTTAGTTTCCTAGTATGATTTTTGTTGATTGCTTATTTAATATCCTATGACTATCACTAAGTGTTGTATCTTATGATTCATGATGAATGTATTAATGACTAATGATCACAATTTGTCCCTTATATCTTTTATGTACACTGAGAGCTTATGCACCGGAGACAAATTCCTTAGGTGTCCAATCACACTTTGCCAATAAAGAACTTTCTTTCTTTCTTTCTTTCTTTCTTTCTTTCTTTCTTTCTTTCTTTCTTTCTTTCTTTCTTTCTTTCTTTTTTTCTTTCTTCCATCCATCCATCTATCTTGTTTCCCTGAAAATAAGACTTCCCAGATAATAAGCCCAATTGGGCTTTTGAGCACGTGCACTAAAATACCCCCCCCCCAAAAAATAAGCCCTCCCCGAAAATATTGTGACACAGCAGCAGCCATGAGGTGACCACGCTCGCTGCCTCCTGCACCTCAAAAACAATAAGACCTCCCCCAAAATAAAGCCAAGTGCTTATTTCAGGGGTCAAAAGAAAATAAGATCCTGTCTTATCTTCAGGGAAACATGGTATCTATCTATCTATCTATCTATCTATCTATCTATCTATCTATCTAATCTATCATCTATCTATCTATCTATCTATCTATCATCTATCTATCTATCTATCTATCTATCTATCATCTATCTATCTATCTATCTATCTATCTAATCTATCATCTATCAATCTATCTATCATCTATCTATCTATCATCTATCTATCTATCTATCTATCTATCTAATCTATCATCTATCTATCTATCTATCTATCATCTATCTATCTATCTATCTATCTATCTAATCTATCATCTATCAATCTATCTATCATCTATCTATCATCTATCTATCTATCTATCTATCTATCTAATCTATCATCTATCTATCTATCTATCTATCTATCTATCTATCATCTATCTATCTATCATCTATCTATCCATCTATCTATCTATCTATCTATCTATCTAATCTATCATCTATCAATCTATCTATCATCTATCTATCATCTATCTATCTATCTATCTATCTATCTATCTATCTATCTATCTATCTAATCTATCATCTATCTATCTATCTATCTATCTATCATCTATCAATCTATCTATCATCTATCTATCTATCATCTATCTATCTATCTATCTATCTATCTATCTATCTATCTATCATCTATCTATCTATCAATCTATCTATCATCTATCTATCTATCATCTATCTATCTATCTATCTAATCTATCATCTATCAATCTATCTATCATCTATCTATCTATCATCTATCTATCTATCTATCTAATCTATCATCTATCTATCTATCTATCTATCATCTATCTATCTATCTATCTATCTATCTATCTATCTATCTATCTATCATCTATCTATGTATCTATCTATCTATCATCATCTATCTATCTATCTATCTATCTATCATCTATCTATCTATCTATCTATCTATCATCATCTATCTATCTATCTATCTATCTATCTATCTATCTATCTATCTATCTATCTATCTATCTATCATCTATCTATCTATCTATCCTCCAGAAGGGCCACCAATTTGTGCTCATCTATGTGCCTTCTCAACATCCAGCGATTTCTGTTTGTCTGGAAGGCAGGGGGTGGGGGGCACTAACTATTTACCACCAACGGATGCCAACTTGAGTCATCTTCCAAGATGTGCCGAATCCGTTCGATCGTAATCGGAGAAAGACACACGCACAGAACCAGCATGGGTGCCAGAGAGAGGATGGGAGGGGAAAGATCCCCCCCTCTGTTTTACAATGATGTATTGTCTGCCCAAAGCGGTCAGTCCTAGAGGAGATCAACCCTGGCTGCTCTTTAGAAGGCCAGATCCTGAAGAGGAAACTCAAAGACTTTGGCCACCTAATGAGAAGGAAGGACTCCCTGGAGAAGAGCCTCATGCTGGGAACGATGGAGGGCAGAAGAAGGAGGGGACGACAGAGAAGGAGGTGGCTGGATGGAGTCATCAAAGTAGTTGGCATGAGCTTAAATGGGCTCCAGAGGATGGTAGAGGACAGGAAGGCCTGGAGGGACATTGTCCATGGGGTCGCGATGGGTCGGACACGACTTCACAACTAACAAACAGCAAAATTGTCTGCTCCTGGGTGGAAAATTTAGGAGACCAAATCGTGGGCTTGTCACTTATGGGCAGAGCTGGCTGTGACTTCCCTTGATCCCTTTTGCATTCTCCGTGCCTTCTTCTCTGCCTAAACTCTGCAGAGTCCCTGGGCTAACAGCTCGCTATCTTCCCAAGAGACAAATAATGATACAACTCTTAATAAGTCTGGTTTTTTTTTAAAAAATTGATGGATTCCTCTATTAAAAGGAAAACAGAATCTTGACACAAGAGGGAGAAGAAATTCCATTGCTAAGCAAGGCGTCTGTTCACATTGCCGGGTTTTGTCTGCGGTCGTTAAGCGAACCACCCCTTTGTTAAGTGAATCCAGCTTCCCCCGCTGACTTTGCTTGTCGGGAATCAACTTGGGGAGGTCATAAAAGGTGACCTCGGGTGGCTGCGATGGTTGGAAATTCACGCTGGTGGCCAAGCATCCCAATTTTGAACCCACGATTGCGAGGATGCTATGACAGTTGTAAATGCATGCATGGTCCCCCATCCATGCTCCCTGCCCCCCCCAACCACCCCCTTTTTGCTTCCAGGTTGGTGCAGGAAGCTTTCCAGGCCCAAAATGGGGTGCGGGGACACCCCGCGAGGCCCCAAAATGCAACGCAGTGCCCCCCATGCATGTGCCCCCCTTATGTGTGCTCACGTCCCCCGCATGCACCCTTCCCCCTGCGCACCATTGCTATTTACTGACCAAAATACTACTGTTAGCAACCTTCCTGTGGGTGGGGAACAACTTATTGTGGGAAGCTGGCATGGCACACACTGCTAGAGAGAAGTTTCCTTGAAGATGGGCTCCAGCAGAAGTCAAAAATCTCAGAAGACTAAACCTCTGGTCCCAGGTGACTGAGGCAGATTGGCTCCTGCAACATTATTCCAGGACGCATACATTCGCCTCCTTTAGTTCTAACTGAAGTCCAAACAAGTCCACCATCACAACTCTTCAGTTGAGTGTGGTGAGAAAAGAAAGGAGGTAGGACGAGGGTGTCGGTGTTGGTGAAAGGACTAAGAAAGTAAAATGAGGTGAGCAGAGGAGAGGGGGGTGGAAGTAACACCATCAACATTTTGAAGGACATTAAGTCATCTTCAGGGCTATTCTTTTGGCTGCATCGGCGGGGTTGTGAAAGGAGAAATCTGATCAGCCTTTAACTGTGGAATGCATGAAAATGACAACTGCGCATAACTAGTGAAGCGTCTACAACCGGTGTCCAGCAATCAGCTAGAATTGCACGAATAATCGGCATGTTTCGTGCGTGAGCTCATTCACAAGATAATACTCTTTTGTGATTCTTCCTAATGAGAATTTATTGCACGCTCAATCAATGGGGGGGGGGAAACACACACACACACGCACGCCCTTTTCTTGCCTTAGCTTCTTTGCAGGACTGGCTCCCCTTAGCCTACGGAGCATGGCTCAGGACTGCAGTCAACTCAGACTAAAAATAAAAGAAAGATAATAGCATGACAGGAGATGAAATCCCCACCACCAACTCCCACCCCCAAACATTCACAGGAGTTTGGGGTGTAATATATCAAAAGCTGTGTGTTTTGCTTCCTACACAATAGCATGATTCTTTACTCCTGATGCTCCTTTTATACATACATACATACATACATACATACATACATACATACATACTCGATAGCTTTCGAATAATTATGGAAGCTATCAAAATAGAGAAACACCCCCACAACATGAATAAACGTGACGATACCTCCCGCCTACCAGACATCTGGAAACCAGCCCTAGTCAACAAACGAGCCCCACCCACCACCCAGGCCATTACAACACGAAACAACAATAGACACACAGCCAGCACCAATCAGCACCAATCTACCAATCATGATACAACCACACAACCAATCACTCCACTTACTGAAACAAAGCCAGCACTCCACACACACACACACCAAGATTTATAGAAAGACGGCAGCTCAAATCACACTTTAAGCCCAAAACCCAGCCTGACGATGGAGAGTGAGACCTCGCCAAAATGTTGCCAAGACAATCTCTCTCTCTCTCTCTCTCTCTCTCTATCTATCTATCTATCTATCTATATATATATCCATCAAGCACTTTCCCATTTGTCCACTGGAGGGCGAACGTCATGGCAGCCTTTCCAGAGGAAGCTGCGAAGGAAGTGACATCACCAACAATTGACACTCTAGGATGCCACACTCACTCTCCTTAACGGTCCAGGCTCTCCCTTCTCCCTCCCTTCTCCCTCCCATGACCTCACAAACAATTGCCGCTCTAGGACACCACACTCGCTCTCCTTAATGGGCCAGGCATTCCAGAGTTATTCTGGAACACACACACAGACACACAGACACACCAGGGGTGTCTCCCCCCCCCCCCCAGGTTTTGTTTCCAGAGAGTAAGTCAACTGTGCACCAAGTTTGGTTGAAATTGCTCGAGGTGCTCCAGAGTTATGCGTGAACACACACACAGACACACACACCATTAGTGGAAGCTTTTAAGAAGAAATTGGATAGCCATTTGTTTGGAATGGTATAGGGTCTCCTGCTTGAATAGTGATTTGGACTAGAAGACCTCCAAGGTCCCTTCCAATTCTATTATTCTATGTTCTATGTTCATGCCGATAAATAAATAAACCATGTTCCAGGCATAACATGCAGATGGAAAGGAACAACCCTCCAGCTTCTACCTGACCCTGCGTCAGAATCTCAAAGCTTATCTCTGAAAGAATAGATATATATTTTAATCTAAAACGTATTTAGAAATGCTAAATCGGGGAGAAATGTTTGACTTTGCACCGCAATGCAATTTTATCCCATTTTTTTTTTAAAAAAGAAAGAAAGAAAAGAAATGGCAACGAATCGAGAAATAGAACAGAACTCAGGGGACATGAACGGATCTAGATATGAAAATGACAAGCTAAAAATACTGACCCCCTCCGTTGCTAAAAAAAAAGGTGATTAAAAGGGTTTTTTTTAAATAAAAAATAAAAAGCCATCCCTACTTTGGGATCTGGCTGCCCTCCCGATGGAGTCTTAGTCACCCCAGCTAACGAGATTAATGTCTGTCTTTCTTTTGAACATTCAGCAAAATGCGTTGTTGAACAAGTTGCTGCACAGAAATAGGGCAGAGCTGAAGGCAACGGCTGGAAGGGAAACGAGGCACAAGGAATCAGTCATCCTAGAGCCAAGAGCTGGTGCCAGGTCACAATTTCCACCATGTTTGACCCTGGAACATTGCAAGTACTCAGGCAAAATCCTAGTTCAATGTTGTTGTTGGTTGCGAAGTCGTGTCCAACCCATTACGACCCCATGGACGACGTCCCTCTAGGCCTTCCTGTCCTCTGCCAACCTCTGGAGTCCATTGAAGCTCACGCCGACTGCTTCGGTGACTCCATCCAGCCACCTCCTTCTCTGTCGTCCCCTTCTTCTTTTGTCCTCCATCGTTCCCAGCATGAGGCTCTTCTCCAGGGAGTCCTTCTTCCTTCTCATTAGGTGGCCAAAGTCTTTGAGTTTGCTCTTCAGGATCTGGCCTTCTAAAGAGCAGTCAGGGTTAATCTCCTCTAGGACTGACCGGTTGGATGGCCTTGCAGTCCAAGGGACTCGCAGGAGTCTTCTCCCGAACCAGAGTTCAAAGGCCTCCATCCTTTGGCGCTCAGCCTTCCTTATGGTCCAACTTTCACAGCCATCCATTGCAACTGGGAAAACCACAGCCGTGACTATTTGTCAAAACTCTGTTTGTCACCTCTACTCTGTATTCATCAAGGATATGATTTAGTTCACACCTGAGTGGCCTAGTGCTTTTCCCTACTTTCTTCAATTTGAGCCTAAATCTTGCAACGAGGAGCTCATGATCTCAGCCACGCTCAACTTCAATAGTTCAATAGGAGCTCTTTTTTTGAACTTTTGAGGCGTATGACCCCATGAGTATGTAAAATAGATAGCGTCACTTTTCATAGAAAAAGGTGGTCCTCGACTTACGACTACAATGGAGGCCTGAATTTCTGTCGCAAGACAGTCATCCAGTGAATTTTCCTTCCCATTTTAGGACCTTGCCTGCCGCGGTTCTTAAGTGAATCATTGCCGTTCTTAAGTTAGTTGCAGGGTTGTTAAGCAAATCTAACTTCCCTGTTGACTTTGCTTGTCAGAAGGTCACAGAGCGGGTCACAGGTCCTGGGGACGCTGCGACCGTCACAAATACGAATCACTTGCTGAATTTGGATCACGTGACCCTGGGGATGCTGTGATGGTCATAAGTGTGAAAAGCAGTCATAAGTCCCTTTTTTCAGTATCATTGTAACTTCACACAGTCCCCGAATGAATTATTTTGAATCGAAGACTACCTCTATAAATATATATATATACATTTCTGTTTAATGGACCATGCCATCTTCTAATACAGGGGAGAGTTACCATTCTTTGAGCCGAGGTGGCTCAAGGGTTAGAGTGCGGTACTCCAGGCTACTTCAGCTGACTGCTAGCTGCAGTTTGGCAGTTCAAATCTCACCAGGCTCAAGGTTGACTCAGCCTTCCGTCCTTCCGAGGTGGGTAAAATGAGGACCGAGATTGTTGGGGGCAAGAGACTGTCCCTGTAAACCACTTAGAGAGGGCTGTGAAAGCACTGTAAAGCGGTATATAAATGCTCTTGCTCTTGCTATTCTTTGCTAGCTATTCATTCCATACTGAAAATTGTACGGAGGATTTTTTGTTAAGAAAGAAAGAGGCACAGATACTAAAAATGTCCAGGCAAACGTGTCTTCTTTCTTTTATCAGAGCTTTAGGGGTATTTTAGCCATCCTCCTTGACAAAGGGAAAAGGATCAAAATAGCCCAATAAATGTCCTAACTCTAAGCACCCAATAATAAGAAGTTTTCCTAAATATCAATGAACATACCTTGCTGATGTGTGGACCTTTTTTTTTTTTTGCTAGGGAATTCCGGGAGCTCAAATCTACTTCTGAAAAACGATCATAACGATCACTTTTTCCCACTGCCATTGTAACTTTGAACAGTCACTAAAATGTTGTAAATCGAGGCCTAACTGTATCCACACATTGGTAGGAATTGAGTGGACTGGACTGGACTGGACTAGACTAGACTAGACTAGACAATGAAATGGAATGGAATGGAACGGAACGGAACAGAAAGAACAGAACAGAACAGAATAGAATAGAGAATGGAATGGAATGGAATAGAATATGATAGAATAGAATAGAATAGGGAATGAAATAGAATAGAATAGAATAGAATAGAATAGAATAGAATAGAATAGAATAGAATAACAGAACAGAACAGAATAGCAGAGTTGGAAGGGACCTTGGAGGTCTTCTAGTCCAACCCCCTGCTTAGGCAGGAAACCCTACACCGTTTCAGACAGATGGCTATCCAACATCTTCTTAAAGACTTCCAGTGTTGGAGCATTC